>NC_077244.1:23319948-23649948 GCF_947179165.1 Solanum dulcamara
GTGCATAACCCCAAAATTCTCCTGTTTCTTTATCTTCACCGAATCGAATAGAACTTATGCTGCAGTCTGAAAAAAGTTTCTTCAAGTCATCCTCTGTTACATTCCATGATAAGTTACCCACATATATCCTATTATACCCTTCCACCATGTTTGGTGAGAAGTTGGACACTTTGTTAGCTTTAGCTGACTTGTATGACTGGATTTTCAGAAAAAGTCCACCCCTGGAAGCAGATATGTGTTAGTGAGAAGGTAGACGCAGTAGATTTAACTTTCTCAACAATGAATACATGATTGCACTTACATATCAGAACCATCCAGTGCCATGGCTCTCTTAGCGGCTGCTTCAGTCTGGAAAACAAATTTAGAGAGAAACCCACTCAATTAGCAATATTTGCAAGAAACCAACAACACAGAGAAAAGGGAAAATAACCAAGGATCTGAAGCAGTGTTATCAAAGGCGAAAAGCGCAAAAAAGCTCTAAGGTCCATTGGGGCTTTAAGCGCAGAGCGCAAATAAAGTGTTGGCTTTAATGATGAAAGGCGCAAAAAGAGAAAAAGATACAAATATATATGTTTAGTCCAAGACCAATAACTATAAAGATGAATGACAAATATATAACCAAAGAAATTGAAAAAAAAGAATGATAAAGTGAATCAATTGTTTAGTCACTTTTTCAAAAGAGGCCCATTGGCAAGGAAAAGTTTGCCTTAGAACCTTGATGACCACACTGAAGCGCACATAAAGCGAGGCGAAGCGCTAAACACGTTTTGAGCCTCGCTTCATGGCTTAAGCACGCTTAAAGTGCCTTTGACAACACTGATCTGAAGGACAAATCATATGAGGTGGCTTAGGTCACAAAAACATGTATCAAATGCAAAGCTAGGGTTGTTCAGATTAGCACGGTACTTTGCAACCATGTGAAAGTGGGTAACTTGAACTCGTGCCGCTCCCCTCAAATAAATAATAAAATGATTAACAAACAGAGGTGTGGTAGCCTCAATTCCAAAAAGAATAACCAATTCGTGATACATTAACTTTTCAAAAACATAACTTTGCAGAAAGCTACATGAAAGACAACTTCTTTTATCGTAGGCACTTCAAGACTAATCGTATAAGGGTTTTTTTTTTGATTGGTGAGAAGAAACAATTTCCAACACAAATTAAATTGATTTTGCAGAATGTCTATACAGTTTGGAGGAAATAAACTCCAAAAGTAGCATTCTTATTATATTACTCCTTCCATTTCAATTTGATTGTATGGTTTTGACTTAGCACGGAGTTTAAGAAAGTAAAGAAGACTTTTAAATCTTGTAATCTTCAACTAAAGATATGTAAAATGTATCGAAATATCTTTCATCTTGTGGTTTTAAAAATGCTACTTGAAAAGTTGAAATTAAAGAGTTGTCAAAAAAAGAAAAGAGGCATTCTTTTTTAAAATGGACTAAAAAGGAAATTACAACAAATAAATGGAATGGAGGGAGTAATTAATAATGAGTAGTACAACAACAACATACCAAATATAGTCAGTCCCACAAAGGTGAGACGGGGGAAGGTAGAGTATACCAGACCTTATCCTTACCTCAGAGGTAGGAAGGTTGTTTCCGATAGACCCATAGCTCAAAGAAAAACAATCCAGAAAAGAATCAATAGATAAAAACAAAACAACAGATAGTAGCAGAACAAAAACTACAACAAAACAATATGATAATTGAGGTACAAGGAATCAACAGATAATAGAAATCTAAGGACAAGAAAATATAGGAGAAATAGTGTAACTTACTAATATGAACGAACAACAAGACAACACATTGCCACCTACTAACTTACTACCCTAATCTGAATCCTCCATACCCTCCCCTATCTAAGGTCATGTCCTCGGTAAGTTACAATTGTGTCATGTCTCGTCTAATCAGCTCACCCCAATACTTCTTCGATCTACTTCTACCTCTGCTAAAATTATCCAGAGCCAACCTCGTAGAGAACTCTTCACTTGTCCGAACTATTTCAGCATAGCTTCCCACATCTTGTCCTCCATTGAAGTCACTACCACCCTGTCTCCGATATCTTTATTTCTAGTCCTATCCTTTCTAGTATGCCCACACATCCATCACAGCATCCTAATTTCCTCAACTCTCATCTTTAAACGTGAGAGTTCTCACCTGGCCAACACTTTGCCCTATAAAACATATTTGGTCTAGCCACGTAGAGCTTGCCTTAAGTTTTGGTGGCACCTTTTTATCACAAAAAATTTCGGATGTTAGCCTCCACTTCATCCACCCTGCACCAATACGATGAGTGACATTCTCGTCAATCTCTCCAGTTGCTTAGACAATAGACCCAAAATACTTGAAACTTTCTCTTTTTGGATAACTTATGTATCAAACCTCACTACCACGTCAGCCTCATGCGGTACATTACTGAACTTGCACTCCAAGTATTTTGTCATGGTCCTAATTAATAATGAGTAATATACAAAATTCTAAATTAAGTTTGGCCAGACTCTCCAACCCCATCAAAGGTGTTTCAAGATGATGGAACTCCAACACCCTCTATCTCTCTTACTCTTTCTTAGTGAAATTATTCTTAAAATATTATAATTATATTTTTTTGGTAACTTTGTATATTTCTCACAAACAGTACATAGGTTGTACTGAAAACCATATTTACAAAATTTACTTCAAAATCCTACTAACCCCTACTTAAATTGAATCTAGAACATCAATTATAGAGATAGTGTCATTTTAATATATTTGATTACACCAAAAACATAGTAACAAAAGGTTAGCTTAATCTTTTGCATACTATTCTCTATGCTACCAAAACATCTAGCATTCCTTTCCTTCCAAATTGTCCACCAGATACAAGCAGGGATAATTCTCCATCTATCTCTATTTTTTGCTTGCACACCAGCTCCCTCCCAGCTCTGGATTGCTTCAGTAATCTTTCCAGGCATAGTCCATGAGATGCCTTTGAGATTTAAGAAAATCCTCCATAGCTGTCCACCGACCTTGCAATGAAGAAATAGATGGTAAACTGTCTCAATATTTTCCCCACAAAAAAAAAACTAGGACAAAGTGGTATCCCTCTCCTCCTCGGATCATCTTGGGTGAGAGTTGCTTCCTTGGCTAGCAACCAGATAAAGCAGGCCACTTTGTGTGGAATTTAGTTTTCTAAATGCCTCTCCATGGCCAGTTGTTTATGCACTGAGGTGTTTGATTCATCCACCTGTAAGCATCACTTACTTTGAACTGACCCTTCTTATTACCTTTCCACCATAAGGTATCTTGACCTACCTCCAGTCCATTGAATTGTTCGATGGTACTGAAGAAATTTGCAACTCTTTGGATTTCCAGTCATTTAAATGCCTTCTAAAGTAGAAGCTCCATCCATAGGGTGTCCAGAATTCTACAACATTCTTTTGTTGATGAGAAACTAATGCATAAATATCTGGGAACAGATTTTCCAGTCTTCCTGCCTCATGCCATTCTTCTTTCCAAAAATAAGTGTTAGCCCCTTTACCACTTTAATCTTAATGTTGGTTTTGAATTCGCTAAATAGTGTTCTGATAGACCTCCATAAACTAACTCCATGGGTGCCATTATTTCTTTGGTCATCCAGTAGCTATGTTGCGCGGACTCTTCTTTTTTGCCGCCGAACCCATCTCGACACGAGATGGGTGCAGGTGTGGGGTGCGCCTCCGATTCGGTCAACTCCGTCCGGATACTCAATGGCCGCCAGAAGTCGAGATATTCTCCAACTAACTTGACATCTTCTCCGATGATCGGCGACGAACTTGTAAGTTACGAGATCTCTCGATTCCACTTATTCATAAGGACTTCATTGAAAGAATAGAGAGGAGCTGAAGCGAAGAGATTTCTGGGGAGAAGAAACGAACAGAGAAGATCGTTTTGGTTCCTTTTGGAAAAGAATAGAGGATAGCAATAGAGGGACTGCAGCGAGCCCTAATTCCTTTTCTCTTCATAGTGAAGACAACTCTTGTTTTGGGCTTGGTGTTGGGCCAAGCGCCCAAGTCTGCTTTATATACAATATCATTTGATATAATAAATTTATACAAAGAATAAATATCCCATAATATAGCAATAAATTTACTTTGCCACAAATTATATTTATACCAAAAAAAATACATGATATATTTTAGATATAAAAAATTATATCATACATATACTACATAAATATTCATATAATAAACATTTTTCCTTTACAAAAAAATAATACTTTCAATAGAATAATTTGTACCATGAATATTTATCCCATAAATTTATACCAATACTACAAGAATAATCCGACTTTTTTCATAAAAGTATATTTATACTATAAAATATATGGTATATATTTAAGATATAAAAAAAGTATACCCTGCATATATTTAAAATAAAAGCTGTAAAAACTATCCTACAAAATAATACTTTACATATAAATTTATACCATGAATATTTATTCCATAAATGTATACCATAATAAAATAATAATTTCTTTTATCTAAATTATATTTATACCATAAAATACATAATATATTTTAGATAATATAAGAAATTATACTATTCATGTATTACATATAAAAAATCATACGTAATAATATTATTAATATTGCTTTTATATAAATATAAGAAGTGATACTAAAATAAAAGGAATAGTTCTTTACGAAATTTTCAAATTTAGTGGCTAATGAAGATTTGGGAATGATGGCAAATAAAGATGAGAGAAAAATATTTAATTAGTCACGATTTTTATGTTTTTTCATGTTAATAACAATTGTTTAAATTTTTTATTAAAACTACTGTATATGTAATAAAATCTTTTATATTTTCAAGTTTATACATGTAAGTTTATCACAACATATCTCTCAAATTTAGAATATCTTTATAACTATATTTTTATAATATTGAATATTTTTAGCCGAATCTTCGCACCCGTATCCATACTCGGATTCGTATCTCCGAATCTTAAAATTTAGATTTTGCCGAATTCGACTCTCGGATTCGTATCCGTCTCGGACACCCGCACACGAGTCCGAGCAACTTAGTCCAGTGGCCTTCCTCATCGTACTTAGCATTAATAGATTCCTCCATAGAGTCTGGTTCTTATTGCTAAACTTCCATAACCATTTCATTCTAAGGGCCTTGCTTTGGAATTTCAAGTTCTTGATTACTAATCCCCCTTGTCTTTTCCCAGTTATCACTCCTTCCCATTTGACAAGATTATAACCTTTCCTCTCATTGTTTCATAACCCCTTCCCATTTGACAAGATTATAACCTTTCCTCTCATTGTTTCCTTGCCAGAGAAACTTCCTCCTCAACTTGTCCAATATCTTAATAACCCCTACTGTAATGGGGAGATTGTGATTTTGCTCCCAGTGGCATCCCTAGATAGATGGTGGGTAGATTCCCTAATTCCCCACCTAGGATTGCATTCAAAATCTCCATGTTTTGCACCTCATTAATAGGGATAGGAAACTTTCCCTCCAATTAATGTGCAACCCAAAAATCCCTTCAAAAAGCACTAAAATCACCCTCAGGGTCTGAGTTAATCCTCTTCAGCATCACATAGTATGAGAGAATCAGTATATTGCAAGTGAGTTATCTCCAGGTTCCTTTCTCCAATTCTGGCCACATCAAATCGTCTGAGCCACCCATTCATGTCTGTTGTTTTGATCATGCTATTAAGACCCTCCATAACTATTAAGAAGGAAAAGGGTGACAAAGGATCTCCTTGTCTTAAACCCCTTTGCCACTGAAAAATCATACCAATGAGCCATTGATAAGCATTGAAAATCTCACAGTTGAGATGCCATATTTCGCCTATTGTATGCACTTTTGACCAAAACCCATTCTTCTCATAGAATCCACTAAGTACTCCAGATAACATGGTCATATGCCTTCTCCATGTCTAGCTTACACAAGATTCCAGGCTTTTCTTGCTTCAGTCTGGAGTCAACAACTTCATTAGCTATTAGCACTGCATAGCACTGCATCCATGATTTGTCTACCTTTGATGAAGGCCATTTGTTGTGGATCAATCAACTTGGCTATCACAACTTTCAACCTTTCTGTCAGTACTTAGGCAAATAACTTGTATATACTGCCGCCTATCAGACTGATCGATCTAAAATCCCTCAACTCTTTGGCTCTTTTTTTCTTTGGAATGAGAGTTATGAAAGTGGCATTAAGCCTTCTTTCAAACATTTCGTGTTCATGACAATTCTGAAAGGCCAACATGGTGTCTTGCTTTAGTATCTCCCAACATTTTAAGAAGAAACCCATTGTGAAGCCATCTGGGCCAGGTGCTTTGTCTGTTGCCCATAGTTTTAGGCATCTCAAAACTTCACTCTCCTCAAAACTCCCTTGTAGTACCTCCTTTTCCTCATCTGTTAGTCTGGGACTATTAGGAAATAAATAAGTTGGCCTCCAGCTCGGGGTTTCAAAATATAACTTTCTGTAATATTCCACGATTTCCCCTTCAATTCTTCCTGGATCTTGAGATAACTCCCCCTGAATCATGAGTTGGTCAATATTATTGTACCTTTTGTGTGCATTTGGCATTTTGTGAAAAAACTTGGTGTTTCTATCACCCTCCTTTAGCCACAGTGACCTTGACTTTTGCCTCCAAGATATTTCTTCATTTTTAATCAATTCTTCGTACTCCGGCAGATTTGTTGCCCTCCTTTCTGTCTCCTCTTATGTCGGCCTTCTTTCTTCTGTTATTCTTTCAAACTCTGCTAGTTTATTGAGTAAATTTGTTCTTCTTGTTCCCAGGTTTCCTTGCTCACTCTTGCTCCATTCCTTAAGCTAATTTTTTAGAGCTTTAAGTTTGGATGCAAGGAAGAAATTTGGCTTTCCAGTGAAGTTGAAAGAACTCCACCACTTCTTAATTATGTCATTGAATCCTTCTGTGCTAAGCCACCAATTTTCAAATTTAAAGTAGTTTTTGATCTTGTTCCACACTCCCCCTTGTAAGACAATAGGTGAGTGGTAAGATCCTAGCCTCTACAATGGCATTTGTTTTAAATTGTTGAAAGTGTCATCCCATTCTTCTGAAAACAGGATCATGTCAATCCTGGAGGCTATCTCCTGCCTATCCCCTTTGAACCAAGTATAATTGCAGTCTTCAAGTTGTATATCAATCAACTTCAAGTCTTCAATGACATCAAAGAATTCTCTCATACCTCTTGATCTTCTTTGACAATTTCTCTTTTTCGGGATGAATCTGGCCACATTAAAATTCCCACATACTAACCAAGGACCTTCCATTAGACCCCTTACTGTCCCCATCTCCTCCCATACTAATCTTCTTTCTATGTAACAATTGGGAGCATATACCCCAGTGATATGACAAGAGAAGTCTTGCAGTTGTGCCTCAAATTTGCAAGTTAACAAGTAAGCGCCTATTTCCAAGATTTCTTCCTTCCATGCCCTGTTGTCCCATAGCAATAGTATACCCCCTCTGGTGCCACTAGCTTCTAAGCAAGCAAATTTAACCCATCTTCCTCCCCAAATTTGTCTCACTTCCTCAGTTAAATTCCCCTCCAGTTTAGTTTCTTGCAAACAAATAATATATGCATTCCATTCTATTAGTAAACTTTTAACCAATCTCCTTTTATCCCTATTGTTTAACCCCCTAACATTCCATGAGACAAATTTGAACTTCATCAATTACTGCTTGTTCCACTTCTCCCTTACTCGTATTCCAATTGTTTTCGAATTTGACATCAAAAGATACAAGACTCTTCATCTCTTGAGAGCCCCTAAATCTTGTCTTCTTACAGAAATTCTCATTCTCCATTCTTCTTGCTTCCCTAGAACTATCCACCCATAGAAGTAGCTCAAGAGCTTCTTCTTCATGTCCTTGAAAATCTACTCCTAACACTTTGCCCAGTTTGATCATATTCTGCTCAATGATGTTTCCCTTTCCTTACATATTATCGATTGTTGTTGTTGGACTTGCAGTGGTTCTTACTCCTCAATCTCCCATTCCCTTGTTGTAGTAAGTAAGTTTCTCTCCCCTACCTAAATTAATCTATTTTCACTATTGTCGGTCTCCATCTCCCCAACTCCCTGCCAGTTGTTTCTGTTAGTTGTTGCTCAACTTCTAATGTTACTTCTCCTGACACACCTTCCATTGACACGTTCGTCGTCTCCCTCTCCTCAATTATCGATCGATTTCTAATCTGCATGGCTGTTGGCACTGCCAGTGTTTTGAGAAGCGAGAAGCGGAAAAAAGCGACAGGGGCTCGCTTCACAGAAGCGAGAAGCGTGAAGCGAAGCGCATGCTCTTTTCAGAAAAAGCGCTATTTAGTATAAAAATATAAAATATGCATAGATAATAAAATATGCCCCATTGGCATATTCACTTCAACTTCATCATCCATTTCATCATCATCAACAAGATTAACCATGGATGCTTCAGGATTCATTTGAGTTTTAAATTCATTTTTTTCGTAAAATACTCTTTTATTTCTTCCTTCACACTATTTGAAACCTTTGGACACACTTTAACATCTTATAACCACCAATAAGATGCTTCTTGTGACGAAATATTCCGCCATTATATGTCATATCACAAAAAACACATTTGATTTTTGTGTTACTTCCCATGGCAATTCCATATGCCCAAGTTGGATTCCTTTTTGTGCCATTAAGAAAATACAACTTACTACAAAGAAAAAATAGAAAAATAATTTAGTCACACAAGTCAAATTGTCAAAACAATAACAGAGCAGCTGCAGCAAAATTAAAAGAGCAACTGCAGCAAAATAAAAAAATAATAATAAAGCAACCAGACTATGTGGAAAAAAAAACAGAGCATATGCTTTATCTTCAAAAACAATGGCCAAACTGCTGAATAAAACTTGAAAAAAAATAATTCTTCGCAGACGACATTTGCGCAGAAATAGAAAAAGAAGAAGAAAAGAAGAGATGAAGAGAAGAACATCGCAGCGTTGCGCAGACGGTAGAACTGCTGAATGGAAATAAAAATAGAAAGAGAAAGAGAAGAAGAGAAGAAGAAAAACTAACCTGGTTGAACTGTCGAAGTTGAAGAAGAAGTCGCAGCAGCTTGGAACAATTAATTATAAGTTTTACAGATTTTTTTAGAAAAAAAAACTAATGCCTCTTTTTCAAAAAAAGCGAGCTTTTTTCTCGCTTCTAGATGAAGCGTGCTTCTCGCTTCTCCCATGAAGCGCACGCTTTTTTGAAATCACTTCTCTTCACGGTGTTGAAGCGCTAGTGCCTCGCCTCGCTTCGCTTCACGCTTAAAGCGAGCGCTTCGGTGCTTTTTCACAACACTGGGCACTGCTCTGGGGAGATATTGAACTTTTGGAGTTTCCATAGAGATGTCACTATTCTGTTCCGAAGCATTGTTGTTGAAATCAGGCCCATCTTTTCTTGAAACTGTGGGCTCTTTATTGGGCTTCAGAAGTTGGCCCAATTTTTCAATTTCATTTAAACTGGTCACATGTTTCTCATGTACTCCTTTTTTAAAAACTGCGACAGCTTTTAATTGACCCCGTCCTCATATTCTGTTGCTGGCAAATCCTTAGAAAAGCGGGATTGTTGTACTTCATAACAGTAGAAACAATCATTATCCAGAGGATAATAGGATTAATTGGGTCCTTACCTGTCCTTTCTTCTCCAGCAACACTTCTGTCTATTTCCAGTGATATTTCGAATTTGATTTAACTTTCTGACCAGATCGGAAAATAGTACTTAAAACCATTTTTGGATATTACCACTTCTTTTGGTATATTCCTCCCGTCGTTGGAAACCAAGATTCTAGCTCATTTCATGTGGTTCGTAATATCTGTTTCTTTTCTGTGGCCACCCATCACCCACATAGGTTTTGGATTTCTTGGAAGACTTTTTGTGATCATAGATGCAGAGGGATTCTGACAATTCTGATCCAAGTTCCAGTGGACATCATACTATTAGGTACACACCTACCATTGGGTTCCACCACTCCAGGCTGAAAGTTTGATTCCTCTAACTCCACTGCCCTTGTAAGGTTTGCTTAGCCATGTGCTTGTTGGGGAATTCAAAGAGGAACTTATCACCACACATTTCATAAATGTTCACCCTCGGAGCCTTCTTTCAGAGCATAATCGACCACTTTCTTATCTCTGTCAAGGATGGTTTTTCTTTACTCCTTCCTTCTAGTTGCCCTACCAAACACCTCTTCAATAGCCCGGTATCCTGGCTATCTTTCGGAATCTCAACGTCAATGTATCCCTCTTTGTTTTTGATGTCTGCATCTCATGGATTTTTGGACTGCCATTTACTATCACGTACGACCCTCATGTATGGGTAATTTGCATTGGTAACTCTTGGTGGGCCTACAGCTTACATCCTTTTAGGGCATTTGATGAAATTCTCGATCTGAAATGCAATGTCTAGCCATCCAGCATTAATGACTAGCTTTGGGATGACTAGGACAGATCTTATTAATAGTTACGATGCTTATAAATCTCCCATGTTCATTGTACTTGTGCAAAACTGGCCAACTCATTTCTCTACATTTTTGGACCTTCTGATCATCTTCTAATGGTCGCGGGAAGCTTCTCTTAGAATGGTACAGATCCACTCCATAATTTTGCGGCTCATGAAGGATCTCCTCATCATTTTACGGCTTCTTTCTACCCATTCATACCACTCTGCATTCTCAAAATTCCATTTTGTAATATCAAACGACTTGAATCCTGCATTGAAATAGATCCTGCTTTCTACTTTAGAGTAGGTAGCATAAGTCCAGCCATCTCAATCTCCACAGATGGGGAGCCAGACAGCCAGTTCCCCATAAGTCTGACACGTGACCATGAAACCTACTTAGATGCTTGGTCCTATTAGTCTCAAGATCATTTCTAGCAAAATTAAGTTGATTCTACAAAATCAATTTCGCCAACTATAGCTCAAAAATTATGCTCACCACATAAATATGTAATGATACCAAGAGTAATAGCCCAGAAAAGGAAAAGGAAGAGTAGAGAAAGGTACCAAGTACTCCAACCCTTTCAAGAATAAAAATCACAAAAAAACATGACTTTGAAGAAGAAAACATGTAATTAACAGAAATGGTATGTGAAAATTGAAATAGAATTAGGCCTCATTTATTTTCATTAAGATTTAGATTAATCTGAATTAGGCCTCATTTTTAAATTAAATTTTTAAAAAGAATTAATAAAATAAAATTATTATTTGATTAAAAAGATAAAATACTTATACTTGCTAGTGATTGTGAAGATAGTTTGTAGTGGTGGTGGTGATGGTAATAGTTGTTGTTAGTGGCTAGTAATGATGGTGGTGATAGTAGTGACGGTGGAGGTAGTTGGTGTTGTGGCGACTATTATAATGGTGGCGATTGGTAGTGGCGTTGGTGGTTGCAATAATAAAGTTGGTGTTAGTAGTTGGAGGTGTCGATGGTGCTAACTGAAGAATGTGTGGTGGTTGGTGATGTATTTGTGATAATTGGCGGCGGTGCTAGTTATGATGATGGAGGTGGTTGATAGTAGAGATTGACCACAGTGGTGGTAGTGGTTGATAGTAGTGGTGGAGGTAGTGGCAGTGGT
Source organism: Solanum dulcamara (assembly GCF_947179165.1). NCBI lineage: Eukaryota > Viridiplantae > Streptophyta > Magnoliopsida > Solanales > Solanaceae > Solanum > Solanum dulcamara. The sequence goes on from NC_077244.1 coordinate 23,331,525, forward strand.
AATAGTGACCGAAGAATTTATGGTGGTCGTTGGTGGCTGTGTTAGTTGTGATAGTGAAGTTTGTTGATAATAGGAATTGACTATAGTGATGATCGTGGTTGCTAGTGGTGGTGGAGATGGAGGTGGCGACGGCTACAGAGACGGTGGTGGTGGTGGCGACGGCTACAGAGACGGTGGAGGTGGAGGCGGCGGCTATAGAGACGATGGTGTTAATGGCAATTGATATAATTATAATAATGGAGGAGGTAAGTGTGATAGCAGTTTATAGTAACAGTTAGTAACGGTGGTGGTTGTGATGACAGAGGTGGTTGGTAGTAGACGACGGTAATGGTGGTTGACAATGGTGGTGGTGGTGGTGGTGGTGACAAAGGTGGTTGGCTGGTGATTGTGGATCAAGTGCTAGTGAATATTATCCACACAAGAATACATCTTAATGATATTAAGATTGTTCTAGATCTTAATGATTAAGAGCCCGTTTGGATTACCTTATAAGTTGATAAAAACAGCTTATAAACTGTTTTCAGCTTTTTTGAGTGTTTAGCTGGCCAACTTAAAACCATTTTGTGCTTAAAATAAGCCAAAAAAGAATAACTGAACATGTTTGGCTTACCTTATCTTAAATAGCTTATAAGCTACCAAAAAAAAATTAGTTGGAATACCCAACTTATTTTATTTGGCTTATAAGCAGCTTTTATCTTATAAGTTGTTATAGTTAAGCTAAGTCAAGCAGGCACTAAGACCGATCCAGATCCATTAAGTGCTTAAATCTTATTGAAAATAAATGCACTTAATGGTCTAATGTTTGAACCATTCAAATTAAGATCTCCATCAAGTGCAAACAAATGAGACCTTTAGAATATAAGATTTGAAGAAAATTCAAAAAAGAGCTACAACTGTGAGATCCACAAAGCATCATTATCCAAAATCATTTGGGATATAATGCAGTGGACGAAAAGGAATAGAAACGAAAGCAAACATTTGAATCTCCCACATGCCACACGAGTAAATTTGGTAAACAGACAAAGAAACACACATGCAAATAGACATTCTACAGATTGGTTTGGAAAGAAAAAGAACAATAAATGAAGATCATATAAAAAATTATCCCTTTAAGCTTTTCATTTTGCTATAACCTATAATGTAAAGAAAAAAAAATCCTTGAGAATATTGCTTGCTTTCCCTTGAGTGATATTTTTGGAACCTGGTGATATGAGAAAATATAAATAACACAGCATATACCAAGAGGACAAGAAGGAGTCCTGTTAGGTGGATGAAATATAAAGCGTAACTGTGTAAGAGAAGTTTTCAGATGGCAAGAAAGCCAGAGTTTCGTTGAACGGTCTTTACTGGTGCAGAAGAGAACGTTTGGGATAAGCTTTTGTTTTTTATTTTTTGATTACATATTCCGTTTTCCTTTAAGTTGTCATTTCCTCTTCCCCAATTATATGCTTTACTTTTTAAGATTATTGTGTCCTTACAAAATTGTGTTTGTAAAATCTCATGTATAAACAGCAAATGAATTTAGCTGACCTGGCTATAGGCTTGATAACTACATAAATGAACTAATCAGCTAGAGAATGCAAGAATCATGTGATATTTCAGGAAGCAGGGAGTAGGGAGTGCAAGACAATCTAAGATAACAGAACTTGTAATTTGCTTGACAATTAGCAAGTAGTAAAAACCATGACAATGCTCTTTACACGATTGAACAACTAAATACAATAACTTATACTCGGTTCCACAAAAGTTGGAGTCAAATATGAATTCTCAATGATCATGTTTCTCCATTTAAAATCATCTCATGCCAACATTATTCAAAATAAAAATAAAAATAAAAATAAACGATCTCTAATAGGGCTAAAAGACTCCTAGGAGGCATATTACCTAAAGTAAATGTATTAACATGACGATGACCTATTCCCCACTAATTGGTATCGCTTTTTTTTATGAAGGTAACAATTGTATTTCTATTAAACAAAACTCAGACACCCCAAAAAAAGTGCTAAGTTGAGATCTTTTACAAAAACAACCAAAAGGTACAAAAGACCACTGTCCAAAAACCTATGTTCTTATACACTGCCAATTAAATCAACTAAGTCACCTACTTCCCCCAAATACCTTATTTAAACCAAAAAACGAACATACGAAGGCAATTTATCCTAATTTTATGGACAGAACTGCTAGTGCCTTCAAAAATCTGGAAATCCTTTCTTTCCCCACACACCACCAGATGCAAGCAGGGATGATCTTCCATCAATCCTCCTCCCTCCTGTGTACCCTACACTCCACCAGTTGCTCAGAAGCCCCGGAGTAGAGCTAGTTACTAACCATTTTATCCCCCAAATACAAAAGAACATATGTCACAGATTTATAGTTGTCTTGCAATGTAAAAAGAGGTATTCATTGCTCTCAACCTCCTGGTCACATAAGAGACATATGTTCTGAAAACCTCTTCTTTGCAAGTTGACTTGAGTTAGGCATGATTTCCTAATCATCAACAAACAAAACAAGACCCCTTCATCGGAATTTTTACTTTGCAAACTTGTTTTCAAGGCCAATTCACCTTAATAGGGTCTCTCTAATTCAAGTTCCAGTAAATAGATTTTACTGAAAAAATCCCTTTGTTATTCATTTTCCATCTAAGTCTTTCAGGGCAATCAGATGTACCACCAAAAGATCCCGGTAATTGCAACATTCTGATAAAACTGTCAATTTCCCAATCATTTAGAGCTTTTCTAAAATCAAATCCCAACCTTGTAGACTCCACAAATGATTGATCAAGTCATTTTGTTATAGACTTATTGAATAAGGACCGAAAAAGTGGACTTCAAATTGTTCTGCCCAATACAATGATCAGCCCAAAAAATTGTATTTATACAATTGCCCCCGATAATCTCCACATTACCCCAAAAATTCTACCACTGTTTCGAATAGTTCTCCAAACACTACAACCATACGCGTTTTTGACTTCATATGAAGTCACTGATTTAACATCCGATATTTCTGGGAAATGAGAACCCACCAAAGTGCCCCGTCCTCATTGTTGAACCTCCATAGCCATTTTTGTAACAAACTTTTGTTGTGTAGTCTCAATTTCTTTATACCCAAACCGCCATGTTTCTTGCTTAAAGTGAGAGCATCTTAATTAACTAGATTAATGTTTTTATTCTCCTTATTACCTTGCCAGAGAAGATCTTTTCTCGATCTATCAATCTTTTTTTCAATCCCCTTGGGTAAAGGGAAAACAGACACCATATATGTAGGTAAAGCATCCAATACAGAGTTAATGAGAGTCAGTCTACCACCTAAAGATAGGTACTGAGATTTCCACTTTGATAGTTTTTTATCACATCTTTCTACGACTCTATTCCAGATGTCTATGACTCTACTTTTGGCCCCAAAAGGCATCCCTAAATAGATTGTAGGCAAAGCACCCACCTGAAATCCAATATTGGCCGCCAGAGACAACAAATTTGGTACATCATTAACTGGGTATAGGAAACTCTAGGACCAGTTAACATGTAATCCAGACACAGCTTCAAAGATGGTAAGAATGTCTCCGAGATGTCTGATATGGTCATCGGCATCGAATAGATGGGATATTTCCATTCCTTCAGTACCATTAGACCGAGAACCAAAGCCCCTTATCCAGCCATTAGATTGAGCAACATTAATCATATGATTAAGTCCCTCCATGGCTAACAAAAATAGAAAAGGTGACATTGGATCACCTAAACCTTCGAGGCTCCCACTGATCAAAACAGAAAATCCTACACTAGAAATGCAAAATCTTATTCAATTAATCCATTTGTTTCCAAAGCCCATGCATTTGAGAATTTTCAGCAAGAACTCCCAGTTGACATGATCATAGGCCTTTTCAATATCCAACTTACAAAGGATTTCTGGCCTCTTGGATTTGATTCTGGAATCAACTAATTCATTAGCTAGTAGTACAACATCCATAATTTGTCTTACTTTGAGAAACGTCATTTGATGCATATCAACCAGCTTCCCCATCACTGATTTCAATCTTTCTATTATAAGCTTGGATAAGATATTGTATACCCTACCTATAAGACTTATAGGTCTAAAATCTTTTGATTCTTTGGCACCATTAGACTACATCAGAGATCTATGCTGAGCCCTTTTTTTTTGCCTTGGTGATGGATGAGCTGACACGGTCTATTCAGAAGAAGGTTCCATGGTGTATGCTATTTGCGAACGACATAGTTTTGATTGATGAGACTCGGGACGGAGTTAATGATAGGTTGGAGGTTTGGAGACAAACACTGGAGTCCAAAGGGTTCAGATTGAGCAGGACCAAAACAGAATACTTGGAGTGTAAATTTAGTGTTGCGATGGATGAAGAGGGCAGGAAAGTGAGGCTTGCCACATAGAAAGTTTTAAATATCTTGGATCCATCATCCAGAGTAGTTGGGACATCGATGATGATGTCACACACCGCATTGGGGCAACATGGTTGAAATGGAGGCTAGCCTCTGGAATCCTGTGTAATAAGAAAGTACCACCTAAACTTAAAGGTAAGTTCTACAAAGTGGTGGTTAGACCAGCGTTGTTATATGGAGTGGAGTATTGGCCCGTAAAGAACTCTCGTGTTCAGAAGATGCATGTTGCGGAGATGAGGATGCTGAGATGGATGTGTGGACACACTAGGAATGATAAGATCATGAATGTGGTTATTCGAGAGAAGATGGAGTGGCATCTGTGGTTGACAAGATGAGAGAAGCGAGACTGAGATGGTTTGGGTATGTGCAAAGGAGGGGTGCCGACGCCCCAGTTAGGAGGTGCGAGCGGTTGAATTTGGGGGCTATGCAAAGGGGTAGGGGTAGACCGAAAAAGTATTGAAGCGAGGTGATTAGACAAGATATGGCGCTACTCCATATCACCGAGGACATGACCTTAGATAGAAAAGAGTGGAGATCGCGGATTAGAATAAAAGGCTAGTAGAGATAGAATGGTGTCTTGTTGTGTGTTGGTTTAGGGTGGTCGTAGGTCTAGGCGTGCCTTTATAGTTGTGTTGCTATTGCCTTTGATTATCGCAGTACTTTGCTATAATTATAGCTATAGTTATTGTTCGTGTCTTGTAAATTTTGCGTTGCATTTTATTTTTATTTTTATTTATTTATATTATTTTATTTTTTATTTTATTTTATTTTGCATTATGCTATATAGATTGTTTTTTTCTCATACTTGGAACTATGACTTTTGAGCCGAGGGACTTTCGAAAACAGCTTCTCTACCTCAATGAGGTAGTAGTAAGGTCTGCGTACATCCTACCCTCCCTAGACCCCACTTGTGGAATTTCACTGGGTATGTTGTTGTTGTTGTTGTTCTTTGGCACCATTCTTCTTAGGAATCAAAGCAAGGAAAGTAGCATTGAAGGACTTCTCAAAAATCTCATTCTGATGAAAATTTTGAACAATTGACAATATATCTTTTTGAGAAATCCCCAACACTCTTTAAAGAAACCCATTGTGAAGTCATTTGGGCCAGGTTCTTTGTCCACCGCACACATTAATAATTTTGAGGACCTCTACCTCTAGAAAGGGTCTTTGCAACCATTCACTTCCTTCATTATTGACTTTAGGACAATCTGGAATTCAAAAGAGGGCCTCCAAGTTTATGTTTCTGAGTATAGTTTCATATATAAACCCACCATAGCTCTACTAATTTTAGGCATTTGTTTTTTGATGAACAAAAAAAATCTCATGCATTTGTACCACAACTTCATCCTCCACTTTCAATTTGTCTATAGTATTGTACCTCTTATGAGAAGTGGCCATTCTCATGAAAAAATTGGTGTTTTTATCCCCCTGCTGAAGCCACAAAACTCTAGATTTTTGTCTCCAGCTTGGCTTCTCATTTTTGGCCAATTCCTCTTGTTCAACCATAATCGTTGCCCTGATCATCAGCTCATCTACATTAAATTCTATGTTGTCCTAAATCTGATCTAACTCAACTAACTCATTCAGAAGGTTGTTCATTCTTATTTGTCAGTTCCTCAAAAGTTGTTCTACTCCATTCCTTAAGTTTGCTCTTTAACATTTTAAGTTTACTACCTAACTGGAAGTAAAGGCAGCCTTGTACCTCAAACTCATTCCACCATTTCTGTATCAATTCTTTGAAACCATCCACCCCTAGCCACCAGTTTTCGAATTTAAAATAAGACTTCTTATGATTCCAATTTCCACACTCCAAATAAATTGGGGAGTGATCAAAGTTGGCTCTAGGAAGCATTCATTGTCGTATGACTCTGAAAGCTTCCTAACAATCCATGGAGAAAACTAATCTATCAACTCTTGTTGCACTATTGTGATTAATCCCCCGGAACCAATTGAAATTACCCCCATTCACATAGGGGTCATGTAAATCCATGTCTTCAATCCATTCAGAGAAATCTCTCATTATGTTAGTAATTCCTGAGCAATTTCTCCTTTCCAACATAAATCTATTGGTGTAAAAGTACCCACATACTACCCCGGGGCCTTCGATCAAGCCTCTAACAGCTGCAATCTCTTGCCAACAATCAATTTTATCCAATATGGTGTGTGGTTCATACACTCCAGTAAGGTACCAGGAAAAGGCATCTCGTACAGCTTCGAACCTGTATGAGATTGAACATGATCCTTCTTCAACTAACTCCCCTTTCTACACTATGCTGTCCCATAAAAGCATTATTCCTCAACAGTTTCCTTGTGCTTTTAGATAACCACATTTCATCCAGAACCTTGAAAGAGTTATCCAATACATTGAGTGTATTAGCTGGCCCACTTAAAGTCCCTACATGATCTATCACCCTCCTCGGCTCATGTATCATACCAACTTTTGTCCCTTTGTCCAGAACCCTCGATATTTGTTGGTCACCAGCATGCATCAGACCTTCTTGAAGTGTGTAAATTCTTGACGGTGCTTTCACCCATATCTGAATTGTGAACAGTAGGCCCCCATGTTCTAAGGTTATTTCCTTAGGGACTCCGCTTCCATCCCATTTAAGATGATTTTGGAGATCTGTCTCCACCCAGCCTTCACAATGATCCCCTACGGCTTTGAAACTCTTGAACGACCAAAATTGCAATGGTAGACTCAAGGGGTGTTTGGATAGGCTTTTTTAAAGTGATTTATAAGCTAAGAGTCATATGTTGCGGACACTCAACTTTTGGCTTTTGGCTTTTCCTTTACTTTTTCAGCCTTAAAAAATGCCTAATAGCACTTTTTGTGTTATCCAAACACTTCGAAAACTAAAAAAGAGCTTAAAAGGCAAAAACTACTTAAAATAAGTCAATCCAAACACCCACTCACAATTATTTTTTATTTTTTTTAATGATAAAGGAAACCCGCAGCCGCTACCCTTTGGGTGCGCGTAGGGCAAAAACCCCGCTCCTATGCAATAGCTCGCAAACCACACAGGAAAGGTAACTTGCACTGTGCAAGCCCGATGCGACGAGCTCGACCCAAAAAGCAAACCCCTTGCTTTCGCTGGCAAGGGATTTCGAACTTGAAACCTCCAACATGGAAGTCTCAAGCCCAAAACAATCACTCACTATTTTAATCCACACATTGCTCGGAAGATCTTTGACCAGACCTCCTATTACTGGCGACCACCACTGAAATTGATGAAATTATTTTTCCAGTACCATCTCTCCTTTTTTTTCATTTTTTTACCCCTCCCTAGGAACTCCCACCTTTTTGCTCCCTTGATGACTCGAACTTACAACCTTAGGGTTGGAAGTGAGGGGTGCTTATCATCCGAAAAACTCCCCTTCAAGATCTGTTCCGCGCTAATTTTAGATGCAAATTCGAAAAGGAATCTATTATCACCCATCTCATAAATATTCATTCCATATATTTGACTCCAAGTTGAACTGTCCATCTTCTAGTGTCTGATAATGTCGCGTCTTTAGATTTATTCCCTGTTCCTACGAAAAAGCCAACTAGACATCTATTCAGCACCTCCTTCTGCGGTGAATCCAGACGTAGATGTGAATAACATTTCCCTCCGGTGAAAGCTATCCACCAACCACTTCTTTATTGGACCATCTAGAGTTTCTGAGTGAATCTGCATAAGGAAGCTCTTTATCCGCCAATCTGGGTTCTCCTTCATTAACTTGGTTGCTAGAATAGTTAATGAACCTACCAATCTTGTCGGCTATTAAATTCCATCCAGCATTGGATGTAGTTTTTGGAATAATTAGAACAAACTTCCTCCTTCCCCGAACTCCGATAATGTTGATATAACGGCCAAAACCAAAGCTATTAAAGTTCCTTGCACAAAGAGTTTTAGAGAAATTGTATCTTTTTTTCCACTTTCTAACACCATTTGCTCTGAACTTAGATGCCTCTCGCAGAATCTGAACAATCTATTTCAGGGTCTTCCTATTCAGAGATATCCTTCTAATGAAATTCCTACCTCTCTCAAACCACTCAAACCAAGAATATGTTGTGTTAGTGAATCTAACGATGTCATAAGACTTAAAACCAACCGCGACATAAATGTGACTATCCATATGAACAAAACTTCACGAAATAAAGGAGAATAAAGTTCCAGTGATCAGAAGGACCACCAGAGTCCAGACCCTGATTCAAAAAGTAACCTTTAGTACATTACCTCGATACGAGCTCCTGGGAGCATTCTCAATTTTTTACTTTCCACACTAGTGAACAATTTTGGTATTGCTTATATAGATCTTTTTATTAGATTGTTCCCAATCCTTCGCTAAATCTGCATCGATGACAAGAGATTGTAATTCATTAGAGACAACTTCCTTACATGTGGTTTTAGGTCTATCTCATCCCTTTTTAACAACTCTACCCCACATGGTTCGACACCTATGAAATAGTGCATCTGGAAGTCTTCCTAAGACATGATCAAGCGACTTTTCTCATTTTATCCTCAATGTTTGTTGTATAAACCCAACGAAAACTAACAATAGACTTACTCGGAGGTAGAGGGAAGCGCTCCCAAGTACCATCTCAGCGTAAAACAGACATCTTCTCAATCTTAGCTTCACTAGTAGCCTTAGGAATATAAACAGTTGTTAGTGAGATAGAAAGGCATAATTAGCTGTTGATAACTAAGACAGTTTTAGATAAGATGAGGGTTATGAGTAGAACGAAAGAAGATTCTCCTTTCCATTAAACCTGTCAGGTAACTGCATCTAAGTCAAGTAAGATGAATATTAAAAAGGTTAATTTGCAAGATAATTGGTGAGTTAGAGTGCAAAGGTAGAGGAAATTTGTAACACAAGCTTTTTGCATAAGAGATGCCAACAAAAGGTACAACTACATCGATAAAATGGAGTTTAAAGGAGAATTGGTTGATGAACAGCCCAAGATTAGATAACATATAATGAAATTTTATTGTAACTTGTTTATTGAGGAGGAATTGTGGAGGCCTGATTGATGTAACGGAAATCCAGTTCCACTGATCGATGATGAAAAGGATTAGCCATGTACTGAGGAGGTGCGTCAAGTCATAGTAGACAGTGCTAGAGATAAAGCACCCAGGTATGGATGTCTTTAATCTGGCATTTTTAAGAAAAAATGCTGGTGCATCTTAAAATACGATATTTTTTGATGATCGCATCTTGAAATACGATATTATGAGTGCATTCTAGTATTTCCTCTCAAGAGGATGCATGGAGAAAAGCTTTAACACACTTTTATTGCACTCAGATCTAAGAAGCCGAATGCAAAGAATGTTAGAGATTTCAGACCCATTAGTTTAGTGGGTAACATGTATAAAGTTCTTTTTGAAGTGCTTATGGAGAGACTCAAAGAGATGATGGACAGTTTGATATAGGAAAATCGAAATGCTTACATCGAAGGTCGGCAGATTGTAGATGTGGCAATCTTAGAAGACGAATGTGTGCATACAAGCTAAAAACCAAGAACGGGGTCTTCTTTAGGCTTGATTTTGAGAAGGATTACGACCATGTAAACTGAACCTCTATTTTCTATACTTTTCGGAAAATAGATTTTGCTGACAGGTGAATTGATTGGATGAAGTTTTATGTTACCACAATTATTAATGTCTCTCCAGTAGGTTTTTCTCTGCCCAAGGGGGATGAGACAAGCGATTTTTTTGTCGCCTTATCATGGAGACATTGAGTAGGATGATTTTGAAAGTGGTGGAATTTAAATGGTTGAATGGTTTCAGGATTGCTACCTGTGTGGAAGGTATATAGAAATTTCCCATATTTTATATGCTGATGCAGATAAGGGAACAAATCCTACGGCTAAAAGGGATAGTGATTGTGTTCGAGGCTGTTTCAGTGCTTCATATAAATCTGAAAAGGAGCAGCATGTTTTTTATAAGAGCAGAACAGTCTGTTCATGATTAGCAGATGCACTGAGTTGCCCATGTCAAATTTCCCACATCTTGGATTGGCTCTCGAAGAAAATAGCATTAGGAAGAGAGTAACTGAAATATGTGAAAAAGAAATTAAGTACATGGAAGAAACAGTATCTTTTGTTAGGTCGACCTTGGTGAACGACATCCTAATGGCATTCCAACTTATGTGATGTCATTGACTCTCATTCCAATTAAGGTAGAAGGAGTCCTAAATGTCATTCCACTTAATTGATTTCATTAATGCTCATTCTAGCTAAAGGTGGAAGCACACTAGATAGAATAACATGCAAGTTTTTCTAGGAAAGAGATCGACATCAAGAAGATGCATTTGTTAGGTGGGGAAAGTTGAAGCTGCACAAGGAGGATGGTGAACAGGGAGTGAGAAATCTAGGGCTCCAAAATAAGAGCCTTCTGTTCAAATGGTTGTGGAGGTTGAATGACAATAGAAGAGAACAGTGGAAAGAGTTCACTAAGCTGAAGTATGGTTTTCAGAATTATGAGGATACGACAAGTATAACTACACTCTCATGATAGTGCCTTCTGGAAGCACATCAAAATCTTGTGATCTAATTTGCAAAATCACACATGAATGAAAATTGGCAATGGGAGATGTTTTGAGTTCTGGGAGAACAATCGGGTACGGGAAATCTTTAGCTGTCATGTTTTCTGATTTATACAGCACTGTACTTGACAAAAATAGTATAATTGCTAACTGCCGGAATGGCAGCTCATGAATATTTCAATTAGAAGGAATTTTTTGGAGATAGATAGGGTGGAGATGTTACTGAAGACTGCTCACAGCCTTGCTTTGGACAGCTAAGACACCAGGATGGGAAATTTCTTGTTAAGTCAACCTACCAAATATTGGTAAGAAGAATGACTGGAATTTACGGAAGTGGTACAGAATGGCCATGGAAAATGCTTTGGAAGACGAAGGCTCCAGTATAGCTGTTTGCTTTGGCTGGGTGGCAGCACATGAGGCCAGCTTGACGCAGGATAAGCTGCTGACAAAAGGAATTAATTTATGTTGCTGGTACTATTTGTGAAAAGTTGAAGGGGAATCAGTGAACCATTTATCACTACATTGCATGTATGTGTGGCAGATCTGGTGCATGTTTCTTAGCTTATACAGAGTCTGATGGGTTATGCAAGCAAACATCTGATCAAGTTCTCTGTAGCTGGATAAACCAGAGGATGAAGAAGCAGCAAAAGAAGATATGGATGGCCATTCCATTGTGCATAATGGGGAGCATATGGCTTGAAAGGAACCAAAGATGCTTTGACCGAAAGGAGGAAAATGTTTATTTAGTTAAGAACAGATGTATTTAATATCTGAAACATTGGTCCACCACTGTTTTTCAAAATGATTTGGATGTAATTTTAAACTTTTTGGAAACCATGTAGGATTAAAAGGATTCCGCATCCCTGCTTTGTACTGGCTGTACCCATTCAATACTAGTTTGGTATTGAACATTATAAATAAAATTTCCTTTAACCTATCAAAAGTAATTATTCTATGCCTTCAAGCAACAGATAAGAACTCACTGACTGTCATATTGCTAAGAGATGAATTTTCCCATGGTATACTTTCCAACTCATTAATTATCAAGTGGACTGTCAAGCAAATAATAATTCTTAAGCCTGAAAAGTCTGCAGAAATTCACATACTTCAAAATGTTGTCAAACAATTGCAGGTAACAAACAGATCCAAGACATTTAAGCAACATTCTCTGAAAATAGTGCAACGGACACCAACAAACACAATTCACCCAAAGAATCTACCTTAAAAGTGATAATGGCAATTCCTCTGAACTTTCCGCTGTCAGGGAAATTCATACAATCAACCTCTGTAATGGTGCCACAACCTTCAAAGTAACTCCTAATATCATCCTCAGTGGAATAATAAGGAATACCTCCGACATAAACTTTTTTAGAAATACCAATGCTTTCTTCCCTGGAACAAAGAGGTACATACCCACAGCAACATAGGTGTCAGAAACGAAAAAGAGAATGAAAGAACAGATCCTAAATCATGCAACGGGTAAGAGTTGGACAAGAGTCTTATGAAACATAGATCAAAAAAAGAGTCATGAAAGAAGTCCATTCCCACAACCCAACACACACGAGTTTGATGCAATGTCGGAGTACTCATCCATATCACAGAACCAACAAATTCAAACTCATTCATTTTTCTTTTTTTGGTTGTGTGTGCATCGTTCTGCACTGTCTGCAACAGCTTCAAACATTCCATGGTGCTCAAACAAAAACCTAACTATGCCCTTGAATTGGCCAGCAAACCTGAAGTTAGATGTGATAACAAATAACTGTAATATTGAAATTAATTATGCATTAGCCTTCTTGTGGGCTTCATGAGTTCAGCAACTTAACAAGAAAGGATCCTTCTTTTAGCATACCAATGATTATTTTGATTCTCATGGAAAACTAGGCACCACATATAGGCCAGTAAATTTAATATTTAACTTAACAAAGCAGAGAGGTAGGGGTAAGATCTGAGTGTATCTTACACTTCAAAAAGTTACACAAAACAAGTACTCCCTTCGTTTCAATTTGTTTGGTGTACTTTCACTGTAAGTCCATTTCAAAAGAATGTCTCTTTTATTTTTTTTAACAACTCTTTAACAAAACCATTCCAGAACAAAAAACACAAAGATAATATGACAAAGGAATTTCAATATCTCATACCTTTCCTCAGTTTTACTAGTCTCGGCTGCTGATGCTGCTTCTCCATTTCCTCCATCCCCAACATCCATACCCTCCATAACTTCCCCATCTTCTACTCTTTGCTTCCCTTTATTCTTCTTTTTCTTATTTTTCTTCTTCTTGATAGGCTTTCTCTCTTGCTTCAGCTCCCCTTTATCCTTCTCTAACCCCTCAGCTTCATCTCTCTTCTTCTTCTTATGTTTTCCTTTCATCTGCTCACTCGTATTCCCTGCCCCGACCTCCTCTTGCTCTTTCTGCCCATCTTGCAAAGTCAGCGCCTTTTCTCTACGTTTATCCCTCTTGGATAATCTGGGTTTCTGAGTCACTGTATTTAGAAGAGATTTGAGGGATTTTGAATTTGGGTCCTCTAGGTTAGTGGGGTTGATTTTAACTTCAGAAGAAACTAACAGCTCAGTTTTAGCTGCTCTTAGTTTTTGCTTCAACTTCTTGTTTGATTGAACCATGGCAATGCGTTGTAGAACACAAGCAAACTGCGTAAGGCAATTTGAGTGTGCTGCTTGAAGATGGCTGAACAAAACCCTCGCGCGTTGCGTGAAGCCTTTTAACAAACCGTCGTCGTGTAGGGAGTTCTATTTCCTTAATAAAAAGATTATATTTTTTGGATAATTAGACTCTATTGCTTATTACTTTACATCATTTAGTCAAAAATATTAATATTTATTCAAAAAAAAAGGTTCAAAATTAACATATCAAAAATGATTCAAAAATGTCACTTTTTCACCTATTGAATTAAATTTGTCTCTCTTTTCACTTATTGGATCAAAAATATCCTTAGCATATTAGAAATGATTCAATTTTGTCATTCATTCTACTTATTACATCAAAAATATCCTTTAACATATTAGAAATGACTCAAAAATCTTTTCTTGTATGCCGATAAAAAAAAATTATTGTACTTAAGCAATTATTTAGTTTCCCTTTAATTTGTAATTTTTTTCTAGAAAGTTCTTGGTTGTTTGTCTAAATATTTGTCTTACGTTATAAAAGTACTTGTTTTAAATATATATATATATATATATATATATATATATATATATATATATGAAATAACGTGTGAATTAATCCTTTTATGTGTTATTTAAAAATATTATTTTAGTCAAAAAAAAAGAGAAATTTCATGCATGTTAATAACATAAATTTTTATTACAAATTTTTTTAGAGATTTTTTGTCTTTTAAAATGTTTCTTAAGAAAGAAAGTAAACACTATGTCACTTAACATAAATAATATAAAAATTAACAGCTTTAAAACACTAAATTTGTTAAGTAATGGAAAAAAAGATATATAACTAAAATACTAATAGTAGCAGAATAGATTAAAAAGTTGAGACTTAATTTATTCGAATTTGAAGGCTAAATAGAATTTATAAAAAAAATTGATACTAAAAATATTATATTTATAAGCTCTATTAAGATTTTCTAAGTCCTCGGGAAGCACTTACATATTAACTAGTATTTAATAGTTGATGAATATATTTATTTTGATGGAAGACGGATAAATGTAAATCATTTAATAGGTTACAGCACTTTCGACACAATAGGTGGAAGGAGGGATAGATTTGTGAAGGAGCGTATTTTTAAATCATTTTCAATATGTTAAGAATATCTTTGAACCATTTCTAATAGGATGAAAATCGCTTACACTCCGAACTTTGGTTTAAAAATACTTCCCCCCCTCAAGAAATAATCACTCTCCCCTTTTTTCCTTAATTGACTTTTTTAAATGTCTATTCTACCCTTACATTATCAACCTTTATTTTTATTTTTTTATACTTCTTTTAAAATCATATTATTTTATTTTTTAATCTTTTATTAAAAAAATATTGATCGAGTATATAATTTAATATCGTTCTATTAAATGAAACAAATGAACTAAATAAAAAAAATAATGCTATTAATTTTAAAGAAGTCTATAATGTGATAACCTTATAGACATATTTTGATATAAGTAATAAAAATATAATTAATAAAAATAAAAAAATTCATAATATTTTCTTCAAAGATTATCTATTTATATTGTAAATAAATTTTAAATTATAATTTAAAAAATATTTCACTAATTACAATCAAAAATCATTTATCTACATAGATAATAGAGAATAAAAGATAGGCATAATTACATAAACGTACCCTTTTAACTTGGCTTCAGTTGTCATCTACGCCTTCCAACTTTGGGTGCACCTAGTAGACATTTAAGTTTTTATAAAGCTGAATAAGTAGACAAACACGTTCTACATGACAATTCATGTGAGATACACTCGAACTAATTGTATTATGTCTTTCATGTAGAAAACGTATTATGCTATATGTAGGAAGCGTGTGTTTATTTATTCAACTTTATACAAATTTAAATGTTTATTTATGCGCATCCATTAGTTGGAGGGCATAGAAGTCAACTAATGTCAAGCTAAAGAACATGTTAATGTATTATGCCTAAGAGATGAGTGAAAATTAAATATGCATGGATATAATGCATTCATATATACGTACTTAATGTATGTAATATTAAAATAACAATCATAAAAAAAAATAACATAGATTTTGCAATAAACTTCTAACTTATAAAGCTAATGAACTTAAATAAAATCTATAAATACAAATGTTAAAAAATAAAATATTATATATATATATATATATATTAGATAGTTGAATGATTAAAAATGACAAGGGTAAAAGAGACTTTGCATAGGATAAAGGGTGGAGAATGATTATTTTTCAAAGTTGAGGGGGTTTGATTTTTAAACCAAAAGTTAGGGGTGTAAATGATTTTCACCAATTTCTAATATGTTGAGGACATTTTTAACCATTTTCCGACACCAATTTCTAATATGTTGGTTCATTGAGTGTTTATCCTTCTTTTTTTTTGAAAAAAATATATACAGTTGTTGTTTTTCTTTTGCAAAATTTTTCTTGTTATTTTACTACAAACAAAATAATAAAAAATTGGCACATGATTTTTACTATAAATTAATGTTATTCCTACCATACAACAAACTAATAAAAGATCTATTAGACTAACCTAACCTATATTGAAATTTTGATATAATTATAAGTAAAAATTGGTGTTCAAATATTGTTGAAGCTCAAAGCTTCAAAGTTAGAAAATTAAATTTTCGCAATTAAAGTTAGTTTCATGTGGATATTTTTGCAAATGATCAATTCTGTATTGAGGAGCTTAATCTGAATTTTGGGTTATTTGGTGTAATTTTTGAGGTGTTTTTGAATGAATTTGTTGTTTAGATTCAAGGAAGGAGACGAAGTTAGTTTTTTTGTATAATATTGCATATAATTATCTATGGGAGTATAAATGCCTCTTATAATTTTGTATAATATTGTATATTGTGTGTATAATATTGTATATCAATTTTTAAAATATTGTTGTAAAAAAATCAAACTTTTTGTACAGTATTGTATACGCATATATAATGTTGTATACTAATTTTTTTTAACACCGACGTAAGAGAATAGTGAAATAGTTAAGGAAGATTACATGAAATGTGGTTTTTCGCAAACTATTAAAATGACCAAAACGTTTTCTTATCCGAAATGAGTTATTATCTTTTGGGCTAAAACTTTGCAATGTAAATATTTTGCTATATTTTTGCGATGTAAATTAGCTAAATATACTTTTTGAAATTATTGTTATTTTTTATGAAAATGCTGAAACCGGTAAATAAGAAAAACAGTATAAACTCTACAAGAAAGAAAGAAACAAAAATAATAAAAAAATAGTGTGATAATCGAAACACAATATAAGACAAGAACTAAAAGGGTACGACAAGCACTAACAAGCCTAAACCTACACACGACAAGACAACGCTTTACCTCTACTAACCTTCTACCATAATACGCAACCTCCACTCCTTCATATCTAGAGTCATATCCTCAGTAATATAAATTTGCGTCATGTCATGTCTAATAACCTCTCTTCAATACTTCTTCGACCTACCTCTACCCCTCCGAGTACCCCCTAATACCAGCCTTTCGCACCTCCTCACTAGGGCGTTAGTGCACCTCCTTTACACATACCCAAATGTCACGATCCAAGCCTCGCCTAGACGTGACACGATGAATGAGACATCCGGAGGTACCTCACCCAAGCCTCTTAGCATTCATTAAGCATTTCAATGATAATGATGAACAAATCTAGCGGAAAACAAAAGGGATGTAGGGACTAAGGGACTTCATATTTAATAAGAGTCAAGACAACATAACAATCTTTTTCTATGTCCAACCATACCTTCTACATTAAAGACTTAGCGGGGGCTAAGACATATCCCTAACTCACCCTCAAATAAGCTAACAATAAAGTACCAAAATAGGTGTGTTAATGCCTCAACATAACATATGCTAGAAAGGAGAGGAGTATTGTCCCCAAAACAATGGGAACTCACCAAAGTGGCCTTCAAACGATCCGAACTAACCACATGGAGGAGGAGAAACACCGGTCCCTACATGGTGATGTCATGTAGGCAAAAGAGTATGCGTTTGTACTTTGAATGTACTAAGTATGTAGGTGTGCAACATGATAAAACATTAAGACATTCATAAGGTAAAATACCTGAGTGAATGCATGCATCAGTAATCAAGTAGATAGCATTTAAATCATACATATGTGGGAAGATGAATATAACCGACATTTAAGACCATGCGAGCTATTACATGGAATCCAACATAAGATTTTACTTAAGGACCCCTTCGGACGAGTTTCTATCTACATGCTACATTCGGTGCTAAGTCAAATCACACGAAATAGTATAATACTTCAAAAATAATCATATCATATAGCTTGAGAATTCAAACATCACATTCGGTAGAATAGCTCATTAAAACCTTTAGTTTATAATATCATCATGGATGCCATGCCCTATTTACCATCCTACTAATGAACCTTGATTTATAAGAAAATTAGGTCTATAATCAGTGATGGTATTCCGGGTACAATGCTAATCGGACCTGCCTTTTTTTTTGAAAAATATTCAAAAGCATTGACGGTATATAGGGATGACATACATGTCATATCATAACTTTAAATATTTTATTTGATTCAATGTGAGGATTGTCCTTTCACATTGAAACCTTACTTTGGCTAAGAAGACTTTTTCATCAATCAATCATTTCATAAAGACTCCCCTTCATAAGCATTTACTTCATAACATTCATTGGAATCAAACTTCATTTCAACTTTACTTCATCATAAAAAACTAGGTTTCATTTCGTAAAAACCTTCCAATGCCTTTAAAGAACTCTTGCATGCATGAGAGTAATGGAAATGCATAAAATACACATTCTTAAAGCAGCCCACCATATATGTCTTAAAACTCCTTTCAAGCCTTCATATAGGCACTTTAATAACATCATAACTTCATGAAACCAAGAGTCAATATCTATCAATATATGTAAAGAAACTTCAAATATATCATAATCTATGCATTTAAAGTCATCATGTAAAAGCCCATAATATTTCATCATTTTGAATGGAAATACTAGATTGAGAAAACATTTGCGCTCCATGGTGAAAGGACCCATTCCACATACCTTAGTGAGGAATTTGAAGAGGAATTGAAGAAGTCTTGATGTTAGGCCTTCAATTGGGAAGCTTGAATCCTTGAGTTTGAGAGAAAATGTGTTGGAGATGATTTGAGAGAGAAAAGGATGAAGTTTAGGTTTTTGGGGAGGCAAAACACAACAAAAATGATCCCAAAGGCATCCAAGTTTGTATATATGTTATTAGGTAATTGTCCAAGATGCCCTTCATAAGAAAAATTTGGAAAATGGGCTCAAAACCCTGCAAGCGCAATAGTGGCGTGCCGAGCCAAAGGCCAAACTATTGCAGCTTATTTCGGGCGCTCTGCTGGCGCTCCGCACCAAGCCCATAAACTTCTTCTGTATTGGTAGTCTTTGGTAAAATAATCATAACTTTTGACTCTGAACTCGGAATGAGGCGAACTTGGTGGAGTTGGAAAGAGGACTCAAAGACCTTTAATTTGATAGGAGATGGAATACCTAATTCCTTATATAATAGGAGATATGGGCATTTGAAGTTGACCCTATTCCGAACTCATACGAAAACTTAGCCGATGGAAATTTTTTAGACCTGGCTTGGTGTTAAAGATCCCTTATGACCCTAAAATACATCTAATACACTTTAAATATTTAGGAATTGATCCTAAATCATATGTAAAATTAGAATTTGATGAGTTCAAGCATATACGCCTTTGAACAATGGTTCGAGTCTTGGCATAGAAATTTTCTTGTGTTACACCAAACCATCTCCCCTCACTTCCTCATATTGTTCACCAAAAATACCACTCCTACCTTCTCTAGGATAACCTCATTCCTCATTTGATCACTTCTTGTATGTCCACACATCCATCTCAAGATCATCATCTCTATAACATGCATTTTCTAAAAATAGGAGTTCTTGACTGACCAGCACTCCACCCCATACAACAAAGATGGTCTAATCACCACTTTATCAAACTTACCTTTAAATTTAGGTCGTACCTTCTTATCACACAAGATTTCATAGGCAAACCTTTATTTTATCCATGTCGCTCTAATGTGATGTGTGACATTATCGTCGATGTCCCCACTACTTTGAAGTATGGACCCAAGATACTTAAAACTTAGTCTCTTGGGAATAGTCTATGTGGCACACTTACTTCCACATCCGTTTCATCCAACTCATCACTAAATTTGCACTCTAAATACTCCATTTTGCACCTGCTCAACTTGAACGCTTTGAACTCCAGAGTTTGTCTCCAAACCTCCAACCTAGAATTAACTTTGTCTCGTATCTCATCAATAAATACTATGTCATCTGTAAATAAGATACACCAAGGAACCTTCTCCTGAATAGATCGCATCAACTCATCTATCCCCAAAGAAAATTGGAAAAGGCTAAGAATTGATCCTTGATGTAGCCACATCTCAATAAAGAAGTGCTTCGAGTCTCCTCCCACCATTCTAATCCGAGTCTTTTCTCCATCTGACATATCATTTATCGCCCTAATATACACCATCAGGACACCTTTAGCCTCCAAACCTCTACGAATTTCCCTCAAAACTTTGTCATAGGCCTTTTTAAGGTCAAAGAATGCTCTATGAAGGTCCCTCTTCCTTTTTCTATACTTCTCTACTAGTCCCATAACTGGACATCCCTCTCCTCATCCTTGTCTACTACTCTTTTCCAAACCTTCATAGTGTGTCTTAGTAATTTGATATCTTTGTAATTGTTATAGTTTTTGATATCACCCTTGTTCTTGTACAATGGAATTATTTTACTCCACCTCCATTTGTCGGATATTTTTTCAATCTTAAAAATAGCATTAAAAACCCCAGTCAAGTACTCCACACCTGCCTTGTTTATGCTCTTCCAGAATTTCACCAGAGTCTCATCGGGTTCGATCGATTTTCCTCTGCTCATCCTACTAATAGCACGTCTAACCTCCTCAACCCTAAAACACTTAGAATGCCAAAGTCCCAAAGTCTTTCAGAGTGTGACAATTCATTTAACACAATGTCTTTATCCCCTTCTTCGTTTAAGAGTTTGTGGAAGTATAGTTCTCATCGTTGCTTAATAGAGGTCTCTTCCACAAACACCTTGGCATTCTTATCCTTGATGCACTTCACCTGATCCAAGTCATGTCATTCTCTCTCTCTCTTATGATCCTATATAATTTGTTATCCCTACCTTTGTCCCTTAGATCGACATATAAGCGTTTGAAAGTGGTTGTCTTTGCAACGTAATTGCTAACTTAGCTTTTGTCTTCATCGTCTTATAGACACTTTGTTTGGATGGTTGTTATGTATTTTTTCATAATGTACCATATTGTATTGTGTTGTATTGTATTGTATCTACTGTATAGTTTAAATAAATACAAAATTTGTATAGATTGTATCATTCTCTATCATTACATAATGTCACTATCATGACCCGTGGCTAGGGACTAGACATGACAAGGCGATCGAGAACCCAAAGGATACCAACCAAGACATCTTAGCATATATTGCATAAATAGGGTAAAGGAACATGAGAAAATAAGAGTAAGAATCCATTCAACAAGAAGTTAAAGGAAAGTAAACTCCAACCAAATTTCCAAATGGACTTACGTCAACTTGAACGTCTAAACATGCATCTATTCTAGACTTGATAGGGGCTTAGGACAATCTCCTAGTTCACCTGAATCATAAAAGGAAATTCAATGTAACAATATATAAGAAAGGTTATGTCAATGATGACTCACCAACTCTTTAGGACTCACCAACTCTTGCCACGAATGTGAGGAGCGTGGGTATCGTCCATCCCTACATTATGAGACAATGTAGGCAAAATATACTTTAGTACATAAAAGGTACTACGTATGTGAGGAAAGCATGAAAAAGTAATAGGACATGAACAATATGGCATAGAATACACGACCAATCTCAATGAACATGAAACAACTTAAAAGCATTTGAAATATCATGAAAATTTATGGTCAATGCATCATAAAACTTCATAGTAAACTCTTTATCTTTGTATACAATTTGTGTGGCATAAGACCTTAACCGACATCTTAAGACCATGCGAGCTATAATATGGAATCCAATGTAACTCTCATATCGATAAGAGAGAGGCTACTTGCCAACGTAGACTCCGTGAGAACAACTATAACTTTATGAGCTATATGTGGATCCACTAGTCAAATCATAAGGCAACCTGTGAGGGTAACGTAGTTTGGGACTTTAGGTTGCTACTAGGATTTCCTTGTGTAACTAACTACGTTATTGGACCAAAACCCACCTACAAGTACTCTTAGTACTTAGTTTATATCCCAACGAAGATCATTAAATCATACAAACATCATCATTAACTTCATCATGGAAATAATCATAAGAGTAGCTCATTAACTTTAGTGATTCATAGGAATCGATAAATTTGGTGAGAATTGCCCTTATCACCACCTAAACATGATTGTGTGAGAATTGTACTAATCACACCATAATAACTTTCTTGGATCATAATTAATCATCATTCAATCATCAATCTCAACTTCATTCCTAAAAGCTTTCTTTTGAAAATTATTGAACTCATAATCAAACTTATGTAAAAATCATCTTTAAACTTCATAATCATGATTGAAAATAGGTTTACGCATGGGCATCACAATTCAACTTGAAATCATGCAATTCATGTAGAAACATGCTTATATTGATTATTGATAACATCTACCAACGAAATTGAAATAACCGCATGTAATTCAACAAAACTAGGGTTAATAGACAATTGAAATTTGAAGAAAACTTTGAGAAAACATTGGGACTCCATGGGTGAAAGGAACCTATGGATCAATCCCCACATACATTGGTGAAGTCAACTCAAAATTGAAGAAGAACCTTGATGAAATTGAAACCCTAGCTTGAAATTTGAAGGAGAGCTTGAGAGAATTCCTTGGTCTTGCCTTAGAGTAATTCTAAGAATGATTTAAAATAGGAGGGAATTTTGAAGGGTTAGGTAGTTATAGGGTTGAACTTGGCCATAATAGTGTCTAGGTTCATTGAATCAAACTTTGGAAAAGATAATATTACCTTTTATTAAAAACTGAATATGGACTTTACGAAAAGCCTTTTACGTATCATAGATGTGATGACAAGTCATAGGAATGACTCATCTTGCAGGTTCTCAAAACCCTTAGATTTGGGGTCTTTGAAGTTGCATCTACGAGTCATTTTTATGACTCATCAAAAAGATTACGAGTCGTAGACCCTAGTCGTCCTGCAGGTTTGAAAACCTGCAAAATATGAGCCTCTAAAGTTTTATAATGATTGGTCATTACGATTCATCCAGGCGTGTACGAGTCATCAACTTGACTCGTAGACCCTGCCTTTCCTTTAATCTTGTTCCTTCACTCAGCTCCTTCCATACGAGTCACTTTTACGACTTGTAGGAGAACCTACGACTCATAGGGTGGGTCGTAAACCTAGATCAGTTCTCTTTTCCTTGAGTTTTCCTTTTTGATCCAACTTTTCGACTTTTGGGGTCTTACAATATCTCCTCCTTGGAAACATTCGTCCTTCAATGAAATTCAACTAGCATAGGAGAAGGCTAACAACCCATCATGAATATAATGACACCTTAAAATGCATACATCATGAGAATTTCAAACTTAACATAAAACATGACTTAAAAATCACCTTTCATGAATATGCATGCATATGAATGAAATAGGAGGATCTGAATACATAGGATTTTAATCGATTTGAATAAAAACAACTTACTTTCTTAGGGTTGAGTAGAAGGAAAAAGATGTGGGTATCTTTTCATCATATCCCCCTTCGCTTCCCAAGTTGTCGGTCTAATTATGGGTATATTTCTCCACAATACTATGATGGACGTAACCTCCTTGTTTCTTAGATTCTTTACTTATTGGTCTATGATTTCCACCAAAACCTCCTCATAAGTCAAATTATCTTCAACACTCACATCTTCCAATGGTATAATGGAATTCGAATCACCCACAAACTTTCTTAACATAGATACATGAAACACCGGGTGAACCATAACAAACTCAAACAGCAAATCTAACTCATAAGCCACTTTGCCAATACGTCTCAAAATCTTATAAGTTCCAACATATCTAGGACTCAATTTTCCTTTTTTACCAAAACGCATTACACCCTTAATAGGTGAAACTTTCAAATAGACTCAATCTTCCACCTCAAATTCAAGCTCATTTTCCTAACATTCGAATAGGACTTTTGACGACTTTGAGGCATCTACAACCTCTCCCTTATGAGTATCACCTTATCCATATCATCCATTACCAAATATGGACCAATCAAGACCATCTCACCTAGACCTATATCTTCTTCCATAGAATGCTTCAAAATGAGCCATTTGGATGCTAGAGTGATACCTATTATTGTAGAAAAAACTTTATCAACGGTAGATGCTCATCCCAACTTCTTTTAAAATCAATCACACACACCATCAACATATCCTCTAAAGTTTGAATCGTTCTTTCACCTTGACCATTGGTTTGAAGATGAAAAGCGGTACTTAAGTTAACCTTTGTACCAAGACCCTTTCAAAATGACTTCCAAAAGTGCGCAGTGAATTGAGTACCTCGATCCGATATAATAGACAAGGGAAACCATGTAGTTTTACCAACTCATGAACATACAACTTAGCATAGTCTTCAGCACTACAAG
This sequence comes from Solanum dulcamara, assembly GCF_947179165.1. Lineage (NCBI taxonomy): Eukaryota > Viridiplantae > Streptophyta > Magnoliopsida > Solanales > Solanaceae > Solanum > Solanum dulcamara. The sequence goes on from NC_077244.1 coordinate 23,355,833, forward strand.
AAGTCTTAACAAGTTAAAAATAAGCCGACTTAGTCGTTCGATCCATATCAACTCAAATGGAATCATATTGTATCTTAGTACGAGGCAAAACCGTTAAAAAGTTCATATTCATATCTTCCCATTTCCAAGAAGGAATTTGAATGTCATGAGCTAAACCTCCCAGTTTTGGATTGTCACGACCCAACCCCGTAGGCCATGACGGGTGCCTAAACTGGACACTCCTATCTACCCTGGCCAACTATACATAGTTTGTCCCCTAGTTATACTCAAAATACATCAACAGATAAGAAAGCTTATAAGCCGATAAGGCTATTGTAACACATGGGGTCGTCCCGTGACACATATATATGCGGACCAACAAGGCCGCCATAACACCAGGAACGCCCTAAATCATAAGTCATATAAGTACAGCCATACATACCCATACATACATCTCATATACTACTCAGGCACAACTCATATACAACCCATACACAACTTATATACAACTCATATACAACTTAGATACAATTCATATACAATGTATATACAGCTTATATACACATACGCTCTACACACATACAACCCACATTTGTATCCACAGACCTCTAAGAGTTAGAAGAATGTAACATAAGGTGGGACAGGGCCCCCGCCGTACCCGTGAACGAACTAATATATATATCAGAACTTAGTATCCAAAGTTTAGCTCCAGCATAATAGAGCGCTCTTAGACCGCTGAGTGGGACTCCTACGCTGGTGGATCCTCAACCTGTATACCTGTACCTGCGGGCATGAAATGCAGCCCCTCCCCCCTCCCTCCTGAAGAAAGGGGGGTCAGTATGACATATGTACTGAGTATGTAAAATATAACATAATATAACTGGAGGTATATCCGCAACAGAGGAACAAGAGAATAATTTATCAAGTCAGAATCATATACCTATATTCCGTAAATTATAAAGACATGTATGCTCAGATTTTTAATATAGCCGGCCCCATCAGGGGTTCGATGAATCATATATGTAATATCAGTATCAGGCCCCGTTCCATCGCCACCTTATTACGACACATCATCATCATATATATACATACGTACCCGGCTCTCTAGTGAAGGGCTCGGTGGACAATGCAGTGAATTGCATAAATCTGATAATCGGCCCGGGACTCGGAGAAGAAGTGTTACACTATACACGAGTAGAGTAGTGAGAAACCAAACACAGTTTAAATCATTATCCGAGACTCAACTATATAAGAGGACTAAGTTATTGTCTAAGAATTCGAGTAACAGCATAGTCATTCTAGCTGCCCTCTAAGTGCCATTAGGGGCTACATTAATTACATCTCGAGGTTCCTAGATATGTACCAAAGTAAGACTATTCACCTAAGAACTCCAGAGTATTCATCTTCGAATAATTTTATGACTAGGAGTCTGTATATTCATTAAGTCCTTAGTGTATAAAAGATTCAAGGAAATTAGCTTAACTATCATACCAGTTTTAACATTCAAAATTGAATAAGGAGCATTCAAGAAAGGAATTACTTTAGGCGTTATATCACTGCTTACTTACCTCTACGACATGCCAAAAAAGAGAAGGGACAGGCTTCACATACCTCTTATGGACTTCCCTTAGTCGTGTTTACGTCGTCGTCCTCGAAACCTATTTAACACCGAGATAAGGCGAGTATTAACAACCTTAGATTTTTCAGCAACTTAGGCTACCCACTAGTATTCATAGCATTCATCCCCTCACTTGCCTTCTCGACTAGTTCCTTAACTAGTTAAGCCGTTAACGGAAATCGGACAGCACCTCCCCTATAATATGCCCTATCCGAATTCCGAACCATGTCCTTAGCACCTAAATCCAACCAACAATACAACCAGCAGCCCATACATATACATATTACGACAACACTACACAATATAAACCCCCAACAATTCACTCGAAACTAAGATACCAAAACTAGAGTTTTTAATCTTTCTTTCGCGAATTCTTTAATTGCAAAGAGGAGGGTTGTGTGGATGCAACCAGAAGCTCCCCCACCTCATTTAGAGAACTTTTAGACCCTGCAACACGCCACAACACAACCAGCAACAGCCCCCACGCGCACAACACCTTATTTCGACAATAATTTAACTATAGCGATTCCAAATTCATTTATTTCGAACGCCGAACTTTTCAAACCTTTTTACCAACTTCCATCATCTAATAAGGTGTGTAATACACCCTAAATTAACCTCATAAACTTCAAATTAAAGGGGAAGAACTTACCTTTCCCGAAATTGGCTAGAACTCGTCGAAATTGTGCCTTAGAATTTTTTTTAGCGTGCTGAATCGTCGTGGCAGCTTGCTGTCCATTTTTTGGCTGCACCGAACTCTAATTTTATTCTACTAATACTTACATATCATCGTGGTATATGCTATATAATTAATTTATGAAACGAAAATGGGACTGACCTACCTTTTTCTTCCAAAGCGGTAGCAATTTTCTCCTTAGCTCTAGGGTTTGTTCACGTGATTTTGCTGGAAATTGTGAATGAAAGCTGAAGTTTAGGATACATATACATACATATATATGGATGTAGGGTGTGAAACATGTCATCCCCAAGAGGTGACACGTGTCCAGCCCCTATTGGGCCACCGCATCTACATGTTGGAGGAGGGGCTGCCACATGGCAGTGGGTCCCACCTCCCCCAAGCAAGTGGGTCACCTACTTGAACCCAAGAAGGTGGGTCACCTGCTTACTTAGGTGCTACTACGTGTCACCCTCCCATTGGCTGCCCCGCGCAATTTGTTTTTCCTTCTTGTGGGTTCGTAATCTCGTTCGTAATCTCGTCTCACTTTAAGAGCCTATGAAACCCTTGCTACGTAAGCTTGGTATGTAATCAACTAACTCACATATGTAAGACTTCTAAATTAGTAGTTACGTAGATAAGACGAGTCCTACGACTCGTTACTTGGCCTCCAACTTATTTTGACTTCTCTTGACCCTATTTCCAATCTTTCCTACCATGGGGTGTCACATTCTCCCTTCTTAGAGTTGTTCAATAGGGTCGTAACTTAAGTGGCTCACATACTAGCTTCTAAGTAACTTAAGGAACCTTCCGAGTTCAAAGATGTGGGGTGTAACATATTTCCCCCCTTTAGAACATTCGTCCCCGAATGTTAAATGCAACTTCCTTTAAGTCCTTATATAAATTATAGAGGGGTTCCTTTCCTTTATGCTATCACATACATTTCCATCTATTTTAACATACGAGTGCTCAAGAGTTGGAGTTACCTATAGATATCGGGAACAGGTACGGATACTTGTGCTTCATGTCCTCTTCGGCCTCCTAGGTCATTTCCTCCCGATTTCTATTCCGCCACAGCACCTTAACCGAGGCTACGTCTTTAGTTTGCAATCTCCTAATCTGCCGATCCAAGATGGCGACTGGATGTTCTTCGTAGTCTAGTTCTTCAGTAACCTGGATGTCATTCACGGAATACACTCGGGATGGGTCACCTACACATCTGCGAAGCATCGATACATGGAAAACTGGATGTACTGCTTCTAGGTCTGCTGGTAAGTCTAATTCGTAGGCAACCTTGCCTATTCAACGAAGGATCAAGTAAGGGCCAATATATCTCGGACTCAACTTCCCTTTCTTGCCGAACCTCATTACTTCTTTCATGGGAGATACTTTCAAAAACACCCATTCGCCTACTTGAAACTCCAACGGTCGACGTCGGCTGTCTACGTATGACTTCTGTCGACTTTGGGCAGTTAATAATCTCTCCCGAATAAGCTTTACCTTTTTCCACTTCTTGTTGGACTATATCTGGACCCATTAGTTGTGTTTCGCCAACATCAAACCAACCGATAAGTGACCTGCACTTTTGGCCATATAAAGCCTCATACAGCGTCATTTGAATACTGGAGTGATAACTGTTATTGTAGGCAAACTCAATAAGTGGTATATGATCATCCCAGCTGCCTTTAAAGTCAATTATGCAGGCTCGTAACATATCCTCTAGCGTCTGAATAGTGCGCTCGGCTTGTCCATCAGTCTAGGGATGAAATGTTGTGCTAAGGCTTACTTGCGTTCCTAAGCCTTCCTGGAATGACCGCCAAAAATGAGCTGTAAACTGGGCTCCCTTGTCCGAAATAAGAGATGTGGGAACTCCATGAAGTCGTACTATTTCCTTGACGTACAACTTCGCATAATCCTCGGCGGAGTATGTGGTCTTGACTGAGAAGAAGTGGGCTGATTTTGTCAGCCTATCCACAATAACCCATATAGAATCCTGCTTCCGGGGAGTACGAGGTAAGCCAGTAATGAAATCCATATTAATCTCTTCCCATTTCCAGGTTGGAATCTCTATCTCCTGTAGTAGCCCACTCGGTTTTTGATGTTCAACCTTAACTTGCTGGCAATTCGGGCATTGGGCTACAAACTCGGCTATATCTTTCTTCATACCATCCCACCAATATAAATCCCTGAGGTCATGATACATCTTGGTTGACCCCAGATAAATGGAATAACGGGCATAATGTGCCTCTCCCAGTACTTGCTGCCGTAAAACTGCAACTTCCGGTACACAGACTCTGCCTCGATTTTATAGTATCCCACCGGCCATGATTTCAAATGGAGTCTTTCCTTTTTGGTGAGTTTCATCCCTATACTGTGCTAGAATAGGGTCCTGGTATTGACATCGTTTTACTTCCTCTATGAGGGAGGATTCAGCAACTCCTTGAACAAAAACCCCATCATCACCCAAATCAACTAAGCGGACTCCAAGGCTGGCAAGCTGGTAGATCTCACGGATCATCTCCTTCCGTTCCGGTTGTACCTTTGCCAAGCTACCCATTGACTTATGGCTGAGCTCATCCGCCACCACATTTGCCTTCCTTGGGTGGTATAAAATGTCGACATCATAGTCTTTCAGTAGTTCCAACCACCTTCTCTGTCGTAGGTTTAGCTCCTTCTTCTTAAAGATATATTGGAGGCTTTTATGGTCCGTAAAAATGTCAACTGTACACCATACAGGTAGTGTCTCCATATTTTTAAAGCATAGATCACCGCTGCTAATTCCAAATCATGCGTTGAGTAGTTCTTTTCATGCTTTCTGAGCTGTCGGGAGGTGTAAGTTATAGCTCTACCATGCTGCATTAGAACGCACCGTAATCCAATACCGGAAGCATCACAATAGACAACAAAGCTGTTTGGTCCTTCTAGAAGAGTGAGGACATGAGCCGTAGTCAATTTTTCTTTTAACAGTTGGAAGCTTAGTTCACAACCGTCAGTCCATTGGAACTTAGCCGCTTTTTGCGTCAGTCTTGTTAAGGGCGCCAAAATGGAAGCAAACCTTTCCACGAACCTCCTATAGTATCCTGCTAATCCCAAGAAGCTACGTACCTCTATAGGGGTTGTAGGTCTTGGCCAAACCTTTACGACCTCAATTTTCTGCGTATCTACGCGAATACCATCAATCCCAATAATGTGTCCCAGAAAAGCCACTGAAGTTAACCAAAATTCGCATTTAGAGAACTTAGCGTATAATTTCTGAAGTCGAAGTACCCCTAGTATCGCCCGCAAGTGATCCGCGTGTTCCATCTCCGATCATGAATAGACCAGAATATCATCAATAAATACGATCACGAACAAATCTAGAAATGGTTTGAACACTCGGTTCATTAAATCCATAAATACTGCTGGAGCATTTGTCAGCCCAAAAGACATCACCTTAAACTCATAATGTCCATATCGGGTCCTGAATGCGGTCTTTGGTATATCCACCTCCCTTACCCACACCTGATGATAGCCTAACCGCAGGTTTATCTTCGAAAAGCATTGGGCACCCTGCAACTGGTCAAACAAATCATCAATCCTCGGGAGGAGATATCGGTTCTTAATTGTTACCTTATTCAGCTGCCTGTAGTCAATACACATTCGCAGCAATCCATTTTTCTTTTTCACAAACAGTACTGGTGCTCCCCATGGTGATGTACTGGGCCTAATAAACCCTTTCTCCAGTAGGTCCCTCAACTGCTCCTTTAGCTCCTTTAGTTCCACGGGTGCCATTCTATATGGGGGGGGGGATAGAAATAGGCTGAGTATTTGGGGGTACGTCTATAGTGAAATCTATTTCCCGTTCTGGAGGGAGGCCTGGAAGTTCATCTGGAAACACATATGGATATTCATTAACCACAGGCACCGACTGAAGAGTTGGCACTTCAGCTTCCAGATCGTGTACGTGGACTAAATGATAAATGTACCCCTTGTTAATCATTTTTCTTGCCTTAAGGTATGAAATAAACCTACCTTTTGGTGACGCTGTGTTTCCTAACCACTCGATAATTGGTCCATCTAAGAACTGAAATCGAACCATTTTATTTTTACAGTCTACGTTAGCATGACAAGAAGCAAGCCAATCCATACCCATAATAACATCAAATTCCACCATATCTAACTCTATTAAATCAGCCAAGGTACGATGACTATACACATTTACCGGGCAATGTCTATATACCTGCTTTACCACAATAGAGTCCTCTACTGGCGTAGCAACCTTAAACGATTCTATTGACTCCGGCTTAATTCCGATTCTACTAGCAACAAAAGGAGATATATATGATAGAGTAGAATCTGGATCCATCAACGCATATACGTCCTGAGAAAAGATTGATAATGTACCTGTGACCACATTCGGCGATGCTTCCTGGTCCTGTCTACTGGCTAAAGCATATATACGATTAGAAGGACCGCCAGAACTTGAAGCTCCACCACGGCTTCTTCCACGGCCTGCTGGTATCTGCATTCCCCGCCCCATCAGGCGCATAGCCACAAAAGAAGAATAACCCACAACTAACCCAGTGGGCTGAGCCATACCACCTGGAGTATTTTTATATGGACATTCCCTCGCAATATGGCCTTGACGGCCACAAGAAAAGCAAGCACTTGTAGTCCAATGACATTCCCCAAAATGAGGATTATTACAACGAGGACACTGGGGCATCGGGGGTCTTGACTGTCGAGAACTCTGGTTTACCTGTTTACCTGAAGCTCTAGAACCTTGTCCAGCCCCTGAATATCTAACGCTTTCAACTCGTCCACCTGGAAACTGTGGAGGTAAACTTCGAGCTGGCTGGGAGGGATATCTACCAAACTACTGGAATTGCCCGCTGCGAAATTCCTCAAGATAACCAACTGACTTAGCCCTCTTAGGCTGACTTCTATCAAACCCTCTGTCAGGCTGACGCCTTCTATGTCGCTCTTTTACCCCTTGGACATATGCTTGTACCTGGGGCATGGCCAACAACTATCAACCAAATAAAAATCCAAGCCCATAATGTATCGATGCACTCTATCTGCCATATCAGCTACAACTGTAGGGGCATGCCTTGGCAATGAGTCAAACTCGAGGCTATAGTCTCGAACACTCCTGCCGTTCTGCTTGAACTGCAAGAATTTATCTACCCTGGATCGTCTCATTTCTGGAGGTAGGAAGTGGCTAAGAAAGGCTTCTATAAATTCATCCCATTCAACTGGAGGAGCACCCTCGCCCCTCGATAACTCCCAAGACTCATACCAGTTAGCGGCTACATCACGTAGCCGATAGGAGGCCAATTCAACTGACTCAGTTTCTGAAGCCCTAATGATTCATAGTGTACGCTGCATTTATCGAATAAATTCCTGTGGATCCTCGGTAGTTCTTGATCCATAAAATTCTGGAGGGTTACAAGATAGGAAGTCATGAACCCTTAAACTGTCTTGTCTATTAGTATCATCTGGGCCATGTCTCCGAGCTTGTCCTGCCACCAGTCCAGTCAACAACTGCACTACATCCCTCATAGCTCTATCCTCTTCCCCTTGCTACGGGGCGGGAGGCTCCTGTACTAGAGGTTCAGGATCTGCAGCTGCTGCTGCCCCAAGCTCCTCTAGAGGTGGCGGCGTAGTAGAGCTCACCGATTGGAGTACAATCCTCGGCATAGACTGGGCATGGGCCCTGGTAATTATCAGGGTCTGACTAGTTTCCCCCGTTGCTGACTTGCCCTTCTGGGCCGTGGTCGCTTTCCTTGGAGGCATTACTGTAAACATATAGATCGGTTAGTGAGGGGTCATCCTAAAAATATAGCTCTATCGCACGATCTAAAATAAGAAAGAAAGTAACATCCTAAATGTCCTGCAACCTCCTATTTATAGGTGTGGTGTACAACACACCGATAAACAAGCCTCTATTAGACACGGTCTGTGGATACTCCGAGAAAGGACTACTCTGATACCACTTCTGTCATGACTCAACCTCGTAGGCCGTGATGGGTGCCTGAATTGGACACCCCTGTCTACCCTGGCCAACTATACATAGTCTGTCCCCTGGTTATACTCAAAATACATCAACAGATAAGAAAGCTTATAAGCCGACAAGGCTATTGTAACACATGGGGTCGTCCCGTGACACATATATATGTGGACCGACAAGGCCGCCATAATGCCGGGAATGCCCTAAATCATAAGTCATATCAGTACAGCCATACATACCCGTACATACAACTCATATACTACTCAGGCACAACTCATATATAGCCCATACACAACTTATATACTGCTCATATACAGCTTAGATACAATTCATATACAATGTATATACAGCTTATATACACATACGCTCTACATACATACAACCACATCTGTATCCACAGACCTCTAAGAGTCAGAAGAATAGTAACATAAGGCGGGACAAGGCCCCCGCCGTACCCGTAAATGAACTAATATATACAGCAGAACTTAGTACCCAAAGTTTAGCTCCAGCACAATGGAGCGCTCTTAGACCGCTGAGTGGGACTCTTATGCTGGAGGATCCTCAACCTGTGTACCTGTACCTGCGGGCATGAAATGAGGCGCCCTCCCTCGAAGAAAGGGGGGTCAGTACGACATATGTACTGAGTATGTAAAGTATAACATAATATAACTTGAGGTATATCCGCTACAGAGGAACAAGAGAACAATTTATCAAGTCAGAATCATATATCTATATTCCGTAAATTATAAAGACATGCATGATCAGATTTTCAATATAGCCGGCCCATTAGGGGTCCGGTGAATCATATATGTAATATCAGTATCAGGCCCCGTGCCATCGCCACCTTATTACGACACATCATCATTATATATATACATACGTACCTGGCCCTCTAGTGAAGGGTTCGGTGGACAATACAGTGAATTGCATAAATCTGATAACTGGCCCGAGACTCGGAGAAGAAGTGTTACAGTATACACGAGTAGAGTAGTGAGCAACCAAACACAGTTTAAATCATTATTCGAGACTCAACTAAATAAGAGGACTAAGTTATTGTCTAAGAATTCGAGTAACAACATAGTCATTCTACCTGCCCTCTAAGTGCCATTAGGGGCTACATTAATTACATCTCGAGGTTCCTAGACATGTACCAAAGTAAGACTATTCACCTAAGAACTCCAGAGTATTCATCTTCGAATAATTTTATGACTAGGAGTCTGTATATTCATTAAGTCCTTAGTGTATAAAAGATTCAAGGAAATTAGCTTAACTATCATACCAACTTTAACATTCAGAATTGAATAAGGAGCATTCAAGAATGGAATTACTTTAGGCGTTATATCACTGCTTACTTACCTCTACGACATGCCAAAAAAGAGAAGGGACAGGCTTCACATACCTCTTATGGACTTCCCTTAGTCGCCGTCCTCGAAACCTATTTAACACGGAGATAAGGCGAGTATTAACAACCTTAGATTTTTCAGCAACTTAGGCTACCCACTGGTATTCATAGCATTCATCCCCTCGCTTGCCTTCTCGACTAGTTCCTTAACTAGTTAAGACGTTAACGGAAATCGGACAACACCTTCCCTATAATATGCCCTATCCAAATTCCCAACCATTTCCTTAGCACCTGAATCCAACCAACAATACAACCAGCAGCCCATAAATATACATATTACGACAACATTACACAATATAAAAGCCCAACAATTCACTCGAAACTAAGATACCAAAACTAGAGTTTTTAATCTTTCTTTCGCGAATTCTTTAATTGCAAAGTGGAGGGTCATGTGGCTGCAACCAGAAGCTCCCCACCTCATTTAGAGCACTTTTAGACCCTGAAACACTCCACAACACAACCAGCAGAAGCCCCCACGCGCACAATACCTTATTTCGACAATAATTTAACTATAGCGATTCCAAATTCATTTAGTTCGAACGCCGAACTTTTCAAACCTTTTACCCAACTTCAAGCAGCTCCTAAGGTGTGTAATACACCCTAAAATAACCTCATAAACTTCAAATTAAAGGGTAAGAACTTACCTTTCCCAAAATTGGCTAGAACTCGCCGAAATCGCGCCTCAAAAGTTTTTTAGCGTGCTGAATCGTCGTGGCAGCTTGCTGTCTATTTTTTGGCTGCACCGAACTCTAATTTTATTCTACTAATACTTCCATATCATCGTGGTATATGCTATATAATTAATTTACGGAACAAAAATGGGACTTATCTATTTTTTTCTCCCAAAGCCATCGCAATTTTCTCCTTAGCTCTAGGGTTTGTTCACGTGCTTTTGCTGGAAATTATGAATGAAAGCTGAAGTCTAGGATACATATACATACATATATGTGGCTGTAGGGTGTGACACGTGTCATACCCAAGAGGTGACACGTGTCTAGCCCCTATTGGGCCACCAAATCTACATGTTGAAGGAGGGGCTGCCATGTGGCAGTGGGGCCCACGTCCCCCAAGCAGGTGACCCACCTGCTTGCTTAGGTGCTGCCACGTGTCACCCTCCTATTGGCTTCCCCACACTTTTTTTTCCCTCCTCGTGGGTTCGTAAGCTCATTCGTAATCTCGTCTCACTTTAAGAGCCTTTGAAACCCTTGCTACGTAAGCTTGGTATGTAATCAAGTAACTCACGTATGTAAGACTTCTAAATTAGTATTTTACGTAGATAAGACGAGTCCTACGACTCATTACTTGGCCTCCAACTCCTTTCGACTTCTCTTGACCCTATTTCCAATCTTCCCTACCATGGGGTGTCACATTCTCCCTTCTTAGAGTTGTTCAATAGGGTCGTAACTTAAGTGGCTCACATACTAGCTTCTAAGTAACTTAAGGAACCTTTCAAGTTCAAAGATGTGGGGTGTAACATGGATGCTCAATTTTAACTTGTTGGCAATTTGGACACTTAGCCACGAACTCCACTATATCTTTCTTCATGCTATTACACTAATACACTTCCCTTAAATCAAGGTACATCTTTGTGGATCATGGATGAATCAAATACTAAGAACTATGGTACTCATTCAATATCAACTCTCTTAGTCCATCAATATTAGGAACACACAAAAGACCTTAATAGCGAAGTACCCTCATATCCCCCTTTGGAGAAAGCCTCAATGACATTTTTGACAACCGACTTCTTTAATTCAACCAACACCGGATCACTATCTTGCTTGGCCTTGACATCCGCCACAAGAGATGATTCTGAACCATTTTGAATAAGGATACCTCCATCATTAGAATCAACCAACCGTACACCTAAACGATCCAATATATACACATCCCTAACCAACTCTTTCTTGCATTCCTCAAAATGTGCAACACTATTCATGGACAGTTTACTTAGTGCATCGACAACTATATTGGCTTTGGTCGGATGGTACAACACATTCATATCATAGTCTTTCAATAATTCAAGCCATCTTATTTGCCGAATGTTCAAGTCCTTTTGCTTAAACACATATTGTAAACTCTTGTGATCGGTGAACACTTCCACATGGACACCATAAAGATAGTGCCTCTAAATCTTTAAGGAAAGCACAACCGCCACTAGTTTCAAGTCATGAGTAGGATAATTACTTTCATGTACCTTAAGTTGCCTAGAAGCATAGGCTATCACCTTACCATGTTGCATTAAGATACAACCAAGGCATACTCTTGAAGAATCACAATACACGACAAAACTATTAGACCCTTCCGGTAGGGTCAAAATAGGAGCGGTAGTAAGATGATCTTTCAACTCTTGGAAATTCTTTTCACAAGCTTCCGACCATTGAAACTTCACTTTCTTTTGAGTCAACTTAGTCAAGAGTGATAATATCGATGAAAACCCTTCTACAAATCTTTTATAATATCCAGATAGGCCCAAGAAACTTCTAATATCCGAAGAAGACAATGTTTTAGGTCAATTCTTAATCTCCTCAATTTTCTTAGGATCAACCATATTTCCTTCTCCGGATATAATGTGACCAAGAAAAAGAAACCCCCCTTAGCCAAAACTCATACTTGTTGAACTTGGCAAATAGTTTCTTGTCCCTTAGAGTTTGCAATACAATCCTCAAGTGATTAGCATGCTCCTTCTCATTTTGAGAGTAAACCAAAATGTCATCAATAAATACAGTTACAAACATGTCCAAATATTATTGTATTTATATAGTCCATGAATACTGTAGGGGCATTGGTCAATCCAAATGACATAACTAAGAACTCATAATGGCCATACCTTGTTTGAAATTCCGTCTTGGAAATATTACACTCCCTCACCCTTAGTTGGTGATATCCAGAATGGAGATCAATCTTAGAGAAGTAACTTGCTCCTTGTAATTGATCAAACAAATCATCTATCCTCAGAATTTGGTATTTATTCTTGATGGTTACTTTGTTCAATTGTCAGTAGTGAATATACATACGAAGCGAACCATCCTTCTTTCTTACAAACAAAACGGAAGAACCCCATGGGGATATACTTGGCCTAATGAAACCTTTGTCTAACTAGTCTTTCAATTGATCCTTTAACTCTTTTAGTTCAGCTGGAGCCATTCGGTAAGAAGGAATATAAATTAGTTGAGTACTGGAAAGAAGGTCTATGCTAAAGTCAATTTTCCTTTTAGGAGGAACATCGAGTAGATCATTGGGAAATACATTTGAAAACTCATTAACAATAGGGACCGACTCTAGAGTAGGGGCTTCAGAATTAGTATCCCTAACCCTTATTAGATGGTAGATGCATCCCTTGCAAATCATTTTCTGAGTTTTAAGGCACGAAATGAATTGACCTTTAAACATAGAATTACTACCCTTCCATTCTAGGATTGGCTCATTAAGGCATTGAAACTTAACCACTCGGGTTATACAATCATTAGAAGCATAGCATGCATATAGCCAATCCATACAAAAGATAACATCAAAATCGATCATCTCAAGTTCAACTAGATCACATAGAGTAACTTTAGGGAAAATCAAAATTGGACAACTTCTATATACCCTCTTAGCCATAATCGACTCACCTATGGGAGTATAAACATAAAAAGGCTTTAACAATATTTCGGGGCTAACATTAAATCTCTTGGCCATATAATGGGTAACAAAAGACAAATTTTCATCCGAATCAAGTAATGCATAAGTGTTATAGTGAAAGACCTGTAACATATTGGTAAAAATATTGGGAGTCTCCTCCACCTCTTGCCTACCATGAAGAGCATAAAATCGATTATTGTATTGACCACCCTTTGGTTGAGCTTAGGCACCTTGTTGCACTTGGCCCTCATGAGCAACTTATCCTTGAGGAAGACCATATTTAACCCTAAACTCTTTAGCATGATGGCCCAGCTTACCACATGGATAATACATATTCAAACCCGCTAGACACTCACCTTTGTGATTCTTTCCCTATTTCTTGCAGGCGGGGGTAACTTGGCAAATAGGAGCACCTCCATAGGCTTAGGGTTGGCCACCCTATCTTTGTCAAACCTTGAAGTAGTAGAATTTGAAGATCCTTGATCAGAGTACCTTTGGAAAAAATGAAGACGCCTACCACTTCTGGACTAACACAAGTGGAATCACCACCATCGGTCCTTGCCCTTTTGAACTCCCTAGTTTTCTTTCTTAGTTTCTCACCCTCTATTTGCTCCGCATATGTCATGAGTCTAGAGATGTTCATTTCCCAAATCAACATGGCCATCTTAAACTCCTTAGAAACCATATCCTACACACCATAAATGAAGTATATTTTGACAATTGGGTGAACTTGAGGGCATACTCCCTCACACTCATACCACCTTGATTAAGATTGATGAACTCTAGTATCTTAGACTCCCTCAACTCTAATGGGAAAAAGTGATCAAGAAACACTCTTCTGAATTCTTTCCATGTCATGAGATCCACCTCTCTTGGTCCCTCACTCTTCCATTGGTCATACCAAATTCGAGCAACACCTTTTAACTGATAAGTAGCTAATTCCTTTCTCTCAATCGGGCTAATCCCCGTAATCTCCACAATCTTGTGAATGCTATCCATAAACTCTTGTGGATCCTCTTCTACCTTGGAACCCTAAAACTCCGGAGAATTCATCCTCATGAAGTCACAAACCCTTGTTTCCACTGTAACCACACTTGGGTTCATGGGAGAAACCTCCTCATGATTTGGGTGTGCCATCACTTGAAAGGCCACTTAGAACTCAGTATTAGTCACTTGGTCATCCAAGGGATCATTCAGAGCTTGTTGCCCCTCTTCAACCACATTTCTTCAAGCGAGATATCTTTATGGAGGCATTTTTTAAAAATCGTGAAGGACAAACATTAGAAAGGGAAGCCTTAGAGTACCACTCTATCACATAACATAGATTATGAAAGAAGTAAGATTTCCTAAGACGCTTCATAGCCTCCTATTCATAGATGTGGCCTTATTCACACAGATGAATAAGACTCTACTTAACGCGGCATGTTAGACTCCCTAGGACACTTCTTAACCTTGTGCTCTCATACCAAGCATGTCACAACCTGAGCCTAGAACGCAGACATAACATGATGATCGGGAACCCAAAGGATCCCCACCAAGCTATCTTAGCATACATTTCATAAATAAGGTAAAGGAATATGATAAAATAAGCAGAAGAATCCAGTCAAAAAGAAGTCAAGGGAAAGTAAACTCCAACCAAATGGCAAAATAGACTTAAGTCAACTTGAATGTCTAAACATGTCTATAATGTAGACTTGATGGGGGCTTAGGACAAGATCCTAGCTATCCCAAATCATAAGAAGAAAGTAAATGTGACAATATGCAAGAAAATTCATTTTCTTAATTAGTGAAGACTCACCAACTCTTGAGAACTAAACAAACTCTATCCATAAATATGAGGAGCGTGGGTATCGTCTATCCTTACATTATGAGACAATGTACGCAAAATATGCGTTAGTACCTAGAAGGTACTAAATATGTAAGGAATGCATGAATAATTAATAGGACGTGAACAATATGGCATAGAATGCATGACCAATCATAATAAGCATGAAACAACTTAAAAGCATTTGAAATATCATGAAAACTTATGGTCAATGCATCATAAAACTTTATAGTAAACTCTTCATCTTTGCATATATGTTGTGTGGGATAAGTCCTTTAACCGACATCTTAAAAACATGCGAGCTATGACATGCAATCCGATGTAACTCCCACATCGAGAAGAGAGAAGCTACTTGCCAAGGTAGACTCTATGAGAACAACTTTAACTTTGTGAGCTATATGTGAATCCACTAGCTAAGACATACGACAACCTACGGGAAAAACATATTTTAGGACTTTAGATTGCTACTAGGTTTCCCTTGGGTAACTAACTATGTTATCGGACTGAACCCTACCTAGAAGTCCTCTCGCCGCTTAGTCAATATCTCAACGAAAATCATTAAATCATAGAAACATCATCATTAACTTCATCATGGAAATAATCATAAGAGTAGCTTGTTAAATTTAGTAATTCATGGGAATCTATAACTTTAGTGAGAATTGTCCTTATCACCATCTAAATATGATTGTGTGAGAATTGTACTAAACACACTATAATAACTTTCTTGGATCATAATTGATCATCATTGTAACACCCCAATTTTTTTTTATGGTTTTTCTAAAGGATTGCCAGGTGATCCACGTTATTTAGGAAGTTCTACGTAAGCTATTGATTGGGATGTCTTACGTAACAAAGCTACTTGAGTACACATCGAGCTTAGGTAGTAAGGATTACATAGGTTTCTAAAGTAAGATGGGATTACAAACCCACAGAAGAGGAAAAAAGAGGCGTACTACTTGAAACAAGTAGGTGACACTCCTACTTAGGATGGACCCCATGCTGCCACATGGCAGCTTTGGATTGGGCGCATGGATGAGGTGGCGCCCTAGGGGCTGGACATGTGTCACCCCTAGGGGATTCCACGTGTCACACTTTAAGGAAGCATATATATACATGTTAAAATGACTAAGAAGTCATTTTTCAGCCTTACACTTAGAAATTTGAGAGGAAAACCTTAGAGAATAAGAGAGAGTACCTACAGTAGCAACAAGGAAGAAAGGTAAGCCCTCCGATTTCGTTTTGTCAATTAATTCTCTAAGGTGTTTTTTGATCAAATAGAGGTGTTTAATAACGTAAAATTTATAGTTGGGGCAGCGAGGAGGTTCTTGTTCTTGATAACAAACCCGTTTTTGGATATGACTGCCATTAGTAATATTAGTATAACTCCTTATGTAAAGTTTCGTTTTGATGATTCAAGATATTTTGAAAAGCTATTTCATAGGAATATAAATTTCATTTAGTCTCTGAAACCCAATTTTTTATTTAGATGCTCAAAAAAGGGTGATGAAGTATAGGGGAGGTGCTGCCCAGATTTGTTTTGGAAATTCTACATGGACAACTGTTGGTATTTTGGACATATAATTTTGTACATAATTGCTGTAGGGGTGATTCAAAAGTATATGCGACTCTAAGACACATTTATATAACTTTCATTAAGTCCAGAAATCCTATTTCCTCCATTTACCCCTTCGAAACTAAGCAACAATACAAAACTGTAGGCTGTCCAGAATTCTGGTTTGAATAGTTTGGGCTGATTTTTATTAATTTTACGTTTAGTTTTGATATGATGAGACTCTTAAACTTAATTATATATTTGATTGTGTATTTAAGGTCTATATGTGCTCATATAAGCTAAGAGGTACTGTTTGACGAAGTGGATTTTGGTTGGTCTATGGCGGAGAGGAAGTGAGCTCCTCGAGTCATGGTAGAACCTGTTGTATGCTAAAATGCCAATGTTCGTGTATAAATTTGAACTTAAAATATTTTATTTTTCTGAAATTTGAAGTATTTTGATGGGTTGTGTCCTTGCTCCTTGTTTTGTATTTTGGTATGACTATTATCTCAAGTATTGCAAAACTTTCGCTAAACCGCCCATTTGTATGAATTGCTTGATCATTTTGAACTCTTGATGGGACTTTGTCCTTCTTGTTACGGCGACTTGTCATTGATATTGGCATGCCTCTTGATTCAGATCTTGCCCATCTTGACTTTGAATTTATATTTCATCTTGATGATGGGATTTTCGTCCATTTTCAAGTATGAGTGGAAAGCCACTTTCAACATGGTTCTCAATTCTTTTGATATTGGGTGATGACCCTTCTTGATTTCGGGGCTTCGGTCCGTCTTGATATTGATTGTGTTTAGTGTGAAGGCATGATGTACCTATTGGACAAAATTGATTATTTGACAACTCTTTTGAGTTGAATTATAAGTTTCTTGATACTTGAGCCTTCGAATATTGATATTGATTTTGAAACTCTTCAAGGTTTGTATTCGATACTTTAATATACTTGTTCAATTGGGCTTACTTTTACCTTATTGATCTACCTGCGATGAATCAGGGAGTTGAAGAATTTAATGGCTCCAAGCCCAAAATTTTTACACCACTAAGCTTTATGGTTAGCGATAGTTATTTTTTATCGTAGGTAATGTGCGGGATGAGGTATGAAGATGGCCATTTGGAGTAGAATTTTTGGAGCCCTTGTGAATATCACATCTGCATATGCATCTAGTTTTTGTAAATATGTTGGGGGACTTGTACATGATATATGTAGCTTGTGAAAATAAAATTATATGCTTGTAACTTGAACAGGGTGACTAGTTTTGCTATTTTGGAGTGTGTTTTTAACTCAAGTCATGCCTGTACTGTGTTTATATGTTGGCTTGTTATTTTGCACAAAGGAAGATAATAGTTTTGTAATAATTACTGATTCGAGTTTATGTATTTTATGGACCCACAATGGTGTTGACTATTTGTGATTTTAAAAAAAATAAAAAATTGCCTTTTATTTCTTAAGTGGCATCCTTCCAAAGGGGGTGCTACAATCATCATAACTTTCATCATTCAATCATCAATCTCTATTTCATTCCTAAAAGCTTTCTTTTGAAAATTATTCAACTCATAATCAAACTTATGTAAAAATCATCTTTAAACTTCGCAATAATGATTAAAAATAGATTTATGCTTGGGCATTCACAATTCGACTTGAAATTATGCAATTCATGTTGAAACATGATTATATTCATCATTGATAAATCTAAAAACGAAATTGAAACAGTCCAATTCAATTCATTAAAACTAGGGTTAATAGACAATTGAGATTTGAAAAAAACTTTGAGGAAACCTTGGGACTTCATGGGTGAAAGAAACCCATGGATCAATCCCCACATATCATGGTGAAATCAACTCAAAATTGAAGAAGAATCATAATGAACTTGAAACCCTAGCTTGAAATTTGAAGGAGAGCTTGAGAGAATTCCTTGGTCTTGTCTTAGAGAAATTTGAAGAATGATTTAGAATAGGAGGGAATTTTGAAGGGTTAGGTAGTTATATGCTTGAACTTGGCCATAATAGTGTCTAGGTTCATCGAATCAATCTTTGTAAAAGACAAATTACCCTTCATTAAAAACTAAATTTGGACTTTATGAAAAGCCTTCTACAAATCATAGATGTGATGACGAGTCGTAGGAACGACTCATCCTATAAGTCCTTGAAACACTAAGATTTGGGGTCTCTGAAGTTGCATCTATGAGTCATCTTTAAGACTTTTTAAAAAGATTATGGGTCGTAGACCTTAGTCGTCCTGCATGTCTAAAAACCTGCAAAATATAAGCCTTTGAAGGTTTACAACCTGTGGTCATTTTGATTCATCCAGGCGTCTACGAGTCGTCAACTTAACTCGTAGACCCTGCCTTTCCTTCAATCTTGTTCCTTCAATCAGCATCCTCCCTACAAGTCATTTCTACGCCTCGTAGGATGGGTCGTAAACTTGGGTCAGTTTCCTTTTCCTTGAGTTTTCCTTTTTGATCCAACTTTTTGACTTCCGGGGTCTTACAATCATATATCCATAATTTAAATAATAAACCTACAAGAAGTTGTAGGATACAGGGTAGAATTACTATGAAAAAGTAGGGTAAATGATAAAGTAGAATTATTAAATAATAAGTAAAGATAAAATGATAAGAAAATATTAAGGTAATGATGCGATCACAACAAATCGGTCGTTACACAAAATAGATCTTTTTTTGTTACTTAACGATGGATTTAAATAATACGATATCATAAAATTTAAGTAACAATTAAAACAAATATTGTATTTAGACTAATAATACAATACAATACAATACAATGGGTTTCAACCATCCAAACATGGGGTAAGTGTCCGCCTCTCTTCCTCATTCTTGCACTCCAACAACTTTGTAGGAATGAGGTCCACTATGTCCTAACTCATGAATTATATTACTATTTACATCCCCATATGTACTCTTCTCATTGGTGACGTCATCAATGACAGTGTGTAGTTGGTCATCCAATTTTAGCTTCTCAAGTTGGCTTATAAGTACTTTTTCAGCCTCACATAACTCATCTTTTAAGTTGTGAATATTGAAACTAAATTTTTGAAAGTCTTGAATTAGCTTAGTTTTTTCATTAATGAAGTAAACCACAACCTTAAAATTTTCTCAAAACAACCCTCATGTTCCTCTAATAATTTATTGTAATGATCCATACTATCAAAAACACAAACATTATTAGAGTCGTCATAATTAGGATTTGGGGAGGGGTTATGACATTGAGAATAATCTTTTCATTGACCACCAAACCATTTAGATGTCATTTCAAGAAGAAGTAAATTATCACATAATTTTTTTATTATTATTTTTAAAAATAAAATATATACAAACAAAAAAAGAAAAAATAAGCTTAAAATTTTTAAAAAAGTATAACCTAGAAAAATAATTAATTTCTAAGTCACTGACAACGCCATCAAAAACTTGCCCCATTCAAATGCACACGCAAGTATAAGCGGTCGTGCAAGTAATAAAGTGGCTCTTTTTAGGAGTCGGGGCGTTGAACCCACAAAGACTAATCAATTAACTATTTACTAAATTATATTAATTCTAATTATTTATTTAAGAGTGGTTTTTAAAGTGAATTTAATTTATTAAACCAAAAATAAAAATAAAAGAAATAGTGAACAATTAACCAAGAAAATAGTAGATATTTACACAATCAATGAATGAATCGGTCTAGAATTATGGTTTAACTAATAATCATGTTTCATTTCACTTCATCAACTTATTTAATTATCTAGTTCTTGATTCACGGGGTTGATAATATGATCATGATCTCTCGACCTCTAACTGTCTACCAGAATAAGAAACCTAACTACATCATTGAGCGAGGATAAATTTGACCAATTATGAAGCATTAAGTTATCTTCCTGTATTTGAACCAAGCACGACACTTAGGTATATCTCTATCCTAAACATAAATCAATTCAAGTGATATGCACGAAAAGATCATGCTCCTTGTATTCCACGTTCTATCCGTCTCTCGAGTTCAAAAGTAGATAATATATTTATTTCAATGGCAGCCACGCATCAAAAGACTAAGCACAAGAATTTTAAGAACAACTAATATGATAATAGAATATACCAAAAATCAAGATTTACTAAACAATAATTTAATTAGTTACCATAAGACAACTCCTCATAGACATGGAGCAATTACAACAAATCATTCAAACAAAAGATATACAAAAATAATAAAGGAGAAGAAAAGATGAAACCAAAATTCTCCGACCTCCACGGTGGCTCCTAGCTCTTCCTAGGTCTAAATGTAAAAACTAATTTTATGGAGATTTCCTACTTTAATCTTTCATATCTAACTCATTTTGGCTTCAAATCAATTCATCTTTGTGTCATTTTAATCCTACAAATAAAATACACTACTTAGCACAATTCATAAAATTTATGCTCAAAAGGACAAATAAAAATACTAAATGTGAGATAAATAATGACTAAAAATATGTATTTTTGGCCACATCACATAGGTCGACTGAGCTTCAAAGATAAAGCAAGCATAAAAGGCAAGTAAAGAAGGAATATATATTACAAGTAGCTAAAGAAGGCATAATCTACAATACAAATAAGCAAAGACAAAGGAATATACAATAGAAAATGCAGGTAACTAAGGCAAAGGAACATACCTGAAGGTGTTAACCCAATAACCTAACCGCAATGAGATTCTACTTACAGAGATCAGCATCCTCTACGAAAATATCATAACAGCCAAAAGACCATTCCAATCCAAATCACTCTGAAAGTACCAACATAGAGGGAATACAAGGGTGAATCTAAACCAATCATATAAACCATCCATCATACTGTCAGAACAACACAATCATAATCAAACAATAACCTAACTAAGCCCCCATAAGCTTGAAAAGTACACAACAGCAATCATAACTCAATTGGTGCCCCATATGACTGGCAGGTGCAACCAACCAATTATACTAGTGTTAGTGATGCATATGAATGCAAGTAATGCAATAAAAACCAGTAGTTTCATCAATACCAAGTGCCACATGTCAAGTATATACACCCACACCCTGCCCTCGGCATGCTAGGTAGGACCCACACGGACACCCCTCCTCTTATTCAGTAGTTCACATGAATGGAGGGACCCATAAGGGACTCAAAAAGTTTGTATATACCGCTTGGTCCCAATTTAAGACTTCCACAACCTATCATTTATTATACCAAATCAACTCTATGATGGTACTAGAAATACATACAAAAACCACATCAGTATAGAAAGGGTCGGCAATCTCCTCAACTGATCAAATAAAAAGTGAGCATATCCTCGATGCCTCTTTTTCTCAAAAGTCCAATTATCAAAGGTGGTAAAGGTAGTGCGACTCTCATTAAAAAAATCAGTTTTAAGAATAAAAAAGGGAAAAACCCTACTTTCTCAAAAATGATAGTGAAAATCATTGCATTTACTGGGATAGCAACAACAATAACAACAACCCAGTGGAATCTCACAAGTGGGGTCTGGGGAGGGTAGGATGTACGCAGACCTTACTACTACCTCATGGAGATAGAGAGGTTGTTTCTCAAAGACCCTCGGCTCGAAAGTCATAGTTTCAAGTATGAGAGACGAAAAATAATATATATAGCATAAATAAAAAATTAATAAATAAATAAATATAAAAATAGAAATAAAAATAAAATGCAATACAAAATTTACAAGACAAGAATAATAACTTGCATAACCAACAAAAAATAGAGAGGTTTAGGACTTAGTAATCTAAAAGCCCATAATAAGAGCTTTCTATTAAAATGGCTTTGGAGACTAGCAACGGATGATCATAGCTTGTGGAAGGAAATCATCATTGCAAGATATGGTAAGGAAGGATTTTGGACTACTAAGGAGGTCAATATTCCTTATAGTGGGACTAAATTGCATTTACTGGGATAGTACTATAAAACACGTGAGAAGGAATATCAATGCAATGCATGACATCACAAACATCCAAACAATAGTATCTAAACAACCTAATGTACACAACCGAAATCACCCTGCTCCTAGAGCATACAAAACTAACCTAGAATTCAGTTGGTCTCCTAGCGAAGCCTCAGGACCAATAATATTCCAACATACTCAACCGTAACATCATAATAAGATCACCACTACTCGAAAAATGAAGAAATTTATAAAGAATCAAATAATTGAAATAGTAACTCAAGGATCTCAACCCTTACTCGAAGCTACAACTTACATGAACACTAAGTACAGCTAATGTCAACCTACGGCTATAACAAGAAACTAAGATTCCAAAGCCTAATCTGAGATAGGGATCAACGTCAAGTCTACGGGTCTATTTAGGGTGAATTCCCACAATACCAAGGCAAAGCCACTATACACACACTAGTGGAGGGTACAAAGTTATAGTAATTACTACAAAGAGAAACTATATTAACTAAAGGATCATTAAGAACTCATTCTAAGGCACTTAGATCACCAAACTATCCTAAAACCTCAAACATCAACTCTAAAGAGGATAACAACACCAAGATAAGCTAAGGATTTTGCAACACAATACTAGGCTGAGGCTCTTACAAGAATCAAGAAAATAGGAATAAGGAAGCAACCCTAAACCCGTCATATACATTCCTATCCCACATGCAATCTATGCTAAACAATATCTCATGAAGGCAAATTGTAATTTGGACCATCCATGAGCTGCCCGACTCTTCTTCATATCCACAAAATGTCACGCCATTAGTAATATCGTAAACTATGCATCACTACAAGAAGAATGATACCCATATTGCTATAATATAACTCAAGTCAAAATAGGCCCATGGGACCCATTAATTGAATTTAAAAATTGACTTTGTCAATAGGTTCCCAATAGTTCAAGAAACTTGTGCCCTAAAATTGAGCATAATCTGAGCTCAAAAGCCCTAACTTACACAATAAATGTGATTCAATTGACCCTAACAATGTTTTCAATCAATCCACAAACAAATTCCAACAATGCACACTGATTTCTCTTAAAACAATCTCACAAGGTCTCTAACGGAGGAGAAACATAAGAAAAATAAATATTGGAAATGGGAAAAATAACTGCGAGTGACCCTTTTCCGCGAATGCGGGACTTGGTCCGCGAATATGAAGGTCAACTTGATTGGGTCAAGATGATCCTTCTCCGTGAATGCAGAACATGTTCTGCAAACGCAGAGTACAGTCTAAGATACACCAGCAAGGATTGCATAAGTGAACTTTTGAAGTTGAAAATACTCCAACAGGGTGCTCAGGATTCGTTCGAAACCCCGTTCACACAAACGAACTATGCTGCCCTACTAAATTTGATATTTTAGACTCAATGAAGATGTAAAAATTTCAAACAGGGGTCATCTTAATGAAAATTGAGTCCCACCTCCAAAGCTCCATTTTTGCCAAATTCCATAAGTACAAACTGAGTCCAGAAGCCTCGGGACCCAAATTAAAGGTCTTTCTAGACTAAAATCGATGTTCTAGAGCTAACAAAATTATCATAATTTCATTCTGAGTCTATTTGTCTGAAGTTTTAATTGAAGTCAAATATCTAAACTTTAAAAGCTCCAAAATAGGAAAACTTGCATAAAAACAAATGAACTACCCGGTGACTGAACTGTCGGTTCCTGCAAGTCATAAATGACTTGAAGCAGCTACAAAAAATATCTAAATGCCAAAAATATTAGAAAATAGATAAAATGACGTGGAAGGACATTACATAATATTATAAGAATAACTCATTGTATGCTAGAAAATATTTTTCTATTATTTATTTGTTCATGTAAAAGTAAAAGTTTGTTTGAAGTCAATACACCTAGACAAAGTTTATTAGGTGAGATAAAATTAAGCAAAGAAAGCAGTTATGCTACTATATCAGTGTATGTTAAGACCAATAATATGGTTACGCAACTAGGGTGACACCAATAAAAGTTCAACTATTAAAAATATGAGCGAATCATATCCAATAGACACAATTTATCCAAGATAGTTTAAGAAAAATATAAATCGATAAAAGTGACCATGCTAGAACCATGGGACTAAAGGGGTGTCTCATACCTTCCACTTAGTCAACAAAATTCCTTACCGGTATTTTAGTTTTGTAGATAAAAAGAATAAAAGAGTCATTTTCTTTTGATTAAGGATTTGAAAAGGTGACTTGAAATACCAAAACTCAATTCCAAGTGGCAACTCTGGATAAACAAAATAATCACTTTACAATATTGTCACTTCAATTTGGAAAAATCTTTTCTTTCTATTCTCTTAATAAAAGACACGTGTCCAATGCGGAGGTGGAAAAAAGGGGTGTGACAGAATTGATATACCTTTTGTTAAAAAATTTGTGCACACATATCCTCTATGTCTAATTAATAGAGCATATTTTCCCTTTTCGTGACTAAAACCTATTTAATGAATTAAAAAATATTTAGCTTATTTTTTAAATAAAAAATGTCATGTGGCTTTAAAAAAAATATGTCTACTCAGTTTTGCTCAGAAGATTTACTTTTTAAAAGTGATATGATGATTTTTTTTCGATGGATTTGGTGGTCATAAAAGATATTGGTGGTGGAATGGAGAAGTCCAAGGAAAAATGGAAGCAAATAAGGTTTTATTTTCTACATTGCGCTTAGATAGCGAGATATTAATTGAGCTAGTTGAACCTATAAAAGAGTGTAAGAAGGAGGAACAATATGTTTATATTCTTGAATTTTTTGCGCTAAAACCAGAGAATTATATTCCTCATTCAAGGGCCAAAAAGTACAAAATACGAAATCTATTGCTTGGTTCCTTCATCTTTATACCACCACTTGAGTGGAAAAGAAAAATGGATGCAAAATTAGGGTTGCTATTCATAACCTCAAAGTGAAGAGAAAAATGGGTGGTGACTTGAGTCGTGCCGCGACGTTAAATCAACTGCTTGTTCGGAGACAACCCAATTAGTAATATAGTTTATTATTTTTTATATATGTTTTTAGTGTCACTTTTTGTGTTATGCAGAATTAAGTGTCATGCCTGGGGAGGGGTAGCCTAGGCGTGGCCAGCACTCAGAGACTATTGCTAGTCCCCAAGCGAATCACTTGGCCCGTTCACACATTCATTCAATCACATTCTATCAGTAGAATACTTAACTCATCAAGAAAAACTACTTATAAGATAAGGCCAGAGGCCAACCATCTATCAAATCTAATCAACAAACTAGTATAAATGAAAATAGTCAAAGACAATATGAATCAACAACATCAACAATCTAGTCTATGAAACCTCTATCAATTGTCTAAATATTGCCAGTGACATATTCATGGCTACCTTAAATCAAATGAATAAAACTAAACTCAAAAGCTAGAAAGATAAATATGGTATCCTCTGAAAGCAAGGAGGACTCACCAATCAGCTGCACACGAAGAGATCCTCAACGAAACACCTATTGATGATCTCTAGTACCCATTTCTGCATCTTGAAATGATGTAGGTCCAAATGGATGTCAATACATGGAATGTACGAATATGTAATATGGTAAAATAAAATATGCATAAGGTAGAAAATACTAACTCAAGTAACTAAATCAAGGGTAAAAAACTCAATTAGGATGTCATAAGTCTAAAGCAAGAGTAAAAAATCATATAAATCCTATCCAATCCAATCAGAGTACTATCAAGACCTATATGAGAGTTTCTCTTATCCAACAATCATCACTTATGAGATAGTGATAGTACAATAAGCCGACGTTGTTGCCACGTCCATTCAATACCTTACCAGGGTAAGAATGAATAAACCAATCAGGGATCCAAAACTAATTAATTCCTATCATGTCAGGACGATAATTTAGGAAATATCCGACTTAATGGTTTAATCCTCTCATACGTTTGACAATGTAGTTACTGGGTTCGAGTTATTACTTACTCTTATTGTAAGACCCTGAAAGTTAAAAAGTCAAAATGAAAGAAAAGTCCAAGAAGAGGGACTGTCCTAGAGTTTACGACTTGGACTACGAGTTATAAGGACTCCTACGGGTCATAGGAGTTGCTCATAGGAATCCATTTAAGGTTAGAAAATTTGTTATGTTTGGAGGGAAGTTTATGAGTTGAGGTATGACTGTATAAAAGGTTACAATTCATAGGAGTGAGTTGTAGAATTAATGTATGAGTTGGTAAAATAATGAGCCTCAGCACTTTTGGAATGACTCAACAAGAAGAGTCGTAGAATGGTTGACGAGTCGTCATTTGGAGTCGTAGAAGGGGGGTCCTGAATTCTAAACTTTGGCTAAGTGTGGGCAGGTTTGACGAGTCATTTTTATGATTCTTGTAAGTGTTGATGAATCATATACACGATTCATAGGTAACAAGTTTCATTCTAGTAGTCTATGATTTTGGAACACTACTTTGACGACTCATATTGACGACCCATAGACTAACTGACGAATCGTATAAGCCATCCTTAGGGTCGTAAAGGGTGATTCTTAATTATGCATATAGGTGTTAAGGTTAATTCTGAAGTGTGGTAATATATTTGGAGATGTTTTAAGGTCACAAGAATAATCTAGCACAAAGTCGCGTTGAAAGCTTTCTTACCGATTGAGTTACGATAAAAATATTTACTTAGTTCAACTTCAAATGATAATATCTCTTAGAATATGAAGAATTAGGTGGCCCTTGACATATGGTCTTTGAGTCCTCTTTCCAAAGCCGCCGAGACTAGAGGCTGCCAGATCATGAAAAGTTATGACTCAACTCTACGACCAGTATAGTTTTCTAAAGTCGTAGAAGTCAAATCCTCAGAAACATCCTGCACGTCTTCTATGTCTATTTTGGTCTTTTTCAAAGCCTTTAAACCCTATTCTAAGTCATATTTGGGTGTTTTGAAGGAATATATCATTCCACTAACTAGTTTTTCCCTTATAATCATCAATCTAAACATTTAAGTATCTAGAATATCCCTCCAAGACTCTTTTCTTTTCCTACAAGACTCCATTGAAGTATCAACTAGGGTTTCCAATTCTTCCATCAATTTTCAAGCTCCAATCAAGGAATCCATGTCGTGCGATAGAGTGTACTCTAGGTCTTTTCTCCCTAACGATTATTCTTTGCAATTTTTAGAAGATAACTCCAAGAAGAGGTCTATTCCAAAAAAGGGTTGATACTAATTAGGGTGGTGTTCTTATTCAAAATAGTTCAGGATCATCACTGATAATGGATCTAAAGATAAAGCAAGACATGGATCTAATCTTAGTTAAATTAAAGAAATTGGTGATTGATAAGAAGATTGAGATTCTCTCATAAGGGGAGATACATAACTTCATTACCGTGGTCGGTTATGTGGTTCAAGCATTGATGGTTGATGAGAAACGATATTGAGTAGAGCTCATAGCTCTTGATGGATGAGTTAGGGCAGATTGGGGAGAGAGTGAGTGATCCATATTATGATAAATGGCGGCATGCTTACCCCATTTAAGGTTATAGACATGGAGAAAGATCTAGATGGATCTTGTTGCGTGCACTAGATAGGTAAGAGTATATTGGTATACCTTTGGTAGGAGTTAATGAAAATGTGGATGTAGAGATGTTAAGATAGACTTGAAAATTCTTAAGAGATGTTGACTTCAAGGAAGCCATAAAGTGGTTAGAATGGTAGGCTTAAATACATGGTTTTTGATATGCAAGTGATTGTAGTAGGCTATTGATGACTTCTTGTTAAGGGTTTCAAGTTGTAATGACCTCTAAGGTTATTTTCGTGCTTTTGCATATTTTTACCATTTTACCCCTTCCCATAGATTGTTTATAGCTCTTATGTGATGTTATGATGGGTGGCACGCTCCTTAAGGTGTTCATTTGAGTTTTGAAGTGATTTGGCCATTTGTGATGCCAAGGGCTTGAAAGAGTTGACTTTAGTCAAGATTTGGAGATTCGAGCGTCATATGATAGGCTTAAATACATGGTTTTTGATATGCAAGTGATTGTAGTAGGCTATTGATGACTTCTTGTTAAGGGTTTCAAGTTGTAATGACCTCTAAGGTTATTTTCGTGCTTTTGCATGTTTTTACCATTTTACCCCTTCCCATAGATTGTTTATAGCTATTATGTGATGTTATGATGGGTGGCACGCTCCCTAAGGTGTTCATTTGAGTTTTGAAGTGATTTGGCCATTTGTGATGCCAAGGGCTTGAAAGAGTTGACTTTAGTCAAGATCTGGAGATTCGAGCGTCATATGAGAATTCCAATGGTTCAATTAGCTCTAGAAGGTCCATTTTAGTTTAGAAGAAAGGTTGGTTTGGGTTTTGGAGTCTTTTTTTGAGTTTGTGCAATTTTTCATTGAACTTTAAAGTTTTGGTCAAGGTTGATTTCGGTCAATATTTTGAGTAAACACACTTGGATGAAAATTTTATTAGCGCGGTTAGATCCAAAATGCCGAGTTTGGTCTAGAACGATCTTTGGTTCAGTTCTCAAGGTGCACAGAATGAGCTTTAGGCTGTTTGTGCATTTTGAATGCTTTCTTTGGAAAGTGACTACTTAGGTAAACATTTCAATGAAACGACCTTCACTGGAAAATTCATCAATTTTATTGAGTTCGAAATGCTATTTCTAGTTGGGTAGCATAGTCTGTTTGCATTTGCGGGGTTCCAAATAAATTTTAGACCCCTATCGGAGAAAATCCCATTTCTCAAAAGTTCAGCACCAGCTGAAATGCTGGTGTAGAGACTTTTACTCATTATGCACGTGACCCAGTGGTCTGTGATCACGAAAGTCTGAGACCCTTGGAATCACGATCGTGTAATTGACTATCGCGATCGCGATGGGTTAGCTGGATTGGACCTCACAATCGAAAAGGGCAATTTCACTAATTTCAGTAAAATTTAATGCCCATTTCTAGCAGCTAACTCCTATTTTGGGACTCGGTAATTTTGGATTTTTGAGAGCAATTCTTGACCATTTTCGATCATTTTTGTTCTAGTATGTTGGAAATTCTTGCGGAAATATTCCGACACTTTCTTAAAAACCTTGTAAGTTTTGTGTAAATTTATTATTTTCTTGCATTTTTGGCTATTTTAGGGCTTGAAATTGGTGGGTTGATTTGAGCTTTTCGGTGCTCGAAATATGCCCACTTTGGGGCATAAGTTCCTTGAGCTACTTGAGACCTTGTGATAGAGTTGGTTTTTCAATTTTGTGCACAAGTCCAAATGTCAAATTTTGACCCAATTTTAGATTTGTCTTTAATTATAGTAACATGGCTACTGTTGGCCTTTTTTTGTTGTATTCTTCGATAATTTGGTAGATTGGTATCGTTCGGAGGTTGCCCAAAAGGGAAAAACTCAGTTTTAGCAGTTCATGTATGGTTTCAGTTTTGAGGTAGGTTATGGCTACCTTTTGTTAGACTTGACTTGGTTGGAATTGATATATTTTGGGTGGTAACGAGTGATTAGGTTGGTGATTTAGGTGTTGATATCCTATTTAGCATTTTGGAGTCAACGATCATTATTAGTATCTAGATTGGGATATTAGCCATTGGAGCCTTAGTCTAGGTACTAGTATAGCACGTTTACATCGCTTAAAATCCTTAGAACTTTCTCCTAGGTGATTTGAACTTAGGATGCCACATGTTTGATTTATTTGGTTTCGGTTGGCCACTCATTAGCATCATTGAATCCTGATCAAGCCCCTGAAGCTGGAAGATTGCGCATCTTATGCTTATGCCTTGTTTGCTTATGATATAGATATGTTGGGCTTGAGGACGTGCTTTCGGTACACCAAAGTATGAGGTGAGTGATATATGATTTTTGACATGCTACTTGTCTTATTTACTTCGCCGGTGTTAAAACCCCCTTTTTAAAATGAAAGAGTAAAAGATGAGAGTAGGACTTTTGGTTGATGAATAAATATAAAGGATTTAAGGAAATACAGTGATATCTTACTTATGAAAATTCATGGTTGATGACTCGAGTATGATTCTGGGGGGGCCCTTTTATTGAATTTGGGTATGATTCTGGGGGGGCCCTTTTATTGAATTTGGGCTATACTTTATTTCATTTGATAATCTTGAGGTGTGAATTCCGTGTGGCTCATTGATACATATTCTGGGTTATTATTTTGATGTTGATGAGCTCGAGGTATGATTTTAGGAGACTCTTTTATTGATGAGCTAGAGGGTTATTCTGGAAACTTTATGATACTTTTGGAGGATGTTGAGCCATAACTACGAGTTTACATTTGTGTATTCTTCAAATATGTTACAAGTTGAGATTATTGATGTGATTACATGACTTATTGAATTTACTTGATTATTAGATAATTTCCCCTTACCTCTTTTCTCGAGATCATAGTTTTATGTTTCTCTCCTGTTATTATTAGTACCATCGTGCTGCTTATTATATATTTATTCTTTCCGATCTCGGTCGGCCTATGATACCTACTGAGTAACCCGTGTTTTGGTAATCTTACTGTACTTTTGCATCTTTTTGATGCAGTTCCCAGTTCGAGGCACCTCCAGCATGCGCCGTATCATCCATAGTTATGCCAGATCCGGATTTGGTGAGCGCCTGGCATTCAAAGACATGCTACATTCCCTTTTTTTTGCTTTGACTAGTATTTTGTATTTTGGATTGTCAGTTCTTTGTTGTACAATCATATATTGTCAGCTTTTGTACTTAGTATCTCTTGTATAGGTGACACCAGGTCTGGGGTTTGGTCTATCGTCAGTTTATCATTTTTGGTCACTTTTGTATATTTTGTATCATATTTATATATCTGTACCTTTGACTCGATTTCTTTTGTTATATTCATCTTGCTTCCGCCTTCTTATGCTATTGATTATTTATTTGAATTGAGGTTTGACTTTCGCATTAATTGGGTTTGGCTTACCTACTCAAGGGTTATAGTAGGACCTATCATGGCCCATACTTAGGTCATGATAGAGTGGTATTAGAGCTTAGGTTCATTGGTCTCACCATTATAAAAGTATGTGTCTAGTAGAGTTCCGCGGATCGGTACGATGACTCCACATCCAATCTTTGGGAGGCTATAGGACATTGTTAGGAATTAATTCTCTATTCTTATTTCTGATCGTGTGCTAATAATGATGAACACCTTTAAACCCTATTTGTTTCACTCTTTCTTAGATGATAAGGATGAGATCTACTCGAGGCGGACGAGGACCCCATGTGCCTACAGATAGAGCTCCAGCTCGGGATAGAGGTTGAGATCGACACCGAGGTCGGGGAAGAGCTCAGGCCACAACTTTAGTGCCAGAGCTAGATATAGAGGTTGAGCAATTCGAGCATCAACCATCGGAGGTAGAACCAGCCTAGCCTACACTCAAATTCGTGGCCATGCTAGTATTATAGGATACTCTAGTCCATATCCTTATGTTCATAGAGGGTATGTCCTAGGGACACTACCTAGCACTTCTGCTGGACCCCAGGTCGAAGAGAAGGCTCAGACTTCAGGGCAGAGAGGGGCATAGTTTGTTCCGGCCCTAGTTCTACAGCCTCCTACTACAGGTCCCTATTTGGTAATTCAGCCTATTCCTGCAGTTGTTCAGCACATGGTAGCCAGGACGATTATATCTACGGCTGAGCAAAAGATGTTGAGGAGGTTTATCAGATTGGCCCCTCCTAAGTTCTTTGGTGCTGTGGGTGAGGATGCCCACAAGTTTTTGGTTATTTGATAAGAGGTTGAATAACCTCGAGTTGGTGTAGTCCCACGGGGTTGATTACACTGCCTTCTAATTAGATAAACCAGCAAAGTAGTGGTAGAGATCTTATCTTAGATACAGACCTGCGGGATCATTGCCGACCTCATGGACTCAGTTCTTTGAGGGTTTATTGGAGAAGTATGTACCCCACAGTTTGAGGGAGAGGCTGAGAGATGAGTTCACAGTGCATGTAC
Source organism: Solanum dulcamara (assembly GCF_947179165.1). Lineage (NCBI taxonomy): Eukaryota > Viridiplantae > Streptophyta > Magnoliopsida > Solanales > Solanaceae > Solanum > Solanum dulcamara. The sequence continues at coordinate 23,388,385 of NC_077244.1, forward strand.
ATGGATCAATTATGATCACAGATTAAGAGTCTCAGTTTCATGAGCTCTCTAGGTATACTACAATGATTATGCCGATAGAGGAAGAACAGGTACACTGATTTGTTAGAGGGTTATCTGTTCCTTTATGGTTGGCTAAAGAGTAAATAGTTGCATCTGGTTGTTCGTTCTTGTAGATAGTAGATTATACACGTACTATTGAGTCTGTACAGAGGTCTACAGAGGCAGTGATAAGAGGTCTTGGTGCTAGGGCAGTTTTAGTGGATGCCAGTCACATGCTAGGTTTTTTTTAGTAGATGCCATCCTCAGCAGTATCCACTAAGTAGACCGGTTCAGGCAACCTTCAAGCTTACTGATGGTGGATAAATAGGTACCGACGGTTAGAGCAGCCATACTTTGGGTCAGTCTTCTCGGGGTCAAGCTTTTGGGTATTTAGGCCATGATGGCCATTTAGTTTTAGCTAAAACATCACAGGAAGGTTCGTTCATGGGGTTATGCTATGAGTATGGTAGTGATAGGTCACTTTGCAAAAGAATGTCCTACTATCTACTATCGCAGACGCTTAGTAAGGCCCACAGGGTAAGAAGGTTCAGGTCCTCATGGCCCCAGTTCAGCTGCCTAGAGAGAGTGTGCAGGGTGGTAGATATGAGTTTCAGGGTACTAAAGATGGTCCCCAGGCATAACAGACAGGTGGTAGAGGTGGACACAGTCATATGTAAACTTTTTTGAGTAGGCTAGAGGTGGAGACATTGGATGCCATCATTATAGGTATAATCTCCATCAAATCGCCCTAGTTGAGTTGAGAGAGCTTAAGGTACAACTCCAGGACCTTTTGAGTATGGGGTTTATCAGGCCTAGTGTGTCTCCCTGAGGTACTCTTATTCTGTTCATAAAAAAGAAGGATGGTACCCTGCGTATGTTTGTTGAATACATATAGCTGAATAAGGTGACCATCAAGAATAGGTACCCAGTGCTGTAGATTGATGACTTATTTGACCAGCTCCAGGGTACAAATGTGTTCTCTAAGATAGATTTAAGGTCAGGGTATTATCACTTGAGGATTAGGGAGTCAGATATCCCTAAGATTGCTTTTAGGACTCGATACAACCGCTATAAGTTCTTAGTCATGTCTTTTGAGTTGGCTAATTCCCTCGTAGCATTCATGGATTTGATAAATCGTATGTTCAACCCCTACTTGGACTCCTTCGTTATTGTATTCATTAATGACATTCTAGTCTACTCCAAGAGCAGAGAGAAATATGAGTAACACCTGCGGATAGTACTTTAGAACTCGCGATATTAGCAGTTGTATGCCAAATTTGTGTGAATTTTGGCTTGATTTTATGGCATTCCTAGGGCAAGTGGTGTCCAAAGATGGGATTATGGTAGATCCAGTGAAGATAGTAGCAGTTTATGATTGGGCTAGGCCCACTTCTCCTACTAAGGTTCAAAGTTTCATCGGGTTGGCAGGGTATTATAGATAATTTGTGGAGGGGTTCTCTTCTATTGCAATGCCTTTGACATAATTAACTTAGAAGAATGTTCCTTTCTAGTGGTTTGACGAGTGTAAGGCGAGCTTCCTAAAGTTCAAAGCCTCATTGACTTTAGCTCTGATTATCACTCTTCCCATAGAGGACCAAGGATTTACAATGTATTGTGATACTTTAGGTGTTGGCTTGGGTTGTGTTTTGATGCAGCAGGGTAGATTTATTACCTATGCTTATAGGTAGCTGAAGGTGCATAAGCGAAACTAGGCCACACATGATTTTGAATAAGTGGTGGTAGTCTTCGCATTGAAGATTTAGAGGCATTACTTGTATGGAGCCCATTTTGAGATCTACATTGACCACCGTAGTATTCAGTATATATTCATGCAGAAAGACCTTAATTTGAGATAGCGCAGGTGGTTGGAGTTGCTGAAGGACTATGACATTACTATCCTATATTACCCAGGAAGGTAAATGTAGTAGCAGATGCTTTGAGCTTAAAGGCGGTGAGTATGGGGACTTTGGCATTCTTATCAGTTGAGAAGCGACCTTTAGCTTTGAAAATTCAGTCCTTTGCTAATCAAATGGTTCGTATTGATCTTTCTGAGCCAGATAAGATACTTGCTTGTCTAGAGGCTAGGTCTTCCTTGATGGAGAAGATTCGGGCATAGCAGTTTGAAGACCCACAACTGAGGGTGATTCGTGATAAGATACTCAGTGGGGAGGCTAGTAAGGTGATCTTAGATTCGGAGGGCATTTTTTGGATTCATGGTCGTACCCGTGTTCCTAGAGTTGGAGATTTAGTCAGGATTATACTTGAGGAGGCCCATTGTTACAAATATTCCACTTATCCTGATGGGGGAAAGAGGTATTGTGACCTACGACATCATTACTGGTGGTATAGGATGAAACAGAACATTGCAGCTTTTCTAGCTAGGTGCTTGAACTGTCAGCAAGTTAAGTTTGAGCATCAGAGGCCAGGTGGTATGACCCAGTAACTACCCATTCTAGAGTAGAAGTTGGAGCGGATTGCTCCAGACTTTGTAGTGGTTTATCACGTACCTCCTAGGGTTTTGATTCTATTTGGGTCATCATATATTGATTGACCAAGTCTTTTCACTTTTTATCGGTCCACACTACCTATACTTCATAGAGATTGGCTCAGATTTACATTCGAGAGGTGGTTCAATTGCATGGGGTGCCAATATCTATCTTTTCAGACTGTGGTACTCAGTTCACTTTGTATTTCTTAGGGTCTATAAAGAGAAAGTTGGGTACCCGAGTTGAGCTCAACAAAACTTTCCACCATAGACTGATGGTCAAGCATAGAGGACTATTCAGGTCTTGGAGTACATGCTACGGGCCTGTGTTATTGATTTTGAGAGTAAGTGGGATCAATTTTTATCTTTGGCAGAGTTCGCATAAAATAATAACTACTATTCGAGCATTTAGATGGCTATCTTTGAGGCATTATATGGTAGGAGATGTCATTCCCTAGTAGGCTGGTTTGATGCTTTTGAGGTTAGGCCTTAGGGAATCAATTTTTTACGTGACTTGATGGATGAAGTTTGTAGGATCCAGGAAAGGTTTCGTACTGCCCAGAGTAGGCAGAAGAGTTATTCTGATTAGAGGGTTCAACCTTTAGAGTTTATGGTTGGAGACCGAGCGTTTCTGCGAGTGTCGCCTATGAAGGGAGTGATAAGATTTGGGAGGAGGGGTAAGCTTAGCCCAGGTTCATTGGCCTTTTTAAGATCTTGAGATGGGTAGATGATGTAGCTTATGAGTTGGCCTTGCCCCTAGCACTATAAGGTGTTCACCCAGTATTCCATGTTTTTATGCTGCGACGGTACATTCTAGATGAGTCTCACAAGCTTCTTTATAGCTCTTACGTGATGTTGGGATGGGTGGAAAGCACCCCAAGGTATTCATTGAATTTTGAAGTGGTTTGGCTATTTTTGATGCTAAGGGCTTGAAAGAGTTGATTTTAGTCAACATTTGGAGATTCGGGCGTTGTATGAGAATTTCGACGGTTTCATCCATTCCGAAAGGTCCATTTTGGTCAAGAAGGAAGACTGGTGTGGGTTTTGGAGTCTTCATTTTGAGTTTGTGTGATTTGTTATTTAATTTTAAAGTTTTGGCCAAGATTGACTTCAGTCAATATTTTGAGTAAATGCGCTTGGATCAAAATTCCGTCAGTGCGGTTAGCTCCGGAACACCAAGTTTGGTCTAGAAAAACCTTTGGTTTTGTTCCCGAGGTGCTCGTAATGAGCTTTAGGCTATTTGTGCATTTTAAATGCTTTCTTTGGAAAGTGTTGACTTTGGTCAACATTTCAACAAAACAACCTCCGCTGGAAAATCCGTTGATTCCATTGAGTTCGAAATGTCATTTCTTGTTGGGTAGTATAGTCCGTTTGTGTTCACGGGGTTCCAAATGAATTTTGGACCCCCATCGGAGAAAATCCCATTTCTCAAAAGTTCAGCACCAGCTGAACTGCTAGTGTAGAGAGTTTTACTCATGGCATTCACAACCTAGTAGTACGCAATCACGAAGGTCTGAGACCCTAGAAATTATGATTGCATGATTGACCATTCTTCCGGAGATGTTCCGAGACCCTTTCTCGTCTTAAAAATCTTGTAAGTTTTGCGTAAATTCATTGTTTCCTTGCATTTTTGGCTATTCTAGGGCTTGAAATTAGTGGGTTGATTTGAGCTCTTCCGGTGCTCGAAATGTGCCTATTTTTGGGGCACAGTTCCTTGAGCTACTAGGAACCTTATGACGGAGTTGGTTTTTAAATTTTGTACGCGTGTCCCAATATCGAATTTTGACTTGATTTTAGTTTTGTCTTTAATTATAGTAACATAGGTATTGTTGGCTTTATTTTGATGTGTTCTTCGATAATTTGATAGAGTGATATTGTTCGGAGGTGGCCCAAAAGGGAAAAGCTCAGGTTTAGTAGTTTGTGTGCAGTTTTGGTTTTGAGGTAGGTTATGGTTTTCTCTTGTTAGACTTGGCTTGTATGGAATTGATATATTTTGGGTGGTAACGGGTGATTAGGTTGGTGATTTAGGTGTTGATATCCTATTTAGCATTTTGGAGCCGATGATCATTGTTAGTATCTAGATTGGGTGTTAGCCATTCGAGCCTTAGTCTAGGTCCTAGCTTAGCTTGTTTACATCTCTTAGAATTCGTAGAACTTTCTCCTAGGTGATTTGAACTTAGTATGCCACGTGTTTGATTCATTTGGATTCGGTTGGCCACTCATTGTGATTTTAGCTTATGTGTATGCCTTGTTTGCTTATCGGAGTCTCAGGTGAGTGATATATGATTTTTGGAATGCTACTTGTCTTATTTACCTCACAGGTGTTAAAAACCCTTATTTTAAAAAAGAAAGAGTAAAAGATGATAATAGGACTTTTGGTTGATGAATAAATATGAAGGATTTAAGGAAATACGGAAATTCATGATTGATGAGCTCGAGGTATGATTTTAGGGTTCCTTTTTATTGTTTTTGGGCTACACTTTATTTCATTTGATAAGCTCGAGGTGTGAATTTCGGGTCGCTCATTGATATATATTTTGACTTATTATTTCGATGTTGATGAGCCCAATGTATGATTCCGGGTGACCCTTTTATTGATGAGCTTGAGGGTTATTACGGGTTCTTTATGATACTTTTGGCCATAACTATAACATTACATTTTTGCATTCTTATGGTATGTTACGAGTTGAGGTCATTGATGTGATTACACGACTTGTTGGATTTACTTGATTGTTGGATGATCTTTCCTTACCCCTTTTCCGGAGATCACAGTTTTATGCTTCTCTCCAGTTATTATTAGTACCATCGTGCTGCTTATTATATATTTAATATTTTTGAGCTTAGTCGGTCGATGATACCTACTGAGTACCTTGTGTTTTGGTACTCATACAACACTTCTGCATCTTTTTAATGCAGCTTCCAGTTCGAGCCAGTCCCAGCGCGTGCTTGATCATCCTTAGCGTTCAGAGACTTGCTACATTCCCTCTTTTTCTCTGACTTGTATTTTGTATTTTGGACAGTCAATTCTGCATTGTATATTCATATGCTGTCAGCTTTTGTACTTAGTAGCTCATGTATAGGTGGCATCAGGTCCGGGGTTCGATCAAGCATTAGTCCATCATTTTTGGTCACTTTTGAGCCTTTTTGTATATTTTATATCATATTTACATATCCATACCTTGACCCGATTTCTTTTGTTATATTCATCTTGCTTCCGCCTTTTTATGTTATTGATTATTTATTTAAATTAAGGTTTTTCTTTCGTATTAGTTGGGTTTGGATTGCCTACTCGGGGCTTATAGTAGGTGCCATTATAGCCTGGATTCGGGTCTTTCTTAGGTTTACCGGTCTCGCCATTACAGAAGCAAGTGTTTCATAGAGTTTTGTGGATTGATACGATGACGTCCGTATCCAATCTTTGGGAGGCTATAGGACATTGTTAGGAATTATTCACTATACTTGTTTCTGATCGTGCGCTAATGATGATGAACACCTCTAAGCCTTATTTTTTCACTCTTTCTTAGATGGCGAGAATAAGATCCACCCAGGGAAAATGAGGACCCTTTATGCCTACAGATAAAACCCAGTTCAGGGTAGAGGTCGAGATCAACACAGAGGCTGGGGCAGAGCTCAGGCCATAGTACCTGTTACACCCCACATCTTTGAACTCAGAAGGTCCCTTAAGTTACTTAGAAGCTAGTATGTGAGCCACTTAAGTTACGACACTATCAAACGACTCTAAGGAAGGGAGAATGTGATACCCCATACTAGAGAAGGTTGGAGATGAAATCATAAGAGTCCGGAAGGAATTGGAGGCCAAGTAATGGGTCGTAGGACTCGATTTATCTACATAAGCTACTAACTTGGAAGTCTTACACACTTAAGCTATTGGAGTACGTACCAAGCTTGGGTAGCATGGGTTACATAGGCTCTTAAAATAAGACGAGATTACGAACCTACGAGAGGGAGCAAAAACTAGTTTTCAAACTTACGAAAGTGAAGCAAGCAGGTGACAAGCAAGCAGGTGACAAGCAGGCAGGTGACTCACCTACTTGGGATGGACCCCACGCTGCCACATGGCAGTTTTGTGTTGGAAGCTTGGATGAGGTGTCACCCTACGAGGCTGCCACATGTCACCCTAGGGGGATGCCACGTGTCACCTCCTAAGGAGGTGTATATATACATGTTGGCTGACTCTTTAACTTATTTTCCATCCAAAAACATCAGCCAAATGAGAGGAAAAACGTGAAGAACCAAAAGGAACAAGGCAGCAACATTTTTGAAGAATTAAAGGTGAGTTCTTCAATTTTTCCTCCGTGAATTAATTAGCTACGGTGTTCCTCAAGCACGTGGAGATGTATATATGTATATAAATGTATATGATGATGAATAAGGCATCATTTCTTTAACCTTACGCCTAGAAACTTGAAAGAAAGTTGAAGGAAAAAAATGTTAAGAACTAATTAAACAACCCGTTTTTGGAAGCGACTGTTGTTGGTAATATTGGTATAACTTCTTGTGTACAGATTCGTTTCGAATGATTTAATATGTTTTAGAAAGGTATTTCATGGGTCTATAACTTTCATTTAGACTCCAAAATCCATTTTTACTTGTAGTAGCTCGAACAAGGGTGATGAAGTGTAGAGGAGGTACTGCCCAGATTTAGAGGTAGATATAGAGGTTGATCAGTTCGAGCATTAGCCGGCGAAGGAGGATCCAACTCAGCCTCTACTCGGATTCGTGGCCACGCTATGTTACATGACACTCTGGCCTGGATCCTCAGTTTCATGGAGTGTATGTCCCAATCAGGGATACTACCTAGTACTTCAGCCGGACCCTAGGTCCGAGAGGAGGCTTAGACTTAAAGGCAGGTAGGGGCATAATATGATCCATCCCCAATTCTACAGCTTGCTACTACAGCTCCCCGTCCGGTAATTCAGCCTATTCCTATAGTTATTCAGCATATGGCAACCATGCCGATTATGTCTGCGGAGGAGCAGAAGATGTTCGAAGGCCCCACCCAGGTTCTCTAGTGCTGCGGGTAAAGATGCCTATGAGTTTTTGGTGGTTACATTACCTCGGGTTGGTGGAATCTCATGGGTTGATTACACTGCCTTCCAGCAAGATGGACGACTAAAGCAGTAGTGGGGATCTTATCTTAGATGTAGATTGATAACATCGCCGCCGATGTCATGGACTCAGTTTTTTAAGGTTTTTTTGGAGAAATATGTACCTCACAGTTTGAGGGCGAGGTTGAGAGATGAGTTCATAGCACTGGTATAGGGATCAATACTGGTCACAGAGTATGAGTCTCGGTTCTATGAGCTCTCTAGGTAAGCTATAATGATTAGGCCAATAAAGGAGGAGTGGCTACGCAGGTTTGTCAGAGGGTTATCTATTTCTTTAAGGGTGGCTACTGATCAGATGGTTGCATCAGGATGTTCATTCTTGCATTTAGTAGATCATGCCTGTACTATTGACGCTATGCATCATGAGGCCTACAGAGGCAATGATAAGAGGCCTCGCCGCCAGGGCAGTTTTAGTGGACACTAGTCACAAAGTTAGGGTTCGTTTGGGAGATGCTATCCACAATAGTATCCACCTAGTAGACCTGCTCAGGAAGATTTACAACTTATTGATAGTGGAGTAGTAAATGTCGGCGGTTAGAGAAGCGAGACTTTGTGTCAGTCTTCTCGGGTCAAACTTCTGGGTTTTCAAGCCGTAGTGGCTATTCATGTTCAGTTGGGACATCACATATAGGTTCGTTCAGGGGGACTTTCTATGAGTATGGTGTGATAGGTCACTTTGTCAGGGAGTGTCCTACTATTAGCCATCAAAGACACCAGAGTTAGCAGGGTCATAAGGTCAGCAGGTTCAGACCCTAGGGCCATACTTCAACCACCTAAAGAGAGTGTGCAGGGTGGTAGAAGGGAGTCTCAGGTTACTAGGGATGGTCCCCAAGCACGCCGTATAGGTGGTAGAGGTAGATACAGTCACATGTATGCTTTTACGGGTAGGCCATAGGAAGAGACATCGGCTGCCATCATCATAGGTATGATCTCCAACTCTCATCAGCCTGCCTATGCTTTATTTGATATGGGTCTACTTACTCATATGTGTCTACTCGTTATGCTACTCAATGGGATGTTTTATGTGAGCCATTTCTTGTGCCTAGGTGTGTGGCTACCTTCATAGGTGATTCTTTAGTACTGGATCGAGTATATCGATCTTATATGGTGATATCATAGGGTATGATACTAGAGCGGACCTGATTGTGCTAGATATGGTAAAATTTGAGTTGATTCTAGGCATGGATTGGTTGTATACTCATCATGCAGTTTTGGATTGCATCTCCAAGACCTTTACCTTGTATTTGCCCTATATTCCTCTGAATGTGTGGGCAAGTGCAGCTAGTTACATACCGTGTGGTGTGATATCCTTCCTCAGGGATTAGCGGTTAGTGAGAAGGGGGTGTCTAGCCTATCTTGCTTATTTCTGTGACACTTGTGCTAAAACTCTTTCTATTGATTTGGTTCTGGTGGTCCTAGAGTTCCCTAATGTATTTTCCACTGATCTACCTGGTCTTTCTCCTGAGCGTGATATCGATTTCGGCATTGATGTTGATCTGGGTATAATGCCAGTCTCTATTCCACTATATAAGATGGTCTAAGTTTAGTTAAGAGGGCTTAAGGTACAGCTCCAGGACCTCTTGAGTAAGGGGTTTATCAGGCCTAGTGTGTCTCCCTGGTTGCTCCAGTTTTATTCGTGAAAATGAAGGATGGTACCTTGCATATGTGACCATCAAGAATAGGTACCTGATGCCGTGGATTGATGATTTATTTGACCATCTCTAAGGTGTAGTAGTTTTCTCTAAGATAGACTTAAGGTCAGGTATCACTAGTTGAGGATTAGGGAGTCATATATCCCTAAGACTGCTTTTAGGACTCGATAAGGCCACTATGAGTTCTTAGTCATGTCTTTTGGGTTAACTAATTCCCCCATAATATTCATGGATTTGATGAACCGTGTGTTTAAGCCCTAATTGGAGTCTTTCATTATTGTATTCATTAATAACATTCTAGTCTACTGTGGGAGTAGAGAGCAACATGAGCAGCACCTGCGGATAGTACTTCAGACCTCGCGTGATCAACAATTGTATGCCAAATTTACTAAGTGTGAATTTTGGCTTGAGTCTATGTCATTCCTAAGGCATATGGTGTCCAAGAATGGGATTATGGTAGATCCAAAGATAACGGCGGTTCATGATTGGGCTAGGACCACTTCTCCTATCGAGGTTGTAATTTCGTTGGGTTGGCAGGGTATTACAAATAGTTTGTGGAGGGGTTCTCTTCTATTGTAGTGTCTTTAACTAGATTGGCTCAGTAGAATGTTCCTTTCTAGTGGTCTGATGAGTGTGAGGCAAGCTTTCTGAAGCTCAAAGCCTTATTAACTTCAGCTCTGATTCTCACTCTTTCTGTCGAGGACCAGGGATTTACTGTGTATTATGATGCTTCAGGTGTTGTCTTGGGTTGCATTCTAAAGCAGCAGGGTAGAGTTATTGCATATGCTTCCAATCAGCTGAAGGTGCATGAGTGAAACTACCCTACATATATTTAGAGTTGGCGGCAGTAGTCTTCGCATTAAATATTTGGAGGAATTACTTGTATGGAGCCCATTGTGAGATCTACATTGACCACTACAGTATTTAGTACATATTCATCTAGAAAGACCTTAATTTGAGACAGCGCAGGTGGTTGGAGTTGGCTAAAGGACTATGATGTCACTATTCTCGATCTCCCAAGAAAGGCAAATGTAGTAGCAAATGCTTTGAGACGAAAGATGGTGAGTATGAGGAGTTTGGTACTTTTATCAATTGAGGAGCGACCTTTAGCTTTAGATATTTAGTCATTAGCTAACAGATAATTTGTCTTGATATTTATGAGCCGGGCAAGGTACTTGCTTATATAGAGGCTAGGTCTTCCTTGATGGAGCAGATTCGGGTATAGCAGTTTGAGGACCCACAGCTGAGGGTGATTCATGATAAGGTACTCAGTGGGGAGGCTAGGAAGGCAAACTTAGATCTGGAGGGCATTTTGAGGATTGAGGGTCGTATTTTTGTTCCTAGAGTTAGAGGTCTAGTCAGGCTCATCCTTGATGAGGCCCATTGTTTCAGATATTCCATTCTTCCCAGCATGGCAAAGATGTATTGTGACTTATGGAAACATTACTGGTAGTTTGGGATAAATCGGAACATTGTAGCTTTTATGGCTAGGTACTTGAACTGTCAGCAGGTGAAGTTTGAGCATTAGAGGCCAGGTGGGTTGACCCAACGACTACCCATTCTAGAGTGGAAGTGGGAGTGGATAGCTATGGACTTTATAGTGGGTTTATGACATACCTCCCAGGGTTTTGATTCTATTTGGGTCATCGTAGATCAATTGACCAAGTATGCTCACTTCTTACCAAGTATGCTCACTTCTTACCAGTCTAGACTACCTACACTTCATAGAGGTTTGCTTAGATTTAGATCCTAAAGGTGTTCCAATTGCATGAGGTGCCAATATTTATAATTTCAGATCACGATACTCAGTCCACTTCACATTTCTAGGGGTCTATATAGAGAAAGTTGGGTACCCAAGTCGAGCTCAATACAACTTTCCATCTCTAGATCGATGGTTAGTAAGAGAGGACCATTCAGGTCTTGGAGGACATACTACGGGCCTGTGTTATTGATTTTGGGGGTCAGTGAGATCAACTTTAGTTTGAGAGAGTTCACATATAATAATAACGACCATTAAAATATTGAGATATCTCCCTTTGAGGCATTGTATGATAGGAGATGTCATTCACCAATAGGCTGGTTTGATGCTTTTGAGGTTAGGCCTTGGGCACCAATTTGTTGCGTGAATCAATAATGGATAGAGTTTGTATGATCCAAGAGAGGCTTCGTACTGCCCAGAGTAGGAAGAAGAGTTATGCTAATCAGAGGATTCGACATTTAGAGTTTGTGGTTGGAGACCGAGTGTTCCTGCGAATGTCGCCCATGAAGGGCATGATGAGATTTGGGAGAAGGGGTAAGCTTAGCCCCAGGTTCATCGCCCCTTTTGAGATCTTGAGATGGGTAGGGGAGGTAGCTTATGAGTTGGCCTTACCCCCATCACTATCAGGTGTTCACCCTGTATTCTATGCTTCTATGCTGTGGCGGTACATACCAGATAAGTCTTACATACATCAGTGGGATTCGATTCAGTTTGATGAGTCCTTAGCTTTTATTGAGGAGCCTGTGGGTATTTTGGACATGCAGGTTAGGAAGTTGAGGTCTAAGGAGATTCCATTGGTGAAAGTCCTGTGGAGGCATCGTCTGGTCGAGGAGTTTACTTGGGAGATCGAGTAGGACATGCAGACTCAATATCCTCACCTTTTAGAGCCACCAGATACCTTCCTTCCTTGACTTTCAAGGATAAAATTCCTTTTAGTAGTGGATGTTGTCATGACCTCCAAGGTCATTTTTGTACTTTTGCATATTTTTACCATTTTACCCCTTTTCGTAGTTTCTTTATAGCTCTTATGTTATGTTGGGATGAGTGGCACGCTCCCCAAGGTGTTTGATTGGGTTTTGAAATAGTTTGGCTAATTTTGAAGCTAAGGGCTATAAAAAGTTGACTAAAGTCAACTTTAAGAGATTCGACTGTCGTATGAGAATTTCGATGGTTCTATCAGCTTCGGAAGGTCCATTTTGATCTAGAAGGAAGGTTAGTTTGGGTTTTGGAGTCTTTGTTTTGAGTTTGTGCGATTTGTTGTTTTAACGTTAAAGTTTTGACCAAGGTTGACTTCGGTCAACATTTTTAGTAAATGCGCTTGGATTGAAATTTTGCCAGCGTGGTTATCTCCGGAATGCCGCATTTGGTCTAGAACGACCTTTGATTTGGTTCCCCGAGGTGCTCAGAATGAGCTTTAGGCCATTTGTGCATTTTGAATGCTTTCTTTGGAAAATGTTGAATTTGGTCAACATTTCAATGAAACAACCTCTGGTGAAAAGTACATCAATTCCATTGAGTCTGGAATGTTATTTCTGGTCGGGTAGCATAGTTCGTTTGTGTTCACTGGGTTTCAAATGAATTTCGGGCCCCCATCGAAGAAAATTCCATTTCTCAAAAGTTCAGCACCAGATGAAATGCTGGTGCAAAGACTTTTTACCCATCGCATTTGTGACCCAATAGTCCACGATCCCAAAGGTTTGAGACCCTATAAATCGCGATAGCGTGATTGACAATTACGATCGCGATCGCGAAGGGAAATTTCATTGATTTCAGTGAAATTTAATGCCCGTTTCCAGCAACTAAGTCCCATTTTGGGACTTAGTAATTTTTGGTTTTTGAGAGAAATTCTTGACTATTTTTGATCTTTTTTGTTCCGATATGTTGAAAATTCTTGTAGGGACATTCCGAGAATATTTCTCGTCCTAAAAACCTTGTAAGTTTTGCATAAATTCATTGTTTCCTTGCATTTTTGGTTATTCTAGGGATTGAAATTGTTGGGCTGATTTGAGCTCTTCTGCTCCTCGGAATGCGCCTATTTTTGGAGCACAATTTCCTTGAACTACTTAAAACCTTTTGATAGAGTTGGTTTTTCAATGTCGTGCGCAGATCCCAATGTCAAATTTTGACCCGATATTAGTTATATCTTTAATTATAGTAATATGGGTATCGTTGGCTTTGTTTTGATGTGTTCTTCGATAATTTGATAGAGTAGCATCATTCGAAGGCAGCTCAAAAGGGAAAAGCTCAGGTTTACCAGTTCATGTGCCATTTCAGATTTGAGAAGGTTATGACATGCTCTTATTAGACTTGGGTTGGTTAGAACTGATATATTTTGGGTGGTAACGAGTGATTAGGTTGGTGATTTATGTGTTGATATACTATTTAGTATTTTGGTTTCGATGATCATCGTTAGTAACTAGATTGGGATGTTAGACGTTGGAGCCTTAGTCTATGTTCTAGCTTAGCTCGTTTACATCGCTTAGATTCCTTAGAACTTTCTCCTAGGTGATTTGAACTTAGGATGCCATATTTTTTATTCGTTTGGTTTTGGTTGGCCACTCATTGTGATTTTTGGCTTATGCTTATGCCTTGTTTGCTTATGATAGGATGCCGTGCTTTCAGTACACCAGAGTCTCAAGTGAGTGATATATGATTTTTTACATGCTACTTGTCTTCTTTACCTCGTTGGTGTTAAAAACCATTTATTTAAAAAGCAAGAGTAAAAGATGAGAATAGGACTTTTGGTTGATGAATAAATGCGAAGGATTTAAGAAAATACGGTGATATCTTACTTATGGAAATTCATGGTAGATGAGCTTGAGGTATGATTTCGGGCGGCCCTTTTATTGACTTTGGGCTACACTCAATTTCATTTGATAAGCTCGAGGTGTGAATTTTGGATGGCCCATTGATACAGATTCTGAGTTATTATTTTGATATTGATGAGCTCGAGGTATGATTCTGGGCGATCCTTTTATTGATGAGCTTAAGGGTTGTTCTGGGTGCTTCATGATACTTTTGGGGATGTTGAGCCATCACTACGAGTTTACATTTGTACATTCTTCCGGTATGTTACGAGTTGAGATTATTGATGTGATTACATGACTTGTTGGATTTACTTGATTATTGGATGATCTTCCATACCCTTTTTCCAGAGATCATAGTTTTATGCTTCTCCCCTGTTATTATTAGTACCATGGTGTTGCTTATTAGATATTTATTCTTTCTGAGCTCGATCGGTCTATGAGGCCTACTGAGTACCCCATGTTTTGGTATTCATACTGCATTTTTGCATCTTTTAGATGTAGCTCCCAGTTTGATCCACCCTCAGCGTGCACCTGATCATCTGTAGCCGTGCCAGATCCGGATTGTGGTAAGCCACCCTTTTTTGCTCTAATTTGTATTTTGAATTTTGGACAGTTATTTCTACATTTTATATTCATATATTGTCAGATTCTATACTTAGTAGCTCATGTATAGGTGACACCAAGTCCGTGGTTTGGTCTAGCGTCAGTCCATCATTTTTGGTCACTTTTAGGCCGTTTTGTATATTTTGTATCATATTTACATATCTATACCTTGACCTGATTTCTTTTGTTATATTCGTCTTGCTTCCGCCTTCTTATGTTATTCATTATTATTTAAATTGAGGTTTGACTTCTACATTAGTTGGGTTTGGCTTGTCTACTCGGGGGTTATAGTAAGTGCCATCATGGCCTAGATTCAGGTCGTGACAAAGTGGTATCAGAGATTAGGTTCACCGGTCTCGCCATTATAGGAGCAAGTGTTTAGTAGAGTCCCGCAGATCAACAAAATGATATCCGTATCTAATCTTTGGGGAGGCTATAAGACATTGTTAGGAATTAATTCACTATTCTTGTTTCTGATCGTGTAAGTGTTGATGACTCATAAACATGATTCATAGGGACCAAGTTTCATTCCAGTAGCCTATGATTTTGGAGTATTACTTTGATGACTCATATTGACAACCCGTAAACTAAATGACGAGTCATAGAAGCCATTCTTATTGTCATAAAGGGTGATTAATAATTGCACACAAGTGTTAAGTACAATTCTTAAGTGTCGTAATAGATTTGGAGACGTTCGAAGGTCACAAGAATCCTCTAGCACAAAGTCGCGTTAAAAGCTTTCTTACCGATTGAGTTTCGGCAAAATATTTTACTTGGGTGAACTTCAAACTATCATATTTCTTATATTATGAAGAATTAGGTGGCCCATGACCTATCAAATTAAAGACCTTTGAGTCCTCTTTCCAACTCCACAAAGTTTTACTCCTTTCGAGTTCAAAATAAAAAAGTTATGAACATTTTACTAGAGGCTTCCAGATCATGCAAAGTTATGGCTCAACTCTACGACTAGTAGAGTTTTCTACGAGTCATAGAAGTCAAATTCTCAGAATAATCCTGCACATCTTCTAGGGCTATTCTGGTCCTTTCCCAAGCCTTTTAACCTAAGTGTAAGTTATTTTTTGGTGTTTTGAAGAAATATATCATTCCACTAACTAGTTTTCCCCTCATAATCATCAATCTAAACATTCAAGTTTCTAGAATATCCCCTCAAGACTCTTTTCCTTTCCTATAAGACTCCATTTAAGTAACAACTAGGGTTTCCAATTCTTTCATCAATTTTCAAGCTTCAATCAAGGAATCCACCCAAGGTATGTAGATATTCATTCATGGGTTCCTTCCACCCATGAAGCCCAAAGAAATCTCTACTTTTCTACCCAATTCAAATATGTATATTTGTGGGTCTTCTAAATTTCCATTCAATTGCATGAATTATGCTTTATTCTATGATTACAAATCTATTTCAACATGAGTTGACAATAATTGCATAAAATTGATGATTTTTTTATGAATACTCTACAATGTTACCTAGGGTTCATGATACCATTATGGATCTCATTCAATTCTTTTTCAATTACATGAATTAAGATTTAATTATTTTTTATTTACTAAATTAAGTATGAGTTAATATTAAATTGCATGCGTTTTGATGATTTACAAGTAATTTCTCTATAAAGCTATTTAGGGTTCATAAATTTCTTAGTGGGTCTCTTGATTATGATTCAATTGATATTGTCCTATATGATTATGCATGACTTCCATTTAATTACATAATTTTTAGATGATTCCATATAGTCTTTTGCATTATACTATGATTTCCAATGATAAGCTATATGGTATGTGTATGATTATGCATTGGGTTCTTTTATTCATAATATATTTCATGATTATTTATTAAATTATGCATTTAATTAATATTATTTTCATGAATTGAGTATGGGTTGATATAAAGTATATGATCATGCATATTTTCAATCAAATTTCATGATTTCTAAGCATATTATTTATGTATATAAGTTTTTATCCTAATTTCAAGTATGAGCTATGATTATGGATTTTAATTATGATCAAGCTATGAATTTTATGCAAGTTGTGAAAGAGGTGACTTAGGATCCTTAATTGGTGACCTAGGAACCTAATGACATGTATTATGCTAGTATGATATTGTGATGTTGAAAGGTTTGTACTCATATTGCAAGTATGATATTAAAATGAGCTATTCTATTAATTTTGGAACTTATGAACAAGTTTATGATTATATGTTAAGTATGATTACTATGTTATGCATTCCATAGGATTTGACTTAGGACCGAAAGAGGGTTGAGGTGGGGGCTCAACCTATGGGGTCCTTATATAAAGTCTCTTATCTCATAACTATGTGCCACCATAGGATTACCCTTTTGGCCTAGCTAGTGGATCCACATATAGCGTATGTACATGACCCGCCTAGTAGGGTAGATTGTACCATGGTAAGTAGATTCCCCTTTCTTTCATTATATGGGAAGACATTGGGATTCCATGTTGTAGCTCGCATGGTCTTATTTTCAGTTATGGTTCTATCCCACATATGTATATTCTATTTTATGTAATTTTCATGATATTATTTATGTCTCTTAATGCTTTGATCAAATCACGTTTTCTCATGACTTTACTTGTTATCTTTTACATCATGTTCGCTTTTTGATCATTACATCTTATGTTTTATATTGCATGGCATGCTCACATGTTTAAAATATTAAAATTACTGACGTATACTTCTTTGTTTGCCTACATTGTCTTATAATGTAGGTCTTGGCGATCACCCTACATACTCTCGTGGCTAGATAGAAGACTTGATCAATTGATTTGGTAAGTCATCATGCTTTGGGGACTACCTATCAGGCTTATATTTTATTTCTAACTCTAGACTATGTTACTTTGAAACATTCTTTTCTTGTTTGGGTGAGCTAGTGGCTTTTTCTATGCCGTCACTTATGTTAGTATGATAGAGACATGTTTAGACATAGAGTTGATATAGTTTGTTTGTACATATTACTTGATATTTCATTTTCATTTCTATATTTCCATGTTTGAGATTATTATTCCGCTAGTTTTATTATGTTTTATATTACCTTATGAATGCGAAATATGCTAAGAGGCTTGGTTGGGATCCTTCGGGTTCCCGATCGCCGTATCACATCTAGGCCCTAGGCTCGGATTGTGAAACTTACCCAATTTGTTGCTCGATACTCCTCCCAAGACTCAAATCTCAAAAGCCAATCAATCCAAATCAACCAAATCAATAAGTCTCAAATGGACTCTTTCAGTTTATCAACTCTAACAAATCAATCCTTTCAAATTATCAATTTCCCAATCAATTATTTAAGAGAACTCTAGACAATCATTTCTGACAACATTCAATTGAGACCATTCATTTGGGCTCCCTTATAAACTATGAAGGACTCAATTCATCAACACTGTCATTATACTCATATCCCAATCCTAATCACACATTCACATATTCAAGGCTCTAAACTTAATTCTTAAACTCATACATTTAATGTTCATCAATATGCTATTAGGGTTTATGAAACATGTAGTTCAAATCCTTTATTCAAGAAAACAATTCTTAGAAAAGCATGAGTTTATCAACAATCAGTAAAACATGTAAATTTTAAGAAAATAATTTATCAAGAAACAAAATCATGGAGATTCAATCCGTTCACAATCAATCTATCACAAATCTTGGGCACATGAAGGAAAAATGTCCATGTTTTAGTTCTGCCTTATATGCCTAGACTCGAAGAACAATTGAAAATTCAAAGACCTTACTCGAAGAACTTGAACCCTAGCCTTTCTCCTCTTCTCCAATCCTTGATCTCAATTAGTCTAAGTGTTAATGAGAGTTTGTGGCATTAGGATACTGATAAGGGACTTAATTTATTCCTAAAATGTCAGGGTTTTAATTTGGGAAGGGTGGGAAAGGACTAATCTACCCTTCATTAACAACTTGAAATTGGTCGTCTCTACATCTCGTAGAAACTTCTACGGATCGTCAATGTCATTCGTGGAACTGATTTGGAAAAAGTTTTGGTCTAAGAATTAGGTCTATGAGTATTAAACCACTCGACGAGTCATAGACTCCACTCATTCTGCAGGTTTCTAAAATCCTGAGAAAACTGATCTCTGAACTTTTCCTACGAGTTGTTCTTATGATTTGTAGACTCTTTGATGAGTCATCAACATCACTCATAGTAGTTACATTCAAGTTTTGGGTTTTGAATAAGTGTCAATGGATTCTATATGTCCCATCTATGACTCGTAAAAAGCCTTATGAATCATAAAGGTCAATCGTAGGGAGGGTTTTTAGGATCCAAAATTTACCAAGAGCTAGAAAGGTCTACGAGTTGTCCCTATGAGTCGCAGAACTCTCTATGAATTGTAGAGGACACTCGTGGTTCTAAGATTAGGTTAAGATAGGTTGTTACATTAAGGAAGTCTGAGTACTCAAAAATTTGGAGCAAATGAGCATGTTTGAGCTTAAGTGTGGGGTGCTTACGACCCTCGATGAATATTGAGATGGCGTGCCACTAGCTAGGCCTAGAGGCCTTAGGTAGTTTTTCCTAACCCTTGTTTTAAATTCTAATTGATGATTTAGGGGAATAACATCTTTTCAAGTGTGAGGTGAAGATTCTTCCAATTTTTTTTTAGGATATAGTGTGCTTTAGGTTTGTTTAATAATTTTAATTTCATTTTTAATAAAAAAATAATAAAAAATAAAGAAATTCTGGATAGTGAAGTCCTCGACTAGTACGCATCGCGGTCCTGTCATGGACCTGTAACGAACTTTCTTTTCCATAAAACAAAAGAAATCGGACAGTTAACTTCACGACCAGTTCGCGTCCTTAACCTTGAATGATTTTTTTTGTAATTTTTTTTAAATATATATTTTTTCTTTTTATACACTTAGCCCATTTTCTTTTTAGTTTTTAAATATATACTTTCAATATAATTCTTTTTTGAAAATTCTTAAAAGTACAAAAAGATTTTGGTTTTTATTCAATTTTTAAATTTTTATTTTTTTAGTAGAAGTACACTTGCTCACCCCTTGGTTTTTTCTTTTTGGTTCTTTTCAGAGAGGGGTTCCTTTGAACCGAGTATCTTGTATTTTTTTTATATTTTAGGATTAAATTTTCTTTTTATTTTTTTAGTTTTTTTATTTTATTTGGAGGAGAAAAGGGAAGGTCTTTTTGACTTGATACTTGCTATTTAGGTCTAATGTTGAGTAGTACTTTCTTGTGAATGTTTGATTGCTCATTAATTGCAGACTATTTGACATGTTGGCTCATGATTGTGACTCTATTTATAACATATTATATTTTTATAGTTTGTTATGATCTTGTCTATCTTAGAAATAAAATTGATCCATCTTGATTGAAACTTGTGTCGTGTGTGGTGATAATTTGCATATATTTTATATTTGCATCCTAGTCTAGAACTTGCACTGCATGTTATTGAAGCAAAATAAAAAGTGTTGCTCTATTTAGAAGATGATAATAAGCTTTCTTTAATTTGTCTTATAAATTTTTATCCTTTTTTCAGATATTAATCACTAGTCAGCTCGTTTGAGACTGTAGCCTTTATTGGTAGCGATATTTTTGCCTAATTTCTTTTGTTGAATTCCTAGTTTTGCACCTTGCTTCCTTGAGCACTATAGCACAAACTTATTATAATTATTAAATTTGAAGAAAAAGGAAGCTCGAGTGCAACATATAATCAATGATAGCTACAAACTAATGAAAAAACCCTCTTTGAAAGAATGTGACATGAAAAAAAGAAGAGAAAAAAAATTGTTTGAGAATAAAAATGGATTGAAACATTTTTGATGAGATGAAATTACTAGTAAAATAATTATTGAACAGAGGGGTGAAAATAAAGAGAAGAAAATAATGGGTGATAAAGTCTTAAAGTGCGAAGTGCTTAGGAAAGTGTAATGTAATTGTTACACCCCGTACTTTTGAACCTTGGAACGCATTCTTAAATCTCTTGAAAGGCTCTTAAGTTTCATGGAAGGATCGTAAGCCTCTTAAGTTTCTTAAGGTTTTCTAAAGTTTCTTAAAGATTCTAAAATCTTCTTAAGTTTCTTGAAAGATTCCTAAGTTCTTGAAAGCTTCTTAGAAGTTACCATGTGATCCGGATAGGCTATAACACTATCAAACAACTCTAAGGAAAGGAGAATGTGATACTCCATGGCAGGGAAGATTGGAAATAAAGTTATAGGAATTCAGAAGGAATTGGAGGCCAAGTAGTGAGTCGTAGGACCCGACTTACATGTGTAAGCTATTACCTTGGATGTGTTACATACGTAAGCTACCAACTTGGAAATTTTACATACTTAAGCTACTTGAGTACGTACCATGCTTACGTAGAAAATATTACATAGATTCATAAAAGAAGACGAGATTACGAACCCACGAGGAGAAGAAGAGAGCGACACATGGCAGCAGCTGGAAGTGCCATGTGTCAGCAACTGCAACAAGTGTGTGGGCCCCACCTGCCATGTGGCAGCCCATGAGGGGTGGTGCGATGTGTTGGCCCAACAAGGGCTTGACACATGTCACCAGTTGGGGATTGACACGTGTACCTCCCTAAGGTGGAATATATATAAATATTTGATGACTTTTCAACTCATTCTTATACCTTAAGTTCATCTTTATCAAAAAAAAAGAGACTACAAGAAAATTCTAGAGAAAAGAAAGGAGAGAAACTTGAAGCTAGAGAGAGAGAGAGCGCGCTCAGATTTGGGAGAAAAAAAAGGTGAGTCTCCGATTTCATTTCGTGAATTAATTATCTAGGGTGAACCACGATGTTATGAAGGTGTTAGTAATGAAAATTTAGGATTTTTAGCAGCCTAAAACCTTATCAAATAGCCACAAAGTTTTAGACACGCTAAAGGGACTTCCGAGGCAAGTTTCGACGAGTTTGACGGGTTACGGGCAAGGTAAGGGTTTCCCTTTCAAATTGGAGTTTATGATGTCTTTATGAGGTATATTACATGTCTTAAATAAGGTTTGAAGTGGAAAATTGTATAAGAATGCTTGACATTGGAAATAAATTAAATTGAAGTGGTTATAACTAAATCAAAGTCGAGTAGTGGGTTGTCGTTGTGGTGCTGCGGGTGCAGCTGGGTGGGTTTCTTGTTGCAAGGATTCAAAATGTTTTAAAAAGGGTGTGGGTTCTTCTGGTTGCAGCCATACGACCCTCCATTTGGTATGGTTAAAGATTTTGCGAAAAAAAGATTAAAAACTCTATTTTCGTATCGTAGTTTGGAGCTAGTCGTTTGGAGCTTGTATTGTGTAAGGTTGAAGTGATTTACTAGTAAATATGCTGCTGGTTGTTGTTGGTGATATGTTTGTTGATATTTTGTCCAAGTTGAAATCTCCGGGATGTTGAAGTTATAGGGGAGATGCTGCCCGATTTTCGGTAAATTCAGAATTAGTAACAAACTAGTCGAGGATAATGGATAAGGAAATAACTGCTATGAATACTTGGGTGTAGAGTTGGAAATTGGAAAGTGAAAGGTCATTAACCTTAGTATTACTTTCATATTAAATAGGTTCAAGAGACGACAAGGCGAATGTGTAAGAGTAATCTGAGGTATGTGAAGCTATCCTTCTTTTCTCTTGGCATGTCCTAGCCTTAAGTGATTGGTATACAAAATGTGGGAATAATTCCATTCATAGAACTCCAAGTATGACTCATAATTCTTTTTCACTTCTCGATGGTAGAATTCCTATATTTGTTGAGTTATTACCTCTCAAGGCTTCTATATGATGGAGAGTAGTAAGTATGTGAAGTTATCTCCTTTCTTTTGGCATATTTTTTGCATAAATATATAAAGATACCCTTCTTTCCTTTTGACATGTATTGACATAAGTATATGATGATATATGTATATGATGACTCCATGAGGGAGAGTAGAGAGTATATAAAGCCTACCCTTTCTCTTCTTTTGGCATGTCCTAGATGTACGTAAACAATGATACAATCTCGGAGGTGACTCCATTCCTAAGTGTTTCTTACTCATCCTCTAATGTTGAAACTCTTACAATAATTGAGATATTGCTTCTCAAGTTTTTCTATACATTGGGAAGTAGTAAGTATGTAAATCTAATCTTCTTTTCTTTTTGGCATGATCTTATGAAACAAATAGATGAATTGTATACGATTCCAAGAAAGTTCCTATTTTTAAAGCCACTAGGTAGCCAACTTCTTGATTCCCAAAATATAGTTGATGATGACATGATATAGGAATATGATTCCAAAAGTTCCATTTTGACCTAATCCATAGTGGCAATCAAAAGGTACTTGATATGACTCTTGTCTTGGTTTTTGAATAATAGCACATTTTGAGTATTCCATCGAGTCTCAAATACAATCTAAAATGCATATGGTTACGCACTAGAGGGTCGGGTACGTATGTATATATAATATACGGATTGGGCCAAACATTCCTCGATATTACTATATAATATACGGATTGGGACGAACGTTCCTCGGTATTACTATATAATATACGGATCGGGCCGAAGGTTCCTCGGTATTACTATATGATATGTGGATTGGAGCAAACGTTCCTTGGTATTACTATATAATATGTGGATCATATCAAATGTTTCTCGGTATTACTATATAATATGTGGATCAGACCGAACGTCATCGACATTATTATATGAGATAGCACTAATAGTATACAGATGCTTATGATAATAGAGTGATGTAGTCGTTACACCAAGTCCCCGAATGGGACAGGTACAATACTTGATGATAATATGTATGACCTTATATTATAAGCTACAAGTACAGTAAATGATTAGATGTCACACTTACCCCTGCATCCCTACACCAACTATAATTTCCTTATGATGTCTATGCTTTACATACTCAGTACATATGTCATACTGACCCCTCTTTTCTCATGAGGGCTGCGTTCATGCCTGCAGGTACATATGCACACCCTGGGGATCCATCAGCAAAGGAGTTCCACTTAGCAGTTCAGAAGCGCTCCATAGTGACGGAGCCTAGTTTTGGTATCAACCCTCGATGTGTATATTTATTTGTTCATAGGTACAGCGGGGGCCCTGTCCTGCCTTATATTACTATTCTTACTCTTAGAGGTCTGTGGACATGTATGTGGATTGTGTATATGTATGTATTTACAGTTATGCCGATATTCTATGATAGCCTCTTCGTCTTATATATTATCTTGACTATTGGCAAACTATGACTCAAATAGGAGACCGGTTTACTTATGATTAGAAAGGGTATACGTGAGTGTCCAGTTTGGGCACCCGTTGCGGCCTACGGAGTTGGATCGTGACTGTAATGACCCTCATGGTCATTTTTGCCTTAATGTCTTCATTTTATTGCTTAGAGCATTCTTGTAGCGGTCCTAAGTCATTTGCTATTTGTTGGCACTGACTGTTCTGTTGCCTGGTCATTCTTTGGGTTTTAGCCTCGTTTCTTTATTTTGGAGCTTTTAAAATTTGAAATGTTGAATTCGGTCATAACATCAAGTAAATGATCTCAAAGTGGAATTCTAACAGTTTCATCAGCTCTGGAATGACCAAATTAGGCTAATAGCATGGTCAGCATGAGTATCGAGGCAATCAGTGCTAGTTTTGGGCCATTTTGGCATTTTAGCCTTTGAAATTTGGCTAAAGGTTGACTTTGATCAACATTCATGGAAAACATGCTCTAATGAAAATTCCATAAACGCGGTTAGTTTTGAAATGTCAAGTTTGGTTTGGAATGACCTTTCATTCACTTTCAGAGGCTTCCGGTCTAATCTCAAGTTCTGTTGTGGAATTTGGATTAAAATGACATTTGGGTACAGGACCCACTTTTCATTAAAATGACCTCGTATAAGAATTTTGAATGCTCTATTAAGTCTTGAACATCTAATTTGGTGGGGGAGCATATCTCATTTGTGTGCATAGGATTCTGAATGAATCTTGAGCATCTCATTAGAGATTTTGAAATAGGCCAAAGTGCTATTGCAGCACTATGTTGGTGTAGGGCATTTTCTCCCTTTGCATTCACGGGCGGCGAGCCGCATTCAAGGAAGCCAAGTGCATTGGCATCCATGTGTGCGAGGCTCAATCCACATTCGCGGAGGCTTATACCTCCTTCTCAGTGATCGTAGGACCTAGGCCACGGTCGTGATGCTTTGTTCCTTTTGCCTTCTGGTTTGCGGGCCTTCTGCCGTATTCACGCAAGTCAATTCTTGTGACCTCCGCATTCGTGGGCCACTTAGGCCGCATTTGCAAAATTCAATGTTGGCTTGTCACTTTGAATAAAAAGATCACGCAATCAGCCATTTCTCTCAACCTTCAAAAAGTGATAACTTGAACTAGAAGAGTCCAAATTAAGTGATTCAATGCTAGGATTATGGGTAATTTTTTGGAGAACGTATGGGTTACTTTGGAAAGTGTGGGGAAGTTTCATTGTGGGTAAATTACATGTCTTAGCTGCTATCCTTAAGCTTCTATGGTGGTTAATTATTGAATCATGCTTAGATGTTTAGAAACCATACTTTAGGCCTATTTCAGAAATTTATCGGGTACTTGTGAGTATGCCACTTGCATTTGTTGATCATCCATGCCTTGTGGTATATTTGTATACTTGTTCTTTTTGGTCTATTTAGAGCATGTTTGTCCTTAGCCTAGGTTTGACTAGAGCTTGCCTTAGAAATGCATGATTCGGACCCGATAGGCCTTCGTCTTACTGTTGGCTGGCTTAGATCCTTATAGACTGATGTAGAAGACTTGAGTCTGATAGTTTGGGCCTTATCTAGGTGATACTCTTGCTCCAACAACATTCTATCCTTACTCTCCCAATTATGCAGCTTTACGAGTTTCGACAGCGATACCGAGTTATGTTCTGCGATTCAAGAATGGTTTGGAGTTCAACTCAGGTGGGTTAATTGATTGTCTAGGTGTGGATGATGTTCCAAAAATATCAGTGACTATGGACTATTGGGGGGGTACTTGTAGCAACTATATTTGGGCAGTTTTGTCGGGTATCTGGATTCAAGCTCCAGCCTAGACCGCATTGATACTTTTGAAGAGCATCTGGTTAGAGGTCTGATCTCGATCATTTGGATCCTTATAAAGAGCATCTAGTTAGCCAGCCTCAGTTACTTGATATTTTTGACTAGTTACATTGATATTTCTAGTGAGCATTCGGTTAGAGGTCCGACCTCTATCCCTTCAGATTTTATTGGTTTAGTTTAAGGTTTTCGTTCTACATTCTTCAGTCTTGGATTCTCAGATTCAGGCTTATGGGGGTCCATTCAGGTTTTTATTTAAACTTATGCACGAGTGTACCATCCGGGCTTATGTGGAGTCCAGTTAGGTGTAGTTAGCTCGTAGATTGCCTTAGTTAGGATATTTTCTACACTCGTGTGCGTTACATTTCATTACTTTACTTTACTTTAGACTTTTGCTCTTGACCTGTTTCTGTCCTATTCTTCCTTTTTATATTGGTTTTACTTTTCAAGCTCAGTCAGCCTATGATGTCTACTGGGTACCTGTTATTTTGGTACTTATACTGCACTACGCATCTATTTTTGTGATGCAAGTCTGCGCATGAGTGGCCAACATTGATTGCAAATTGATCTAGTCTCTAACTATATATATATATATATATATATATATATATGACTAGTCTTTCGTTTATGAGACAAGTCTTATTTCTGTGGTCAACTTTTGGAACTTATACTCTTTTTGTTTAGTCAGAGTCACACGGTTCTAGGAGGGATCATTTTGTATATATTTTGGCTTGTTTCCGCTTGTTTATCCTGTATATCTTAGAATTGCTTATTCTTATTTAGTTTCTACCCTTAAACCTATTACTTGTTGTTCTGAGTTACGGGTTGGCTTACCTACTAGTGGATTATAGTAGATGCTATTATGTCTCGATAAATTAGGATGTGACAAGTTGATATCAGAGCTATGGGTTCAACTGTCTCACTTGTATAGAGTTCTACGGATCAGTGTGGATACATTCGTGACTTATCTTTGGGAAGCTATATGATGTTGTTAGGAAGATTTCCCCTTTTATTTCACTTTCGTGCAGTGTATGTCTTATTGGTTCCTTGAAATCTCAATTGTTTCACTCTTTCATAGGATGGCTCGCATGCATGTTGTAGCGGCGGGGGTGATGCACTTAGGCCCACAGATAGAGCCCCTACTATGAGTAGAGGATGACCTAGAGGTAGTGCAAGGGATGTAGCACTGGCCCATGACAGAGAATAGACTCCAGTGCCTGAGGTATAGTCGGGACTAGCCCAGCCACAACATGTACCAACTTTAACTCCAGAGCTTTATGTCATGCCCGCCCGTATTTTAGCGGCTATAAGTGAGGTGAGGTAGGAACCAACTCTAGCTTCATCCTAGAACTACAGGGTTAGCCTGCAGTAGTATCCCTAGAGGTTCAGCCACTACTAGGTCACGTGGCTGCACAATTGGATTTGGATGACGGGGTCAAGCCACTATGCAAGGAGAAAATGTTTGGGGTATTTCAGAGACTGTCACCACCGATGTTTACTAGAGCGATTGGGCGAGGACGCCCATGCGGTCTTGACTACATGCCAGGAACAACTTCAGTCCTTAGGCCTTGTGGAGTCGAGAGGAGTCGGCTTCACAGCACATCAGTTTCTTAGGCCCACAAAATAGTGGTGGTGCTCATACTTGCAGTCTAAGCATGCTGGGTCGCCTCCTATATCTTGGGATGAGTTCTCAGAGGCTTTCGTAGCCTGTTTCATACCATGGAGAGTTAGGAATAGGCTTCATGATCAGTTCTCTAGGTTGGAGTAGGCTCCATGACTGGTTTAGAGTATGAGGTGAGGTTCCATGACTTGTCCCGTTATGCCACCATGATCTTACCCATAAAGAAGGAGAGAGTCCGTTGCTTTGTGCATGAGTTGCGTTATTGACTAAGGGTTGACACAGAGCATCGAGCTTCAATGGGCCATTCATTTATTGATATGGTCGACCATGCCCAATCCTTGGAGCATATTCATCGTAGGCCCAAGTGGGCAGCGATAAAAATCTTCATTACCAGGGCAACTTTTATACTCTATTTTAACCTTGATGCCAAATGGTGTAAACCATATTGGTTATTCTTATGCTATTTTAAAGAGTCTCCACCTAATTATCTTATAGGTGAATTAGGACACCTATTTGCTAAGGTAATGCTGATTAACTCTAAATTGAGGTCTACTTAGCCTTATGCGATTCTAGGTAAGGGTTCTAATTATCCTAAAGGAAAAGGGTTAGACATTTTTTTAAGATCTGTTAAGAATGGTTAACGAGCCGAACTTAGGTTAATTAATTAAAACTAAAATGAGTAGAATTTTATGTGAAAAAAGATTTTTGAACTTGATATTAATAAAGGAACATGGCAATTCAAAACTCTTTTCCATTTGGAATGGAAAGACCTACATTTTTGCTTTTTGAAAACAATAGATAGTCACTTGATTAAAATAATATAGTTATACAAAATAATTGCACAACATTACACTAAAATATAACCTTTATACATGAAATAAATGTATGCTTTGAAAAAATATTTTTACGAGTAGTTTGGCCTTAAAATATACTGATTTCCTTTATATAAAAAACTAAAATGAAAAGCTATCGTCACGATAATGATTCATTTCAAACTAGAGGTACCAAACCCAAACATCTATATTATGTTAACTATCGTGAAAAATAATAAAAAATAAAATGAATCCACAAACTTAAAGCTCTCTACGCGTTTTATCAAAAGCTTTTGGTGAAAAGGTTTAGCTAATTCTCAATATAACTTAGATGAACTAATATGTCTACTTATTGATAGGAGTTAAAATGTTCTAAAGAAAAAGATTTTGCAAATGAAACAAACTTATATAACTATGAGAAACTACTTTGTAAATGACTAAAATAAACCCCCAAAGAACAACCAAAGAACCAAAGTTGTCACATAATACATATCCACAAAATCACCAGATAGCAAACATAATGTAAGTATAACAACCCAAAGGAGGAATATTTTTGTATTTTCCTCGCTCGTCGTTCTATTTTGGTTGGGATTGATTTCAAGGAAGCGAGAGGAACAAAGTGAAAGACAGGATGCGTGTTTCGATGTCTAGAGATGACAATAAATCTTAGAATGAGACCTCTTGCAGAAGTGAGTCTTGTAGCAGGACTTCATTTTGCTCTAAAGTTCATGCAAAAAAGGGTGTAGGGAGAGATATGAATAAGATGATTTAACTTTAAACTATATTGAGTAAATCAAAATAGAACAAAGTAAAGTCATACAAAAAAATACTATTCCGAAGATGAAATATGCAAGTGTCGAATAAGATACTCATTTTGTGGTTGATGATTTTCAAACTGATTCAAAGGAACCAATTCCCAATGCATGTCTACAATGGAACTACTTGTTAAAGACTTTAATGGGACTTAGGCCATAATCATTCCAGATGTCAATTATATGTATAAACTTAAAATAAAACATTATGCACTTACATATACTAACAGAACAAGATAGAGGCTTAAATTCATGTTTGATATATAAAAATATTGAATAAAATTACGGGTAGTGTATCTGCAATCATAGATTTAATATTTATTAAGTACACACATAATATGTGCAATATTTTTGATAAAAATAAAACATACCTCTCAAACATGCTCTTTTATTTAGGGAGCACATGAGCTAAAAGCTTGCTTGTCATATGAAGATACTGAATAATCTAATAAATTGGAATGAAAATGACTTGACATGAATAGCTAATCCTAGAATGAAATAATAAATAATTAAGTTCGTAATGGCCTAAATGTGAAATCAACAAGACTTGGGATATCTAAAAGGCTCAAGACAAGCCTGAATAAATTTTAAAATATTGCTCTTAGTATAGCTGAAGTAAGCAGAGACTACAATTTTATCACAATAACAAAGGAAACAAAGGAAAAGGGAGTGAATTTACCTATTGAGGGGCAGTGAACCAGGGCAATCTCAATGGCTACTCGAATCTCTTATTTAAGATCTTTTTGCCAACAGAGCAATTTTAAACAGAATGTAGTAAGGCCTATGTTACCACTAGTACTAAGCAGAGACAGAGAAGTCTGTCCAAGAGGAATAAATTGAGCATAAAATAATGGTTTTGCATGTGGTGTGGAGAAAAAAGGCTTGGTCCAAAATAAGTCAAAAATTAAGTATTTATAGGGACAAACTAGGGTTTTTCTAATTGTACTTTTGACGGAATTCGAAGAAGTGAATTGCCGTTTGAGTTTTGATTCAAACCTCTATACTTAGCAAATTAAAACTCAGAAATCTTTTATCACTTTCTCAACTGAATCTACCGCGAAGAGAGACAAATAAGGAAAACTAATGGAGTATTCAAGATTTGCACAAGAATGGAGAGGAGCGTTTGTCAATGGTAAAAGAGAGATGAATCTTTTGCCAAAAATGGAGAGGAAAACTGAGGTAATCAAAAAGAGAAAAGATGACCTAATTTGGTTTTGGGTCTTGATGTGTTTTGCTGATGGCTGAGACATGGGTTTGGGCCTATATTTATTTTCGTGGGCTCACCTGATGGAATTTGGGCTGATCAAGTGAATTTTGGGATGAATTTTTTTGGGGCCTTTCTTTCTTCCTTTTAAATTATTTTGAGCTTCTAACTTAATAACTAATACAATATATATCATACAATGAAAATGGATAATAAAATATTGATATTATAACTTTCTTCTAATATAGAAATATAATATATAAATATAGATATAAAATATCAAATTATACTTAATTTCTTAATTTAATAAGTACGAAACTTGAAATAAAGTGACGACTATCAGTAATTTAAGAAAAGAGGCGCAGAGTGAGAGTAGTGACACCGATAATAATTATAAGAATATAATAATGAAGATAAAAGGATAATAATAGTAAGCTTATAGTTAAAAGAAGGTGATTATATTTATTATTAATATAGAAGCTCAAAAAGAAGAAAAGAAGGTCAAAATTAGGTATCAACAGCTTGCCCCTCTCTGATCGGAGACGATGTAAGAGTTTTCGGGAAAAGAAGTTGTAGTAGCCAATTTTATCCTAATCAACAAATATGTCCTTGAAAGGGTTTAAAAAACTATCGACGTGTACAAATAATGAGGTAGAGCATTTTGGAAACAAGGTGAACACAAGCTTAAAGATGTTGCCTCAGTGTTGAATTATGATGTTACTGAGTATTATGATCACATAAAGTTATTTGAGAGTGGAGTCTAGCGGAATTACAGGTTGACCTTTGACTTTTTGTTGGAAAGCTAAACCTTCTCAATAAAATTTTCTAGTTCACTGCTAAGAGGGAGTTCCTCTTTGCTATGCTGCATATCTTCTTATTGTGTGATGTTTCCTACAAACTCTTCTGCAAAATTTAGAATGCATTTGTTAACAATATAATTTTCATGAAGTCATTGAGATAAAAATAGTGAATATAGAGGCATGCACGTGATATTTCTTAAGATCAAGGTAGTGCTATTTCAAGCTTAATATAAAAATTATTCTAGAAAAATTAGTGCGAACTTTAGTGCAAAATCATTTGAGAGAAATACAAGGCTAGTCAAAAGTTAGAGCAAAATTAGTGCTTAATTGGATCAATAGAATTGGTGTTAGTAAAACTTAACACCAATTCTATTGATATTAAGAATTGGTGTTAGTACGAAGTTAGAGCTAAAATCATTTTGATAAAATCACGATTAGAGCAAGGTTAGTGCTAAAATCATGATTAGTGCCAGTGCAAAATTTAATTTAGGACCAATGCCAAATTAATGCTAGTTCATAATTAGGGTTAGTGCAAATTAGTGCTAAAGTTTTGGTGCGAGCTAGTGCTAGAACATGATTAGGGCCGGTGCAAAATTAGTGCTAAATCACAATTAGAGCCAATGCAAAATTAGTGTTAGATCATAGATAGGGATGGTGCTAAATTAGTGCTAGCTCATATTTAGTGCGACATTAATGCTAAATCATTACAGATTAAATTAGTGCAATTGGCTAGTATATGTGAGTATTAATAAAGAAATTTCAAACTGTCTCGTGAATGCCGCAACTTTATCGCTTTGCCTTCTTAAATTATCCTTTCCCCTTTGTTCGTTCACCTTCTCATTTGAACATTGTGACCTATCAAAGGTATAATAATTAAATAGCTTTGTTGTTGTACCCATTTGAACTCTTTTGTATTCAAAGAAAATTCTTAAGTTGAGGGAGGAGAGGCTGATTCACGCTGACTTGAGATACCCAACTTTACTCCTTTCTTTTCTGTTTTCTTGTTTGGACTCTCTGACTTTGTTCGAGGTACATGACATGGTAGTTGAGTGAAAATTTATTTAGAAGAGAAGAAGGAAAGAGAGAGAGAAAATGAAAAAAAAAGTTTTTTTTTTTAAATATCATAATAACATATTTATATTTGAATATAATTTACTTTTAAAATTTCATGCCGGATCGATGATTATGGCATGCCCTAGAATATTCTTTGCCCCAACATACTAATTAAATCATATGCTTGTACTAGCCAGCATTTCAGTCAAAAACTTTCAAAATAGCTTTGCCCCAGCCTTTTGCTTTAACCAACTCTTGCATTCATTTATAGTGAAAGTTTGAGGCCTTCTCAAAATTTTCTCCAATTTCTATACTATGGGTAATGATTTTTTTTTTTAAAAATAGTGACCAAGATATAAGGCGCCTACATATCTCATAAAAAAGGAATCAGGTCGTACGTAGTTTAGGGTACAATACAAAGAAAAATGAGATTTTTTTTAATAATAATGTGACTGAGCCCCCTACGTGTCCTGCCAAGGAAATTAGGCCAAAACGTAATTCACATTACATGCAAAAAGGGATTTGGAAATTTCTGCTAATATGATCGAGGCCAATAGAAGCCACCTACGTATCCCGCCGAGGGAATTAGATCAAAACGTAGTTCATATTACATCAAAAGGGTGCACAAAAGGAAATAAACTAAATTAAACTTATATGAACAAACATCTTTTGTCTACATATGGATGGACAAGCTTCGATAATAAGTCACCATTCATGTCTACTAGCATCAATGCCTTTCCAAGATAATAATCTTTGCTAAATTGGTGCGAATTTGGCTTTAGCCTCTTACTACAATTTGTTTTGAGTATTCTCGAACCTGGGTTTGGTAAATTATGAAACATATGCCATTAAAACATATTCATATGCTCTCTTAGCAATTTGATCAATGTTTCTTTCTCAAATGATACAAGACAAACATTGATTTTGATTTTCCTTGCCATCTTTGAGTTGTGTAAATTCAAAATATCAGCTTTATTAAAAAATTGTTTAAATTCCTTGGCTAGCTCATTAGATTGAACACCATTTTTCTATTTTTTGAATTTTTGCTGGTAATTTGTATTCTGCTCTTTTGCCTCATCACATGTCATAATTATAAAACTGACATATTTATAATTTTGTATACTAAAAATAGTAAAAATAATAGTAATGAGATAAAAATAAGGAGAGATGAAAAGTATTCATAGATTTCACATTTGAGCTTTCAAATGGAGATGCAAAAACAACAAAACATTCCTCTACATCATTAAAGCCCCAATTTTAAATTGTCATTTCAAAATACTGCTAAAGTTTGATCTACCAAGATTCCCGGCGAACCAGGGACTGAGCAAAGCTCCAATTCTTCAAGGCATCTCCTGGTTCGGCATCCTAGATGGTCTGTGTCTCAATGAAATCTTCAGTTTCCTTTTCAGTAATGAAAAAACCTTTGATTCCTTCAACTGGATCATCTTTAGAAACATCCTCTAACATTTGGATAACAAGCATAGTTGGGAACAATATAGGGTCAGGTACATAAATATCACCTCTTTTCTTCAAAACAAGCCTGGAGGCCTTTTCTAGAGGGAATTCATATCCAAAACAAAGGCGGTCTTCACTACTGGTATAATAATCCCCTTAAGACTTGGCTCGCTATCCATCGTGATCATATTCACATGATTAGGCAAGGTTTATTATTCACATTTGGGGAAGCTCCTTTAAGTTGAATCACATTCTTTTTGATCATAATTTCAATCTTATCTTTGAGAGCTAAACAACTTTCTGTATCATGTCCAGCAGTCCTTGAATGATATGCACTATGTTCAGAGACTCATCGAACCATTTTGGGTAAGGTTCAATAGCTCTCCAAGATATTGGTTGGATCACTCCCACTGTTTTCAACCTTTCAAAAAGTTGGGCATATAATTCACAAGAGGCGTGTAAGTATTCCTTTTATCAAAGTTTTGACGAGGCCTTAGTGGAGTTACGAGATTGTTTGAAGGTTGGTAATAGGATGGTTATTGGTAATGTGGCGAGTTTTGACATATGGGCGGTTGCTGGTAGTACATTGTTTGGGTGTGATAAATAGGATAAGTAGTGGGTGAGAATATTTGGTTGTATGGATTTTGAACTGATTGGCTATAGATGCATATATTTGGCTTGGCCCTCGCTCTTGAATGTTCATTACAGGTGTAACTTCCTCTTTTTTCTTCTTAATTCATCTTATTGTTCCAGATTGGATAGCCTTATTTGTATCCTGTAA
Organism: Solanum dulcamara; assembly: GCF_947179165.1. Taxonomy (NCBI): domain Eukaryota; kingdom Viridiplantae; phylum Streptophyta; class Magnoliopsida; order Solanales; family Solanaceae; genus Solanum; species Solanum dulcamara. The sequence continues at coordinate 23,422,444 of NC_077244.1, forward strand.
GGCTACAAATTTTGTGACTCTTCCAGACTTGATTCCTTCTTCCAAAGCTTCTCCGATTTTGACGAGTCTGGTAATTTTACACCTTTCATGAGCAACATTCTTTCATAATACATATTAGCTTAAGCTTTGATAAATATGTCTTTCATTTCATTTTCATCCACCGAGGGTCGGACTCTAGCTGCTTCTGATCTGCAATGAATATCATACTATTGAAAGGTTTAAGTTGTCTTTTTTCTTCAAATTTTCAAGGTAAGATCGATCAGGGACAATCTCAATGTTGAACTTGAACATTTCCATGAAATCCTTTGCCATACCACTCCAATTACGTTAAATCTTAAGATCTTTCTCGATATACCAAGTCAATGCATCTCTGATTAGACTTCTGATAAACAACTTTATTCTTACGACCTCATTTCTCCCTACCCCGAATAACTTATTACAATAAGATCTTAAATGATTGCAGAGATTTCTTGTGCCATCAAACATCTCAAATTTTGGTGGCTTGTATCCATTAGGAAAGTCAATATTGGATGCACACATAAGTCCACGTACTCGAGTTTCTCCCCTCTTTTGGAAATTCGCATATTCGTAACTTCCTTCCCCAACTCATGAATCTCCTTATCACGTTCCTCTTCCATTGTTTTCTATTCTTTTTCTAACAACTCATATTGATAAACAATTGGTGCTAAGGTAAAGGATAACTGAGCTTCTGTTACATATATCAGTGGAACACATTGCAAGTTAGGAGGATTAACATGTGCCGCTGATATATGATGTGTTGAGTAGTTTTGACCTGGTGGAATACTATGTAGAGCGATAGTTAGGATGACATGTAATGGATTTGAGGGAATTTTGTTTTGAGGACTTTGGTATGCTGGAAATTGGGTAGTATACTGTAGATAAAACAAAATTTTGTTTGGAGGGATTTGGTGGACGGAAAATAGGGTGACAGATTGTGGGTTAATAGGCACTTGAACGGGAGGTTAGGTAACATATTGAGTATTGGAAAAAATTTGGTTAAATAGATTTTGGCATATGAGAGATTGATTGACATATTAGGGGTTAACATGAGTTTCAGTAGTAGGTGATGGATTTATGGAATGCGAACATATGCACTTATAGGCTGGGTATCTCAAGGATAAAAATGGTTGGGAATAGAGGATTCTAGAGATGGAAAATGAGGAGGTATTGGAGAAGTGGTCCTTGGTTTTTGAGGAGGGGTGTTGGAGATCGTTGACTTGCCAAAGTTTCTAACACATTAAACTTCTCCTTGCAAATCAACAATTTGTTGCTCTAAGTGAGCAATATGCTCATCATTGTTAGTGTTGTCCTTACTTCCTGAAGTTTCAGGATTATTTTCATTAGGGGTGACATTTCAATACCTAAAAGGTCTGCCATCGGTGGATCAACCAAGTTAGTTCATGGCCTTCGAACTGCCCATTAAGGAAAATCATTTGCGTTGTCCGACATCTCGAATGTCAGCGTGAATAAGCCTTTTGGGGAATAGGATTAATAATAAAAAACAATTTTTTTTACAAAAAGTGATGTTAGATGAGTGAAAAAACATCAAATAATTTTAGTATATGACATATAAGTCATATAGTAAACAAATAAGGCATAAAGAATATATAAACAAATTGTAAAGGCAAGCGACACATCATTAATACACCTTAATATGCAAGGGGCCTCTTTTATGCCTGAGGTAGGCCTAACAAAAATTTGAAGGGAACATATGCCAATATACGTCATTCTATTGCTCTTTAATCAGTTAAACAACTTTAATCAATTAAACAAAAATAGATTTCCAAAAAAAAGTACAAGAATAACTTATCACTATTAAATAAAGTACAATAGAAATACTCCTAATCTAATAAACTAAGTTTAAATCATCATCATGTCTCAATTTTTGTTCCATTTGCCGATGTTACTAAGGTGCATCTTTCATATACCAAAGTTTGGGAAGCTTGATGGCCATCCGCATTGCAAAACAAGGGGTTAGCTTATATTTGTTCACTAAAGTTTAATTAATTAAGAGCAAATAATCGGTATTTAGGCACAATTATCCTTCAAATATGTACATATATTATGATAAGGTGTCACTTGGGTCATGAACCCGCTTGGACATTTGGTAAGGTAAACTAATGGTCTTAATATGCCATGGGTATTAATACTCTTAGGTTTGCATGATGCATGTACCAAAAAAGGTGTTGGTTTAGCTCTATCCTATAGTGTCTAAGAGTTTGTTTGCTAGACTCAAAGGTTTTTGAGTAGAAAACTCGAGTGAGAAGGCTACACGATCACACATAAATAGATCCGGATACCCCGTGCATATGAAGACTCTCCTAATATTTGGGATTTTGAAAGAAGTTTGCGGGTGCGCGAAAAACACCTCACATGTGTGTGTGATAGTGTGAGTTTTCCAAATTGGAGAAAGTATGAACTAAATGAGGGTTTATATGAAGCAATAACAAATAGATAATTTATATAAAATAATAACAAATAAAGAGATTAATATAGCTTGTGTCCAAGAAACCAATGGGTAGGTACTAAAGTTAAGGAGAGAGACGGGTATAAGCTTTGGTTCTATGGTTGATCGAAGTATAGGAATGGGGTAGGCATATAGGGAGGCATCATGATATTGGTCTTGCATGAGTATTGAGGTTGAGGAGGTTAAGGGTACTGTTCGTAGGATGCGTTGGGGAAAAGCGACCGGACTTGATGAGATTCTTGGGGAATTTTGGAAGAGAGCGAGCTCAGTAGTTTTGGAGTGGCTGACTAGGTTATTTAATGTCATCTTTATGACGGCAATGATGATCGAAGAATAGAGGTCAAGTGTAATGATCCCTTTATATAAAAACTAGGGGGATATCCAGAGTTGCAACAACTATAGAGGTATCAAGCTACTAAGCCATACTATGAAAGTGTGGGAAAGAGTGGTGGAGATAAGGGTGAGAAGAGGCGTGTCTATCTCAAAGAACGAGTTCGTATTTATGTCCGAGCGCTCAACTACAGAATCCATCCATCTTATAAGGAGAGTGGTGGAGCAGTCTAGGGAGAGGAAGAAGGACTTGTATATGGTATTCATCGACCTAGAAAAGGCTTACGATAAAATTCCAAGAGAGATACTATGGAGATGTTTGGAGGCTAAAGGTGTACCTGTGGAGTACATTAAGGTGATCAAGGACATGTATGAGGGAGCAAAACTAGGGTAAGGACAGTAGGAGGGGACTCAGAGCACTTCCCAGTGTGATGGGGTTATATCAAGGATCAACTCTTAGTCTATTTTTATTTGCCTTGGTGATGGATGGTTTGACGCGACAAATTCAAGGTGAGGTGCCATGGTGTATGCTTTTTGCGGATGACATAGACCTGATCGATGAGACTTATAACGGAGTTAACGCTAAGTTGGAGGATTGGAGACATACCTTGGAGTCTAAAGGGTTTAAGCTGAGTAGGACCAAGACAGAGTACTTAGAGTGCAAGTTCAGTGAGACACTTCAGGCCATCCAAAAGAAAAGTAGTTTGAAGTATCTTGGGTCTATCATGCAAGGAAGAGGGGAGATTGATGATGATTTCACACATCGTATTAGGGCAGGGTGGATGAAATGGAGGATCCCTTCCAGAGTTCTATATGACAAGAAGGTGCCACCACAACTTATGGGGAAGTTCTACTAAGTGGTGGTTAGACCAGCTATGTTGTATGGGGCAGAGTGTTCGCCAGTTAAAATCTCTCAAGTTCAAAAGATGAAAGTTGCCGAGATGAGAATGTTGAAATGGATGTGTGGGGACACTAGGAGAGATAGGATTAGAAATGAGGCTATTAGGGACAAGGTGGGAGTGTCCTTCGTGAAAGACAAAATGCTAGAAATGCGACTGAGATGGTTTGGGCATGTGAAGAGGAGACACACAGATGCCTAGTGTGGAGGTGTGAGAGGTTGGCCATGGATGGTTTAAGAAGAGGTAGGGGTAGGCCGAAGAAATATTGGGGAGAGGTGATTAGACAGGACATGACACAGTTACAGCTTATCGAGGACATGACCTTAGATATGAGAGTGTGGAGGACTCACATTAGGGTAGAAGTCTAGTGCATAGTCTGGTTATTCTTCCTTATTAGTAGGCGTATTAGCACATTATGATTTCTTGTGCTTTGATTTTTGTTATTATTTATTACTTTACGTTCTTTGACTACTCTTTTTTATCTGTAAAGCTTTCATTATTTGCTTTCCAAATTGCTTTGAATTTCTTAGCCTTATCTGACCTCTTTTTATGCTTTTTTGAGCCGAGGGTCTTTCGGAAATGCCGTCCTACCTTGGTAGGAGTAAGGTCTGCATACAATTTACCCTTCCCAGACCTCATATTGTGGGATTTCACTGGGTTATTGTTGTTATTGTAATAACAAATAAGGTATTTATATCACATAAACATGATGAATAAAGTATGAAGCAATTAATATATAACAAATAATTGAAATAAAACAAGGCAATTAAGGTAAAACAATTAATTAAAATAAACAAGCAAATATTAAAAGCCTTAACTATTAACCTAAGTTTGCTATGTTTTATAACCTAAAGTCTCCAGCAAAGTCTCCAAGTTGTTATACCCCATTTTAACTTGAGGTCAAATGGTGTACAACATATTGGTGATTCTTATGCTATTTTAAAGTGTTGCCACCTAATTATCTTAAAGGTGAATTAAGACACCTATTTGCTAAGGTAATGCTCGATTAGCACTGAATTGAGGTCTACTTAACCTTATGCATTCTAGGTAAGGGTTCTACTTATCCTAAAAGAAAGGGGTCAGACATCCTTTAAGATCTGTTAAAAATAGTTAACCGGCCGAATTTAGGTTAATTAATTAAAACTAAAATATGTGCTAAAGAATTTTAAGTGAAAAAAAGATTTTCGAACTTGAAATTAATAGAGTAACACAACACTTCAAAACTCTTTTCTATTTAGAATGGAATGACCTGCATTTTTGCTTTTGAAAACAATAGATAGTCACTTGTTTAAAATAATATAGTTATACAAAGTTATTGTATGAAAATGCCCTAAAATATAACCTTTATACATGAAATAAATGCATCCTTTGAAAAATATTTTTTTAGGAGTATTTTGTCCTTAAAAATATTGATTTCATTAATATAAAAGAAATAATTAAAAGCTACCGTCACAACAATGATTCATTTCTAACTAGAGGTACCAAATCGAAACATCTATATTATGTTAACAATTGTGAAAAATAATGAAAAATAAAAGGAATCCACAAACATAAAACTCTTTACGTATTTTATAAGAAGTTTTTGGTGAAAAGTTTTAGCTAATTCTTAACATAACTTAGATGACCGAATATGCCTACTTATTGATCAGAGTTAAAACATTTTAAAGAAAAAGATTTAGCAAATGAAAAAAAACTTATATAACTATGAGAAATTACTTTGTTAATGACTAAAATAAACCCCAAAAGGGAAACCAAAGAACAAAAGTTGTCACATAATACATATCCACAAAATCACCAGATAGCAAACATAATGTAAGTATAATAACCAAAAGGAGGAGTATTGTTTTGTATTTTCCTCACTCTTATTTCTCATTCCAATTGACTTGGGTTTCGAGGAAGCAAGAGGCACAAAGTGAAAGACAGGATGCGCATTTCAATGTCTAGCAGTGACAATAGATCTCAGAATGAGACCTCTTATAGAAGTGAGTCTTGTAGAAGCACTTCATTTTTCTCCAAAGTTCATGCAAAAAAAGAGAGTAGGGAGAGAGATTAGTATGGTGATTTAACTTTAAACTATATTGAGTAAATCAAATAGATCCAAGTAAAGTCATACAACAAATATACTATTCTGAAAATGAAATATGCAAGTGTCGAACAAGATACTCATTTTGTGGTTGATGATTTTCAAACCGGTTCAAAGCAACCAATTCACAATGCATGTCTAAAATGGAACAACTTGTTAAAGACTTGAATGAGACTTAGGCCATCATCATTCCAGATTTCAGAAATATCATATGCATATAAACTTAACAAAAATATATTATACATCTATATATATATACTAAAACAACAAGATAGAGGCTTAAACTCATGTTTGGTACATAAAACTATTGAAGAAAATTACGGGTAGTGTATGTCACTCTCAAGCCTACACCCTGGATGTGGCCGGCACTCATAAACCATTGCTGGTTCCAAGCGTAACCTTGGCCTGGATGACTACTAAACTTGAAGAGTAAACATACTTGCAGAAGTTATAATAAGTGAACCTTTAAAATCATTTAAAACATCTTATGCACAGTCTGAAATAAATCTGAATATAATTAATAATGATAATAACTAGAACATTTAAGATATCTGAATACAAAAGCCTGAACTGACTCGCTAACTCTGACTATCTATGAAGCTTGTACTAACTGAAGATAGGTACTGAGAAAAGACCCACAACTACTTGACTATAAATTAATAAACTGAACTAACAACATTGGAACCCTTTGAAAGTGAGGAAATCTCATCAACTGTAGATGAAAAGATATCTTACTAGACATTTGCTATTATGAGTACCTGGATCTGCATCATAAAAATGGTGCAGCACCAAATGGTGCCAGTACATAAAATATACAGTATGTAAAAAAACTAAATGGAATAAATAAATAAAGTAAAAGACTAAATATAACTCAACTGAAATAAGGCATAAATTTGAAGTAAAAATCATTAATGCTTGACAATACAATATGCAACAGAAGCAAAACATTAATATAATATACTTTAATTTATTGGGGAATTTTTATAACAGACAACTACCACTGATAAGTCCAATGATGATACAATGCTTTTCACTCCCGTTGCCATAGTCGTCCAATACTTTGCTAGGGTAAGGGACGATAACTTTAACTTATGGATCCATTTATTAGTCCTTCTCAAAGGCAGTGAGTAGTCACATGTATTTTGGTACGATCCTATCCTACGCTGGCTACGTAGTTTATGGGGCTTTGAGTTATATTAACCTTTACCCAAATCGGTGCTCAATAATACTCCCAAAACATGCAATATCAATACTGCTCATCTGTGTTTGAGATAATACTAAAAGAGCCCTCTTAAGGGAAAACTGATCTTTACTTTACTTTACTACAATACTTTCTAAAAACCATTTATGCTCTTCTTGATATAGTACCTCTCTTCTCAATGCAAAATAATGAATTTGGAACAATTTATGTTCATTTAAAACTCATTCTCGATGATAAATGCAAATTACTTTGACTCACTTAAAACTCTAAAAATCATGCATAGTTGGTAGTAATGCAAAATAATTTAACTGGCTGAACTTTTCTTTCAAACTGATATGCTATGCTTTCTTTCATAAATAATCATGCTCTTTTCAAGATCAAGTAATGTACTTGGGCACTCAATGTTCCCTAAAAACTTTTCTATTATTCAATGCATGAAAATACATCACCTTTAACTCAAAACAATACATACTAAGAAGTAATATACATACTCAACTAGGGTTCATGTGAATGTAAGCATGAACAACTCAAGAATTAAATTTATAGAAATCATCATAATCACAATAGATATTCATAGTGCTAGACGAAAGAAAGAATTAATTCATTCGAAACTCAATAGAATTAGGGCTAAACTCAACTTAAACTTTTTGATGATGGAATTTGGATGTAGGGCACGTGGATGAACTCAATATAATGCTATGAATAAAGTTACATACTTTGAAGAATTAGATTCTTGAAGAACTTTGAAGAACTCGACAAATGCTCTTGAAACCCTACCTTTTTTTGTCCTCTTAAAATAACTTAGAACATGTAAATTTGATTTTTCTAAGGGTTTGGAATGAAAGGGGAGGTTATAAGGCTATAATATAGGTTATGGAATTTAATTTAGGGAAAAACGTCAAGAATTCCCTTCTAGGAGAGTAAGAAAACCATAAAATTTAAAAATAAAATGACCTTTTAATGAGTCTTGTCAGCCAAATCGGCGAGCTAGAGATCTCCTTACAGAACTATTCGGCGAGTTTCCAAAAGGGTGATTTAGATCACCTAAAATAACAGTTTCTTGAGGTTTTTGGGTCTATTCGACGAGTCACCAAATTAGTAGTTGAGCTCGCCGAATTGTCCGGTCTGAATATGCTTCAGTAAAACAATCATACCTTTCTACTCAAACTCCAAATGATGCAAATTATTGGAGTTGGAAAGAAGATCATATAACTTTAATTTGATAGGTCATGGGCCACCTAACTCTTTATAAGCTGAGATAAATGGGTGTTTGAAGTTGACCTTATATGTACTCAGGCAAAAACTTAGCCGAGAGGAATGCTTTGAACTTGACTTGGTGTTTGAGGTTCCTTATGACCCTAAACCATATCTAATACACTTTAAATACCTTGTAAAGGATCTTAACATCTATTCATAACTTAGAAGTCACTGGGTTCGGGCTTATATGCATACAAAGAATAGTTCGAATCTTAGCTTAAAATATTTTGGGGTGTTATAATATCTCCCTCTTGAAATCATTCATCCTCGAATAATGGCTAAGCTAGGAATTAGCACACGACATGAATACCATGCAATAATTGAAACACTCAAACTCATGAACATATGTTGGATCTAAAATAAAAAAAGGTCTATAATCTCAAACAAAGTTCCCCATAACTTTTTGGAAAAAAGAATTATGGGCATGATTCCCCGGAGACTTCTAACTATAAAGTATTGATAATGTCAACAGAGTATCTGAGTCAACTGACATAGGTTCATGGAGCATGAATGATTCTGATTTGAAAAAGAGGTCCTCTGTCTGAAGATATTTGACATCTAACATGGATACCTCGGCATGGAATAAGAATAGGGCTACTATGCATTAAGCGATATGATTGATAACTTTCGATCTTGGCAACTCTTCTCAACTACGCTATTTTTTTTGAATACTACACTTCAGTAACTAAAACTCAAAGCTCCCATTAAAGCCTAAATCTAACTGTATGCTCTTATAGAGTTTAAGCCTAACTCAAAGTCACAAGGTACTCTACATAATATAATTATGCTAATCTAACAACAAGATTCATGCTCTATACCTCAGGGAGTTTCATCCTAAGAGTACTACTCCTTACCATCACATTCAACCAACCTCGGGTCCAATTCAAGAAACACCTAATGCATCATTCATTCATCCACATACCATCAACACCACATTCAACCCTAGTACTATAACTATTCCAATACACTTACTTAAAAGCCTTAACAAGAGGGCATCAATAGCCTTCTGCAATCACTCACATAAAGACAACCACTCATTCAAGCCTATTATTTTAATCACCTTATGGATTTTTTGAAGTCAACATCTCTTAAAAATTTTCATGTCAACCATAGCATCTCAACACCCGCAATTTCATCAATTTCTACTAAAAGTTACATCAATTATACCCTTACCTATTTGTTGCATATGAAAAAATTCTCATCTCGCTCCTCCTCTATATTTATAACCTTAAATGGAATAAGTGCACCACAATTTTCACAATAAGAGATGCTCATTTTCTCTCATCTGCCATAACTCAATTACTATCATCAATATTGCTATCAATACTAAAAAGAAAGAATTATTCGAAAGGGTTTAGAGCAAACAATCATAAGCACAATTCATCTAAGGTTTCTCATCTGAGCGCATTCACGATGTAACATTACTTTGCGAGACACTGCGTCAATCACAAATCCTTGAGATTGAATGTATTATGAAACCTAAGTGATTATATGAGTAGATTCATATCCTGAGGCTGTTATTCGAAACCTTATGGAGTAAGATTTGATATCACTAGCTAGACTCTTGTCTATCAAATGGGGAACTGAACATAAATGTAAATATATCTGAACTGTATGAGAATAGGTCACAGACATACTGCTAATATGCAGTACATCAATAGGGTTCTATAACGATTGAGATTTAAGGAACGCGCTAGATTAGGGATGGACTGGTAGGTCACTGTCACAATCTAATTTCTTAGGTCACGATGATGCCTACTATAAAATCCATAAGTAGGTAAGCCGACCCATATCCTAGAACAATGAGTAATGGGATGTCAGGGTAGAATACCAACCATACAACTAAAACGAAAATAGAATAACATGAACATAACTAAATGACGGAAGCTAAACGAAATATATACAAATAAAAAGATCCCTTCCAGAACCTGGATGTCACATGTACAAAGCTACAACAAAAGAGTACAAGTCCCAAAAGTGAACCACAGAAACAGGGCTATCTTAAAAAGCAAAAGACACGCAAAATATATGTATATAGGGAGACGAGTAAATCCAGAATGCTTTATGCTCACCCTTTCCTCCTAACACGATAACTACTGGCTCGAATCAACGCCAATAGCTAGTATTCGGACCTGCATTATGAAAACAGATCCAGAGTGTAGTATGAGTACCAAAATAATAGGTACCCAGTAGGTATCATAGGCCGACTGAGCAAGATAAGCAAAAGTAAACTAAAACGCGAGAAAATAACCATAACAAAAGGCAGAGTAAGAAGTAAATATAGGTATGTACACAAGCATACTCAATACACAAAGAGATAGAAATTAGCTAAATTTGCTAAGCTCCTATAAACTCGATGAGTACGTTCATGCACAATTTTAAGGTAACAACCTGAATGGACTCCCATAAGCCCGAATGGAGCAAGGATAGTTGAGGTAAAATGAATGTATCTAATAAAGTTCTAATAATGCCACCAATTCCCTAGACTTGAACCGAACCATCCTGAAAGCATAAAAATTTAACCCAAAGCTGAGAGTAGATAAGGTCTTGAACCAAAGATTCATCGGAGAATCAAGAATCCAAACTGAGATTTAAAAGAAACTAAGGACTTGAACCCTGGTTATAGATAATTATGGATTTGAACCACGTGTAAGAGAGATTACGGGCTTGAACTTGGTAATAGTTGCTAAGGATTCGATACAAAGAAAGTAAGGATAAGTCTATATAAAGGCAGTGGGCTTGAACCACATCTAAGTGAGGAGAGATAGAATTGAACAAAGGCTATATAAAGGCGGTAGGCTCAAAGCACGACTAAGTAGGGAGTGACGAAATTGAACCAAGGCAATAATACTAAGGTAGGGGCTTGAACCCCGCTTGGTGAAGTGAATTGGGGAATTGAAGCATGAACAGAGATGTGTCAGTCAGAGTCAGGTTCAATGGCTAATTGAGCATCACGGGGAGTAACCCCAAATCGAGTGCCATCAATACATCACTCTAGCTAGAACCATATTCAACAAAAATCACGCAAGTCTAAGGCAACACTAGTCTAAGGCTAGACCAAGGCCAAATATGGTTCCATATATATAACCCAAAGATACAACACACACCACAAAGTAGGGGAAACCAATAATAACATGACTCATGCTTACATTCCTATAATTTCCTAAATATAATGCCTAGGACATGAATTCTAGGAATTTAGCATACTAGATGCCCAAACCCCTTCAAGCTTATACAATTCAATTTACAAGTGCCTAAACATGATCAGTCTAAAGGGAGGAAACCATAGCCTACTTGTAGGCCGACCGCATGTCCTCCAACTCATAGAACCAAAGCCTTTCCCTTCTGAATGGCCTCTGAATGCTGCCACAATATCAATAATAGAATTGCAATGTTAATACAATCGTTATGACACTAAAATCATTGAATTTAGAGATGGGCCAATTTTAGAGTCAAAAATCAAGAATTGTGGGACCCACTTCGTAACTCATAGAATTGACTCCATAAATAGGCTCCAATTACTACCCCCAGCTCATGTTCCAAAAAGGAACAAAATTCATACATCAAAACAAACCCAAACCAAACATGTATAATAATCAACTTCATAGTCCAAGAACACTAGAAACACAAGGAAAAAGGGAAATGTACCTACAAAAAGCCCCAAATCTTAGTTTTGATCAAACCACTAGAATCCCTTTGAAAAACCACACAACTTAGCCATTTGAAATGCCCAAATTGCCTAAGAATTGAAGTTGAAATTGTAATTCAAAGTTTTAGGAATAAATGCTGGAATTTGGACTTAACGGGGCCTCAGGTGTTGCAAAATTGAACACATGTTGGTCGCTTAAGCGATCACCTCAAAGAGGCGGACATTGCTTTAGCGGGACCAAGTTGCTTAAGTGACCAACCACTTTAGCAACAAGTTTGCCTCTTAAGAGACACCCGCCCAAGAGGGCTGGTCGCTTTAACGACACTCGCTTTAGCAACCAAGAGTCACTTTAATAAGGCACCAGACCTAGCTGGTGCAAAAATGAACTTAGCATGCCTAAATCTCTGACTGGGTGCTCAGAATTCATTCGGAACCCTATGAGAGCAAATGAAATATGCTACCCTACCAAATTTAACTTTCTAGAATCAATGGAACATTCAAAAATCCTATATGAGGTCATTTTAAGAGAAAAGTGGGTCCCATTCTCAAGTGCCATTTTGAGTCTAATTCCACAACGGGCCTCAAGAATAGACCAGAAACCTAAAGAAGTGAAAGAAGGATCTTTCTAGACCAAACTTGACATTTTGAAGCTAACTGCACTGTCAGAATTTCTGTTCGAGTGCATTTTCCAAGAATGTTGACAAAAATAAATTATGGATCAAGTTTCAAAGGTAAAGGATCCAAGTGGCCCCAAACTCATCTAAATTGCCTCGATAGTCGCATCGACCATGCTACTAGCCATTTTCCTATTTCGAAGCTGATAGAACTGTTAGTATTCTATTATGAGATTGTTTTCTTGAAGTTATGATCAAAGTTAACTTTCCAAATTATAAAAGATCCAAAACAGGGAAATGGGCCTTAGCCCCAAACAAACGACTAGGCGATCGAACAACTAGTGCCAGTAAGTTATAAATAACTTGGGGTCACTAAAGAAATGCTCTAAATGATAAAATTAACACTTTATTTCTACAATGAACTGGTGTAAGACCCCATAAGTCAAAAGGTTTGAACTAAGGAGAAAAATTCAAATCTTGAACTGGACCCAAGTTCATGACTGTCTCTTCAAGTCCTTGAAGTTTACACGACCTATAGAAATGAGTCGTGGAGGGAGTCGTTATAGTTAGTTTGGACCAACCTTAAATAGAGGTCCTACACTACCTATTATGGTTCGTTCTCCAGTAGATGACCCATATAAAGGTTCGGAGGATGACTTCTGAGGCCTCATTTAAGGAATTCCTTAGGGCTAATTATATGAATTACAAGATGGGTCGTAGAAGTTATGACGGGTCATAAGAGCCCCCCATCACAAAACTTCATAGACTTGCATTTTTGTAGGATTTGGGACCTACAGGACGGACAAAGTTGACGAGCCATGATGAAGATTACGGGATGTAGAAATTGCCCATTTGCAAACTTCATAGACTCAATTTTTAGGCCTTTTTCTCAGACTTGTAAGACAAGTCATTTTGAAGATTCGTCATTGTTTGGATGACCCATAGGAATGGTCTCGTAGGTCACAAGTCTCAGTTTAATGAGGGGTAATTGTGTCTTTTCCAAAGATCTGTTCAATACACCTAGACACTTTTATGGCCAAGTTCATAGTCTATAAATATTTTATTCTTCAAATTCCCCTCATATTCAATTCATTATCTCAAAATTCCTAAGGTAAGAAAAAAATCTCTCAAGGTTTCTCTTTCAAGCTAAAGCTAGGGTTTTCATATTTCTTCAAGGTTCCTCTTCAATACTTAGTGGATTCAAGCAAGGTATGTGGGGATTGATTCATGGGCTCTGTTCACCCATGAAGTCCCAAAGATTTCTCAAGTTTTCATTCAATTTATAATTGATTATGAACCCTAGTTTTGATGAACTGCATTGGGCTGATTTGATTTTATTTTTAAATGTCATCAATGATCTTTATATGCATGTTCTCATATGAATTGCATGACTTCAAGTTAAATTATAGATTCCCATGCATAAAGCTATATTTTCAAGCTATGATTATGAAGTTAAGATGAGTTTATGAGTTAAGTGGTTTTCAATGAAAGTTTTATTTGAGTTCAAGTTGAGATTTATGATTCAAAAGTTAAAGTTATGATGATGATTAGAGTTAAGATCAAAGATGTTTAAAGATGGTGATAAGGACAATTCTCACCGAAGTTATGGATTATTATAAATTACCAAGTAGATGAGCTATTCCTAATATGTTTTAAATATTGATTGATAGGCAGTTACTATCTTTCCTACTATGTTAAGATTATGTTTAAATGAGTTTCCATTTGCATATTGACTAAGCTTCGAAAGGACTTCTAGGTGAGGTTCGGTCGAATAATACAGCTGGTTATCCAAGGGAATCCTAGTATCAACCTAAAGTACCAAACTAGTTGCCCATGTAGGTTGCCTTCATGGCCTAGCTAGTGGATCCATATATCCTAGTTGATTTGAGTTGAGTTACTTTTGGAGTATGCTTTGGCAATGTAGCCTCCCCTATTTCGATGCAGGAGTCATTGGCCTGTCTCGATACAAGAGTCATTGGATTCCATGTAATAGCTCGCATGGTCTTAGTTGTCAGTTAATGGTCCTTTCCCTTACAAGTTGAAGTTGAAGTTATGAAATGTCAAGTTATGAGTTTATGATAAAGTTTCATAATATACATTGACCAAGAGTTTCTTATGATTTTAATTTCTTTTAAACTTTACTCATGTTCATTATGATTGGTCATGCATCTTATGGCATATTGATTATGTTCTTTTACTTGTTCATCCATACCTCATATACTTAGTACATTCAAACATTTTAACACATATTTTCCCTACATTGTCTCATAATGTAGGGATGCATGACACTCACGATCACCCCACTCGTGGCTAGAGAATTGCTTTAGATTTTAAAGAAGTTGGTGAGTCCTCATTCTGCCGAGGACAAGACTTTTATTCATGATTAATATTGTCTTTACTTTCTTCTATTATTAGGGTGAGCTAGGAGCTTTTCCTAAGCCCTCGTCAGAGGCACATTTAGGAAATATATTGGTGTAGTCCGAATTGGACATTTATAAGGTTGATTTCCTTTAATCCCATTTGTTACACCCCACGCTTTTAAAACTCGAAATGTCTCATAAGTTCCTTAGACAGTATCATGTGAGCCGGATATGCTACGATACTATCAAACGACTCTAAGGAAGGGAGAATGTGATACCCTATAGTAGAGAAGGTTGGAAATGGAGTCATAAGAATCCGGAAGGAATTAGAGGCCAAGTAATGAGTCGTAGGACTCGATTTACGTACGTAAGCTACTAACTTGGAAGTATTACATACTTAAGCTATTGGAGTACGTACCAAGATTGCATAGCACAGATTACATAGGCTCTTAAAATAAGATGAGATAACGAACCTACGAGAGGGAGCAAAAACTAGTTTCCGAACTTACGAAAGTGAAGCAAGCAGGTGACAAGCAAGCACCTCAAGCAAGTAGGTGAAAATCAAAAAGGTGACTCACCTTCCTGCTTAGGGGGGTGGACCCCGCTGCCACGTGGCGGCCTGTGATAGGGTGCATGAACCTAGGTGGCGTCCTAGGGGGCTGCCACGTGTCACCCCTAAGGGGCTGCCATGTGGCACCTTTTAAAGAAGTGTATATATATGGGTTTGGATGACTACTAATTCATTCTCATTCTATTTGGAGCTGAAACTCCAGCAACCAAAAGAAGAGGAATAACATGAGAAACAAAGCACAAGGCAACCTTGGTTTTTAAGGATCAAAGGTAATTTCTTAAATTGTTCTCCGTGAATTAATTATATACGGTGTTCCTTAAGTACGTAGATACGTATATATATATTTTACGATGTCTACGGAACCAAAACTTCATCTTTACAATTGGAAACTTAGAAGAAAGAAGAAGAGAAAAACGTTGGAGACAAGAGAGAGGGGCTACGGGTTAGGCCTATTGGAGGTAAGCCTCCGAGTTTTTTTCCATGAATTAATTAATTATGGTATATCGTGGTTATATAGATATGTTTAATAATGATAAAATCCAATTTGGGGCAGCGAGGAAGTCATACAAACAGCCCGCTCAATTTCAGCGCGTTCGGAGAAGTTCCGAGTTGCGCTTTGATGGTTTTGGCCAAATTCGGGTAAGGTAATATTTATCCTTTCAAATTGGACTTTATGGTATTGTTATGGAGTGTATTATACACCTTTTTTGTGGATGTAAACGTGAAAATAGTATATAAATGCTTGGCGTTGAAGACAATCCAAATTGTAGCCGTTATAGTCGAATTGTCGTCGAAGTAGGGCGTTGTTCTTGTGAGTTGCTGCTGCAGGGGTGTGATGTGTTGTTTCAGGGACTAAATATGTTCTAATGTTTGTTAGGTTGCTTCTGGTCGAAGCCACATGACCCCCCATTGCGTATAATTAAAGGCGTTACAAAATAAAGGCTAGACGCCCTATTGTGATATCGTATTTTTGAATAAGTCGTTTGGAGTTTATGTTGTATACTGTTGGTGTGAATTGCTGCAGGTTGTTATTTTTTGTTGGATGTAGGTCTTAGGTACCTAATTGCAAATTTGGATAGGGCACATTATAGGGGAGGTGCTGCCCAATTTTCGTCGATGCCTTAGCGAATAACAGAACTAGTCGGGGAAACGACTAAGGAAATAGATTCCATTAATACTAAGGTGTAACCTAGGGTGATGGAAAGTTAAAAGGGGTTGATATTCATATTACTTTCATGTTGAATAGGTTTAAAGTACGGCGAGGCAAACAGGATAAGGAATAATTCAGACAAGGTATGTAAAGCTTTCTCTTGGCATATTTTGGTATAAGTTCGTACAGCTATCTTTCTTTCCTTTTGTCAATGTTTAGCCTTAAGTGAATTGTATATGAAGTGCGGGGATAATTTCATTCCCAGAATTCTGAGTACGCCTCATAACCCCTATCCACTGTTCAGTATTAGAGTTCCTGTGAAGATTAAGTATTGCCTAGTAGGGCTTCTATGTGTCAGAATGTAATGTATGGGAAGCTATCTCTCATTTCCATTGAGATGTATTTGATACAAAAATGAGATTACGATGCCATAGTGGTTCACCAATCCCCATGAAGGTCCGGGTATGAAATATGTATATGAAGATCACCTGAAAGAAAGTACAGACTATATAGAGCTTATTCTCTTTCTTCTTTTGGGCATGTCCTTGTTTTAGTTGTAAGTTGAATCTGATCTGAACTCCGAGGTAACTCTATTATTAAACATCTCTTAATTACTTCTGAATATTGAACTCCTATAGTAGTTGAACTACTTTTCCTGGAAACTTTTATACGTTAAAGAGGTAACAAATGTACAGGCTCTACGTCCTAAGGACTATAAGGTAATAAGTGTTTCTGATTCCATAAATGATTTGACCCTATGTTAATACATGTCCAGGGTCCCCGAGATTACAATTGAGACAGCCCATAATGGCATCTAGAGGATACTCGAGATGACTACACCGTTACTCGGGTCCTCAAATAAAAGATTAACTTTCTTATTCTGTCTAGTCTCCGATAATGATTTGAATTGCATATAGTTACTCACTACTCCACTCGTGTATACTGTAACACTTCTTCTTCGAGTCTCGGGCCGGTTGTTAGATTCGTGCAATTCACTGCATTATTCACCGAGTCCCTCACTAGAGGGCCGGCATCCGTATGTATATATATGATGATGATGTGTTGTAATAAGGTGACGATGGCCTGGGGCCTGATACTGATACTATGATGATGTGTTGTAATAAGGTGATGATGGCACGGGGCCTGATACTGATACTATGATGATGTCTTATAAGAAGGTGACGATGGCACGGGGCCTGATACTGATATTACATATATGATTCACCGGACCCCTGACGGGGCCGACTATATTGAAAATTTGAGCATGCATGTTTTTATAATTCACATTGTACAAGTATATGTTTCCAATTTGATAAATTGTTCTCCTGCTTCTCTGTTTCAGATATACCTCCAGTTGTATTGTCTTACATTTTACATACTCAATACATATGTCGTACTGAACCCCTTTTTTCGGAGGGGCTGCGTTTCATGTCCGCAGGTACAAGTACAGGTTTTGGGAGTCCGTCAGCTTAGGATTCCACTTAGTTCGGCTGGAGGAGGATCCATTGTATTGGAGCCTAGTTTTTGATACTGACCATTGATGTATAAAAATTATTTTGTCTATTCAGGGGTACGACGGGGGCCCTGTCCTTCCATATGTTATCGTTAATATTTTTAGAGGTCTGCAGACATGTATATGTGGGTTGTGTATGTCAGTTTGATTCAGCTGGGTCTACCTGATATATGATATACGTGATTATGTTATGGTAGCCTTGTTGGCCTGCGTGCCCTGTCATGTTGTGATACAAATAAAAAGGGCTACAAGTTTGTGAAAATATTATCGCCCAGTGGGGTTCTGTTGCATGATATTATCTTATTTATGATTCAATATGACCACAGCTAATAGATATGTGTACAGGGGGTCCAGGTCGGACCCCAGTTGCGGCCTACGGGGTTGGGTCGTGACACCATTCCCTACTTAATGATAACTTCCGCTCATCTTTATGTTGATATTTACTTTATGTATGCAATGTAACCTAAGATGCCTTATGGTTGGGGTCTCTTGCATCCCGATCGCCGTGTTACCTGTAGGGCCTAGGTCGGGTCATGACACCTGGAGGGTTATTACGACATCCACTACTAAAAAAACTTTCATCCCTGAAAGTAAGAGTCAAGAAGTACCTAAAGGCTCAAATAGGCCGGGGAACTGTACCCGCATCTCTTGCTCAGTATCCCAGGTAGGCTCCTCGACTGGACGATGCCTCAAATAGACTTTAATGAAAGGAATGGCTCTAGATCGCAACTACTTGACATCTCTGGAAAAAATAGAAACTGGCTCCTCAATATAGCTTAAATGATAATCCAGGTCAACTGCATCATACTGAAGCACACGGGACTCGTCTGGCATATATCAGCGCAACATCGAAACATAAAAGACCGAACGAATATATGAAAATGCAGGAGGCAAGGCTAACTTATATGCAACCTCGCCAATTTTCCTCAATATCTCAAAAGGGTCAATATACCTGGGGAAAGCATCCCCTGCCTCCCAAATCTCATCATGCCCTTCATGGATGATACACGGAGCAACATCTTATCACCGACAACAAATCTCTATGGCTGATACCTACGATCCACATAACTTTGG
This sequence comes from Solanum dulcamara, assembly GCF_947179165.1. Lineage (NCBI taxonomy): Eukaryota > Viridiplantae > Streptophyta > Magnoliopsida > Solanales > Solanaceae > Solanum > Solanum dulcamara. The sequence goes on from NC_077244.1 coordinate 23,441,633, forward strand.
TGTCTACTTTGAGCTGTCCTAAGCCTATCTTGAATCACCCTCATATGATCTAAGACCTCCTGCATCAACTCCTCCTAAAAAATCCTCTAAAATCAAGATGTGAACTGTAAGCCTCATATTGTGATGATAAAAATAGGAAGACTATGAAGGCAAACCACCTTTTGAATATAGATACGGTACAACCTCTCAGTGCTATAGAAAGTATGAATGGGGAGGAAGTGTGCTTACTTGGTCAATCGATCCATGATGATCCAAATACTATCATGACCATGGGTAGTGCAAGGCAACCCTACAATGAAATCTATGGTGATCTTCTCCCACTTCCACTTGAGAATGGGTAATCTTTGAAGCTCACCACCAGGCCTCAAATGTTCGGTCTTAACCTACTGGCAACTCAAACAATGCGATACATAATCCGCAATATCTCTCCTCATGTCGCTCCACTAATAATGGTGCTTCATGTCACAATACATCTTAATAGTGCCCGAATAGATAGAATATCTAGAATCATGGGCCTCACTAAGGATCAACTAAATCAAACCCCCAACTCTCAGAACACAAAGACGACCACTAAAACTCAAAACCCTATTTGAATCTAAAATAGCCAGGCCGACATCATCTCATAAAACTCAATCTCGAAGTGCAACTAAATGCTCATCCTCAAACTGATGGATGCGAATCCAAACCAATAGAGATGAATGACCCACCATGTAAGCTAACACACACTAGAATTAGAGATATCAAGTCAGATCATCTGGTTATCTAAGGAAAGGATGTCCAAAGCTAATGGTCGCTCTACAGTAGAAAGAAAGGCTAGACTACCTATACTCATCGCCTTCCGACTCAATGCATCTGCTACTATATTCATCTTGCCCGGATGGTAGAGAATAAAGAGGTCATAGTCCTTTAGAAGCTCAAACTAGTGGCACTGGCTCAAATTAAGATCCCTCTAGCTGATAATATACTGAAGGCTCCTAAGATCAGTGTAAATCTCGCACCAAACTCCACACAGGTAGTGCCTCTAAAGCTTTAAGAGCAAAAACTACCGCCGCTAAATCCAAGTAATGAATGGGTTAGTTGTGCTCATATAGCTTAAGTTGTCTCAATGCATAAGCAATAACCCAACCCTGCTGCATCAGTACACAACCCAAACCAATATTAGATTTGTCATAATAAGTGGTGAATTCCTCTCCCTCAACTAGAAGGGTCAATATAGGAGCAGTGGTAAGCAACTCCTTGAGCCTCAGAAAGCTCCTCTCATGCTCTTCTAACCATACAAACAGAATATCCTGGTGGGTCAACCGAGTCAGAGGTGCTGCTACAGTAGAAAACCCCTTAATGAAGCACCTGTAATACCTTACCAATACGATGAAGCTATGAATCTCACTCACAGTGGTGGGCCTGGACCCATCATGAATAGCCTCAATCTTTATCGGATCTATATGATGCCATCTATGGACACCACATGTCCCAAGAATGCTATGGACTCAAGCCAAAAATTGCACTTTAAGAACTTGACATAAAGCCACTGATCTCTTAAAGTCTGGAACTACTCTCAAATATTACTCATACTCATCCCGGCTCCGCGAGTATACCAAAATGTCACCGATGAAGACTATGACAAATGAGTCCAAATACAGCCTAAATACCTGAGTAGTCAAGTCCATGAATGCGGCAGGGTATTAGTCAACCCAAAAAATATCACTAGGAACTCATAGTGGCCGTAACGAGTGTTAAATAAAGTCTTAGGGACGTCCACTACCTTAATCCTCAACTGGTGGTAGCCGGATCACAAGTCAATCTTAGAAAATTCCATGGCACCCTGAAGCTGGTCAAATAGGTCATCAATCCTAAGAAATAGGTAATGGTTCTTCATCGTCACCTTGTTCAACTGCATGTAATCAATACATATCCTTATAATACCGTCCTTTTTTTAACGAACAGGATTGGGGGCCAAAGGTGATACACTAGGCTGAATAAATCCCTTATCCAAGAGATTCTGTAGCTAAACACTAAGCTCCTTAAGCCTTGTGGGGCTATACAATATAGTGGGATAAAAATAGGTTTAATACCCAGCTCTACATCAATGGAGAAATCAATATTGCGATATGGTGGAATAAAAGGCAAATCAATAGGAAAGACAAGAAGATCAATAGGAAACATATTCTCAAACTCTCGGACTATAGGAACTAAATCAACCATAGGTCCCTCCTTAATCACATGTCTAACACAAGCCAATTATCCCAAAAATCCACTAGCCACTAATCTGAAAGACCAAACAAAAAAGATTACCCCAACCAGCGTGCGATACAAGAGCCTTGCCACACCACCGATGCATGGCTAAGGTAACGATCTTAGTATACCAATCCAAGACCGCGAGGTTAGGGGATAACTAGTCCATGCCTATAATCAATTCAAAATCCACCATATCAAGCAAGATGAGATCAACTCTAGTGTCTCACCCCTGTATAGTCACCATATAGGATCTAAACACCTGATACACAACTAATGAATTACATACCGGGGTCGAAACATGTAATGTCTCAACTAAGGGCTACCGACTAATAATCAGTCGAGGGGCACAATATACATATATATAAGAATAGTTAAAGTCTAGATCAAATAAAGTGGATATAGGCTGATGACATAATAAATCTGTACCTGTGATCACATCATCTGAGGACTCAGCCTCTACTCTAGTAGAGCTAGATAAAAGTAGGCCAGGGCTCCTCTACCTTATGCATCGACCCTGTCTCATGTCCTGCCTCCCCGGGGACCTCCTTGTACACCCTAATGACCACCCCTGCGATCTTGTCCCTGGCCTCCATCTTTATTGAGAGGTGCTATTGCTAGCACAGGTCTAGCTGCCTGTAGATCTAGTAAGGCTGGCCTACAGTGAGGGTACTTGCGGGACAATTGATCTATCTCCCTGCACTCATAGCACCTCTATGACTGTTGGCTCCAACGTGGAGATTGGCCACCTCAGTAGGAAGAACCTATCTATAAACCACCTTGGCCCTAAATTGGACTGGCACTAGAGCCACCCTGACAGTACTGGTCACCCTCTAAAGTCTAAAGGAAGGCCTAGAAGGGACGGCTAGACTAGCTCGACAAGATCTATCATAGGACTTCTTAGGTATAAAGTAGTGCCCATCATGGCTATCTCCCTACCTAGCTCTCTTGCTGTTGGCCCCTTGGGCCTCGCGATGGAGCTGCTTAAGTGTGTGGGTATGGTCTACCACATCCAAAAATGAGTAGCCCACTGAGACAAAATTTTGAGTCTCAATTCATAGCTGGAGCCTTAATCCTCTAATGAAGCACCGAACGCTCTGTTCCTTAGTAGATAAGATTATGGTGGCATGTGAGGAGAGCTCATGGAATTGAGCCTTCTATTCTGAAATGGTCATGAAGCCCTACTCCAATCGTGAAAATTGATCTCGAAGCTGATCTCTAACGCTCTTGGGAATAAACCTACTAGACCTAAACTCTACAGTCTCTCCCATCAAGTAAGTACAAACTCGTGGGCATCCTCACCTACAGCCCCAAAAAACCTAGATGGTGATATTCTTCTCCTAAAGTGGCATTACACCCTCTAAATTATCAGACTGAGTGGCAGGTGTCAGAGTTTGTTAAATAATTGGTGCCTCTGGCATAGGCTGGTCCTACGACATTAGCGCAGTTGGAGATGGTTCCGACTCTACCAGCTCATGATATACTGAAGCTACTAGTGGCTCTACCTCCGGCTTTGGAGTCTGCTTCCTCTCTCGGGCTAGAGCTGTAGCCCTGGCATAACCTTGAGGTCGGCCTCTACCTCTAGAATGCATGTGAGCCATCCTATAAAAGAGTAGAGTAAGCGAGAATTCTAGGAATCAATAAGACACACACTAGATGACAGTGATACAAAAGAGACACGTACCTAAAGACATTCTGTATCCTCTCGAAGATAAGTCATGGAAGTCCTCGCAATGATCTGCAAGACTCTACTGGATGCTAGCTCTATACAAGTGAGACCAGTAAACTTAAGGCTCTGATACCAGCTTGTCAAGATCTGATTTCTTAGTCATTATGTGCCTACTATATAACCCACTTGTAGGCAAGCCAACCCATATCTCAAAGAAACTTTGGTAAAGGGTTTGAGGCAAAATCAAGTGAGTATCTCTAACGGTCATCTCCTCCCTCTCTATCTCACACTATTCATCTCCGGTCAGTTCTGAATGGCTTCACCGCCACCGGTGAAGCTCCCGTGGCCACCGAATATAGATCATCAAACATCACCAGCTAATGACACTCTGAATCTGCAAAATAATACTGCTATTTCAAGTGAAGCTGGTTTGAATCAATAATAATCGATCGGTCAACAAAATACTGATGCAATCACTGTCTCTGAAGAGGAGCTGAGAATTGCACACAAGATCATCAATTTTTAGAAACATGGTTTGATTCGAGTATCAAGAACTATGGTAGATGATTCCTTATCTTTTGGACTATATACAGTCCAAAAATTGGATCAAACCACCGTACTATTTGAGAGCACTGATCAGGCGACGCCTGAGAGAAACATCGCAGAGTCGTCGGAGTTGCACCTTCATATTCGAAGGGGCTCCAGAGACATTCGAGACGGCGGACCCCCTGGGGTATGTTCCCTACCTTATGGCGCTCCTACCACCAAAATTTCAACCCAAATGGATGGTGAAATCGTTGGGGACGATGGTACCGGCGAGGTTGCCGGAGCTCAGGCGACATTTTCAGGTGGAAACCAATGCAAAACGGGGCGTTTCATTGATACAAATACACCCCACCAGCAACTCACAAACACTAGAGAAGGAATCAAATCCTCTCAAATTAGCTCAAATTTGCCAAATCAACAGGGTCACTGTCAGAGTGCCGGCGCCGGAGCTCCAGTGAACCAGTTGTCAGAAGATCAAATCCAAAATGTCCCTAAGGGCAATGCGCAACTTCCCATCCACAAGAGGTGTCTCTAATCATCAACAACAAATTCAAATTCAAAAAGTCGTCTAGACACTCGTCAATGTGATATGCACATTTTCATAGATAATCAAGCTGAAGAACACATATTGGTTCAAGACCAATATCAACAATATGGTCAATTCAATCAACTAAAGGATGATATGCACACAATTGATAATGCAAAGTCGATGCATCCTTTTTCTAAAAATGATAAATATGCCTCAGGAACTTCACAGCAATGTAACAGTGCTAATGTTACAGACCTTCAAGGTAAGACCAATCCTTCCAACTTGATATACTCTGAGACTGCCAATTTGAAATCCAGTGGAGTTCTTTTACAACCTAATGCAAATGTAATCCCTAGTAATGTTGTAGGTAACTCTTTGCAGGGCACTGATCATACCAAAATCAATTCTAAAAGCAGCCCTGAAATTCCTACCAAAATGCCTAACAATTCTATTCCTCAAACTAGCAACCAGCTACACACTCAACAGCCTACCACCACTCACAATAGCTTCCCTAAGGTGTCTAGTAATTTTGACATCCAGGTTCAAACTAGCCAACCTAAGGTGCCCACCATCTATGCTAATGTTGGTCCTAGACATGTTGGAACTAAATCAGTCAATACCCAACCTCAACCAAATTCCACTAACCAAAACCCCCAGAAAAATATTTTTCCCAACTTAAAGGACCAGGTCCTTCAGCCTGCCCCTTACACTGTAGTTCAGACCTTTGCTGCCAAACTCAAAAATAATCAAGCAAAGAATGAGGCTCCTATTGAATTAGGCACCCCTGAATATATAACCAAACAGGGCCTGCCTGCTGTGTTTTTTGAAAAAGAAGACTTTATGCACAAACTAGCTGAAAGATGCAAATACACCTTGGTTGGCAAATTTACCCACACCATGCCAAAGATAGAGTTGATAAGAACGAGCTTTATCATTCAAACTCAGCTCTCAGGAGGTGTAAAAATTGCTCATTTCAATGCTAGACATGTCTACATTGACTTGGACAATGAGTTAGATTACAATACTGTCTGGACCAAACAGAGAAGGACAATAGAGGGCCAACTCATGAGGATTCAGACATGGACACCTACTTTTAAACCGGATGAAGAAACCCTAATAGTGCCAATCTGGGTAGCCTTACCAGAACTACCTTAGCATTGTTATAACATGGAGTTCACCACTGCCCTGCTAGCCTCTGTAGGGAAGGTACTTTATCTAGACACTGCTTCCATACAAAAAACAAGGGGAAGCATAGCCAAGGTGAGACTTCAAGTGAACCTCACCAATAAAATACCTCCCCATGTTTGGCTGGGATATGACAAAACTGATAAAACTCTAGGGAGGTGGCAAGCTATTTTATATGAAAATGTACCTGATTACTGCATGTATTGCAAACATCAAGGTCACTTGATATATGTTTGTAATATTCAAAGAAGGGATGAAGAACAAAAAAAAGAAAAGAAGAAGAAACAACAAAAATGAACAAAAACAAGGAGGGCATGCTAACCAAGGATCATGATGACACAAATATCAATACATCTATAAAAGATGCTCCTGCTCAGCCATAAAAAACACTTAACAATGCAAAAGAACTGTTGTGGCAAGTTCAGAGGAAGAAACAGTCTAAGGGACAAAACAAGCCCCAACAAACAAATGTGATCAGCTCTATTCAACCACAGCAGAACAGAGGAGTTGATAAACCTCAGCAAAACATCACAGGTCCAGGTAAGCCCTCTACTCCTATTTATACTTCCAATAATTATGTTGATCTTGTTACCCAGGATCAAACCAATAACCAAGATGCAGGAGAACCAAGTAACCAAAGGAATTCCACTTTGAAGAATTCAGCAAAAATGCAGGAAAACACCATAATTCAACAATAAGGTACTACTCAAGGGAACAATGTAACAAGGAATGCAGGTATTAACTTATTACTCCCCATACCCCTTACACCCCCACATCATATCTCTGCTGTTGTTGGCTGTGTAGTTGATGGAGGAAGGGTTGGAGGAGTAATGGAGAACCCCACTAATCTGCAGGATGGGGAACCCAAAAGGGGAGGGATCTTGTCTCAAGTTTTGCATGAGAATATCACTGACCTTAGGAGTGCCCTTAAAGCCCCTGCTACCCCTGCACACAAGGCTCAAAATGACATACCAAATACTGAATCCATCAAAAGAGATCCCCCTACTGATGATTCTACCATGCAAAATATCTTAGGCTCTATGGCCAAGGATTTGGGATCCATTGCAAGCAGTAGTGGCAAAGACTCTAATGCTAAAAAGAACAAGTTAAGCAAGAAAAGGAGAGAGGCCATCAAAAAGAAAACAAACCTTTTTGAGAAATGCCAAACTCCTTTAACTGATAGTGTTGCAATGCAGCAAAGTGAACAGGGATATCAACAATTTGTACTTGATGATGATCAGGTGGGTATAGATATCACCCCTTTTCAAACTCCAGAAGTAGCTACAGATCACTTCACCTTCAACACCAACATACAGGACCCTATTGATGAGTATGTTGTATGTGATTCAGAAAATGAAGAAGATAATAATTATCAGCCCTTGCATGATCAGGAGGAAGATGATATTATAAGTGAACATTTAATCAAAACCATCAACCCCTCTTCTGAGAATATATATGAGGAAGACATCCAACAGGTGGCTAGTTCACAGGGTCTATCTCCTAGAGGGATACATAGGACCAGATTTAGCAACAAGGCAAAAATTTCTACAAAAACTACCCCCACAAGCAGACCAAGTACCAGGTCCCATACTTCAAGAATTTCTCAATGATTAGTACCCTTAGCTGGAATGTAAGGGGTATTAATACCCAAGGAGCCATGGATAGAATAAAACTTCTCAAAAATATCCATCAAATTTCTCTTATAGCTCTAATGGAACTTTTTTCTGATAACTCTCAGTTACAATACTTCAGAAACCAGCTCAATATGGACCATGCCATCCACAATCCCAATGGTAAGATTTGGATTTTCTGGACCAAAGATGTGAATTGCAAGATTTTGGAGAATGATGAGCAACTAATCACTTGTGAGATCAATTATGCCATGATCCCAAATCAATTCATCACTACCTTTGTCTATGCTAAATGTAAAGATCATCTCAGAAGATCTTTATGGGATAGCCTTCTACAGCAGTCTACTACTTCCAATCCATGGTGCACTATAGGAGACTTTAATGTTATTGTAGACCCTGAAGAAAAATTAGGGGGTGTCCCCTATAATATGAGAAAGAGTTTTGAGTTCATTAGCATTATTGAGGATTCAGGTCTTTAAGACCTTGGTTTCTCAGGTCAGAAATACACCTGGTCCAACCTGAGGGGTATCAACTTTAGAATTTGGAAGAGACTTGATAGAGGGATGGTTAATGATAACAAGCTAGAGACCATGCCCCATACCAGCATTACTCATCTTCCTTCTGTGGGTTCTGATCACTGCCCCTTGCTCTTAGAAATGATTGACCAACAACACAACCCCATCAAGTATTTCAAATTCATGAACTGCTGGCCTGAGCAACCTTCTTTCATGGATACTGTCAAGAATTGCTGGAGTAGACCTTCTGAAGGAAATCTAATGTGGAGTTTTCATCAGAAAATAAAAAGACTTACTGCTACTCTTAGCTGCTGGTCAAGAAATCAATTTGGAGACATCTATGCTAAAGTCAAAGAATATAAGGAGAAGGCTAGACAAGCTGAAGAGAATCTGATCAGTATAAACACCAATGAAAATAGGTCTCAATTGCATGCTATCAATGCTGAGTACATTAGATACATGAAGATGGAGGATTCTATCCTCAGACAAAAGTCTCAACTTCACTGGTTCAAAGAAGGTGACAGGAACTCTAGCTACTTTCATGCTCTCATCAGAGGCAGGAAAAGAAAGCTTTACATCCACAGGATCCAAAATGAAGAAGGCTCTTGGGTGCAAGGTGATAAAGAGATAGCTGATGCTGATTGTGAATATTTCTAACAAATTTTTACTGGAAAGGAGGATCACATCCAACAACAGACACTCCATTGCATCCCTACAATGGTGACTGACAAAGACAATGAAGATTTACAAGCCATGCCTACTATGGAAGAAGTGAAAACTGCTGTTTTTACTATGAATCCTCACTCTGCTGCTGGCCCTGATGGGATGAATGGAACTTTCTTTCAGGTGTGCTGGGACATCATCAAAGAAGACCTCCTTAAAGTGATCACATCTTTCTTTTGTGGACAAACTATGCCTAAATATTTCACCCATACTTGTTTGGTTCTACTCCCAAAAGTAAACCATCCTACAAAAATCTCTGAGTTCAGACCCATAAGCCTTAGCAACTTCACTAACAAAATCATTTCCAAACTCCTCTACCTAAGACTTGCTCCTATTCTCCCCAACCTCATTTCCTTGAACCAATCTGGCTTTGTCAAGAATAGAAATATCTCTAAAAATATAATGCTTGCCCAGGAAATAATCCACCAGATCAAAAAACCAAATGTTGAAGGCAATGTTGTGATAAAACTTGACATGACCAAGGCTTATGATAGGGTCTCTTGGAATTACACTTGTCTTGTGATGAGAAGAATGGGGTTTAAAGAAACTTTCATTGACATGGTTTGGAGAATCATGGCTGATAACTGGTACTCTGTTATAGTCAATGGTTCAAGACATGGTTTCTTTCACTCCACAAGGGGTCTCAAACAAGGTGATCCTCTCTCCCCTGCTTTATTTGTCCTAGGTGCTGAAGTGCTGTCCAGACTACTGAATAATCTTCATCAGCATCCCCAATTCCATGGTTTCTTTATGGCAAAAAAGGGACCTCAGATCAATCATCTGAGTTTTGCAGATGATATCATCATCTTTACTTCTGGAAGAAGGCACACCTTAGCTCTCTTTATGGAAACATTAACTACCTATGAAAGAGTTTCTAGACAATTGATTAATAAGCAAAGAAGTCATTTCATGGTTCCCTCCAATGCTTTCAAGTCTATTGTACTGAGAATCAAGAGTATCACTGGTTTCAACCAAAAGAGTAGTCCTATAACATACTTGGGATGTCCTATTTATATTGGTAGGCAAAGAGTTATTTACTACTCTGATCTTATTGCAAAAGTTGTAAGCAGGATCACTGGTTGGCATGCTAAAATCTTGAGCTATGGGGGTAGAGCTATTCTTGTGAAGCATGTTATTCAAGCCATGCCAATATATTTGCTTTCAGCCAACATCCCTCCCTCAACCATCATCAAGCAAATTCAGAGCATCACTGCTAACTTCTTCTGGGGATGGAAAAATGATAAGAGGAAGTACCACTGGTCCTCATGGAAGAACCTTAGCTATCCTTATGATGAAGGGGGCATAGGGTTTAGACAAATCACTGATGTGGTTAAATCTTTTCAATACAAGCAGTAGTGGACCCTTAGAACCAAGAACACCTTGTGGGGAGAATTCCTTAAATCCAAATACTGTCAGAGGGCCAATATTATTACAAAAACGTGGGACAGTGGTCAGTCCTTAATTTGGAAGCACCTCATGAACAACAAACACAACATTGAGCCTCACATTCAGTGGCAAATTAAGTCTGGCTCTTGCCTTTTTTGGTGGGACAACTGGCTAGGTGTTAGCCCTTTAGCTCACTTTTCTACTAACAGCTGTAGGTTTAACCACACCCAAGTTTCAGCTTTTCTAACTAATGGCCAATGGAATGTTGATCTCATTATCCAAAAAGCCCCTCCTCAGTTTGTTCCTAACATTTTACCAACTCAATTCAGCTACCATCCTCTCAAACAGGACCATCCATGCTGGATTCCTAATACCAATGGGGAGTTCAGTTATTCTTCTGCCTGGGAGCTCATTAGAGACAAGAGGACAAATACTATGCTGAATGCATGTACTTGGCACCAACTAATACCTTTCAAATGCTCATTTCTTGTTTGGAGAGCTCTTAGAAGGAAATTACCTACCAATGAGAAAATAACCAGCTTTGGCAAAGCCCCCTCTCAGTGCCATTATTGTGATAGACCTGGCCAAGATACCATTGATCACACCTTTGTTGCAGGAACCTTTGCCAAGAATACTTGGAGGGTGTTTGCTGATTCTTTGGTCATAAAAAAGGATTACACACCTCTTAGAAATATGCTTATGAGATGGTGGACATCTAAATACAAGAATGAAGCACATAAACTCCTGTTACAAGCAATCCCTGTCTTTATTTGTTGGAACTTATGGAAGAATAGATATGCTTCCAAATATGGTGGGAAGAAATCTAACCTTTTAAGAGTCAAATTTTCTGTCTACAAAGACATCTCTAACCTGCTCATCACAACTTTTCCTTATATTGAATGGCCAAATAACTGGAAGGACCTAGTCATTTCAGTGGAACAATGCTACCATGACACCAAAATTACCCCTGTATACTGGATCAAACCAAGTGATCACATGGTAAAGCTAAATACAGATGGTAGTGCCCTTAACAACCCAGGCAACATTGGTGGAGGAGGAATACTTAGAAATACTCATAGTGACCTTATCTTTGCCTATGCAGTTCCATTGGGAGAAGGAACTAACAACCAAGCAGAAATCAGGGCTGCTATCTTTGGTCTATCTTGGTGTATTCATCTTGGTTATTTATAGGTAGAGTTAGAGGTAGATTCTCAACTCCTAATCAGGTGGTTACAACAAGAAGCAAAAACCCCTTGGTCAATAAAGGATCTGCTGGACAATTTAAACAACATCATCAACTAATTCCAAACTTTCAGTTGTAAACACATCCTTAGAGAAGCAAACTACACAGCTGATGTCTTATCCAAACAAAGCCACAAATGCAAATCTCCTGAACTCTATTTCACTATGCATGATCTCCCCAAACAAGCTAAGGCATACCTTGAGATGGACAAGCTGGAAATGCCTTCTTTCTGAAGAAAGAAACTCAGGAGAATCAAGAAACCTCCCTAACTCATTCCATTTTGGTTCTAACTCAAACTTCAACATGGTTTTGTCTATGCATAGCTATAAATACCTTGAAGATCTCACAGTTAGAACTCCTGGCAAAAGTAAAATCTCCCTTCCTTATTACTATCTTTATTATTTTCTTAGAATAACCAGTCTAACTTTAGAGGTAAGGAGTAGAGTAGTTTATATTTTGTCTTCTCTTCCTTCTTGGCTTAACAGGTATAGGAATCTTGATTGGAAGCCCAGGCTGGTTTCCTTGCAACACACATGGGACACATTCAAGTTCTTATTTTTGTTTTTGTTGGCTGGTCTGTGCAGATACATCACATTACACATCCTGGAATTTTTCTACATCAGTAACAACAAGAGGAGCCATAAGGGAAGTGCTTCTTTTTGGGGTGACAGAATTGTTTCCAGATTTAGCCTTTTGTTTCTTTTTCTATGCAGGTTACAAACTACAGCAGGAACAATATTCCAGCCTCTTCCAAGATTACAGCAGTTACAACAATACAAAAGCATTCATCAGGAACACCTCTCAACAACTCCTACCAACCTGAAATTGCACCTCTTGAGCCATCTGTGTTTGTCTGTTTATCAGTACAGATTCACAACACACTCCAGCTGTGATAATTTGAACAACTTGTAGACATGCAGCTCCATAGATTCAGCAAGATCCCAGGATCAAAAACAAGAGGAGTTGTTCCTTGCAACAAGTTTGTCAAAACTAAGGAGAAGCAGATGCCAAAAACAAACCTCAGCAGCAGCCATCAGCCCTCAACAACATGCATCATGCAACATCCAAAATCCTCCAAATTTTGTAGGATATTAGCATCCCCAATGATGGTTGAGCCCAAGAAATTTCAGCTCGAACGGATAACCGGAGACATTAGTCGAGCGACATTGAAAAAGACAGCCGATGTTGCACGCAGAACAGTTACTCTCAAGAGGAGCAACAGTATACATCATACAAAATGCTCCAAATTTTGCAGGAATACAGAAACTACAACAATTGTAGAGCCCAAGAAACTTCAGCCCGAACGGAGAATCGGAGAACCTTGAAAAAGATAACCGATTGTCATAGAACCCCTTTGTTTCTTCTTCTTTGGCAAAATCCAAATTTTAACAACTTTCAACAACTTGTATGCTAGCTATTATATGGACCCAAGAATGTAAAGCCCGAATGGATTCTCGGAAACGGTAGTCGAGCATCACAGAAGATATGACCGATCTCGACCCATGCAAAGGAAATTGGGTATACTTGATTCTCTTCAATTTAGCTAGGTTCTGTACCTTAGTTGAATAGAACTAGTTTCCTATACTTGATCTTCCTAGTCGAGAGGAGTCCTCTCATTACATATCTTTCATTTTATTTTTGGAGGTAAGGCCTTTCACGTCCCCCTCCTTGTACTCGTCAGTTTACTTTTATATATATAAGATGAAAATTTTATTAAAAAAAAAACCCATATCTCGAAATTATGAGTAATGTGATGTCAGGGTAGAATACCAACCACACAACTAAAATAAAAATAAAATAATGGGAACATCACTGAACAACGAAAGCTAAATAAAATATATACAAATAAAAAGATCCCTCCCAGAACCTGAAAATCACATGTACAGAACTACTACCAAAAGTATCAAGTCCCAAAAGTGGACCATAGAAACAAGGTTGTTTTAAAAAGCAAAATACAGGCAAAATATATGTGTAGAGGGAGATAGGTAAATCCAGAATGCTATGTTCTCACCCTTTCCTCCGATCACTACAACTATTGGCTCGACTTAATACCGATAGCTAGTACTCGGACCTATATGATGAAAAAAGATGAATATTGTAGTATGAGTATCAAAATAAGAGGTACACAGTAGGCATCATAGGCTGACTGAGCAAGATAAGAAAAAGTAAACTGAAATACGAGAAAATGAACACAACCAAAGACATAGTAAAAAGTGTATGTAGGTATGTACACGAGCATACACAATATACAAAGAGAAAGAAGCTAGCTAAATCCACTGGGTTCCCGTAAACCTTATGGGTATGCTCATGCATAATTTTAAGGTAACAACCTGAACGGACTCCCATAAGCTTGATAGGAGCAAGGATGGTTGAGGTAAAATGAATGGATCCAATAAAGTTCCAATAATGCCACCAATTCCCCAGACTTGAACCGAATAGTCCCGAAAGCCTGAAACTTTAACCCAAAGCTGAGAGTAGATAAGAACTTGAACCAAAGATTCATTAAAGAATTAGGAATTTTAATCAAGATTTAAAAGCAACCAAGGAACTGAAATCCGGTGATAGAAAATTATGGATTTGAATGTGTAAGAGAGACCATGGATTTGAACTAGGTAATAATAGCTAAGAGTAGATCCAAAGAAAGTAAGGACCAATGGACTTGAACCAAGGCTATATAAAGGCAGTGGGCTCAAACCACGGCTAAGTGAAGAGTGATGGACTAGAACCGAGGCTATGTAAAGGCGGTGGGCTCGAACCATGGCAAAGTGAGGAGCTATAGACTCGAAATGAGGCAATAATACAAAGGTAGGGGCTTGAACCCCGCTCGGTGGAGTAAATTAGGTACTTGAACCATGAACAGAGGTGAGTTGGTCAGAATCAGGATCAGCGGCCAACCGAGCATTAACCTTTTCAATATGGTCCGGATTGCTAGCTCCCGGTCATAGTTTTTCTCAAAAGCTAGATGGAAAATAGAGGCCTTACTAAGAGACTCCAAAAAGAGTGCTATTAATACATCACTCGAGCGCGAACCACCTTCAACAAATATCACAAAAGTCTAAGGAAACACTAGTATATGCCTAGATTAAGGTCAAGCATGCTTTCAAATATATAACACAAAGGTACAACATGCACCACAAAGTAGGGGTAACCAATAATAACAACAGTTATGCTTACAGTCTGATAATTTCCCAAAATAAATGCCTAGGACATGAATTCTAGGAATTTAGAATGCTCGATGCCCAAACCCTTTCAAGCTCATATAATTCAGCATAAAAGTACCTAAACATGCTCAGTCTAAAGGGAGAATGTCGTAGCTTACTTTGGGCCGACCAAGCATGCTCTAACTCATAGAACATATCTTTTCCCTTTTGAACAGCCTCCAAATGCTTCCATGCTATCAACAATAGAGTCATAATGTTAACACAGTCGTTATGACACAAAAGTCATCAAATTTGGAGATGAGTCAATTTTAGAGTCAAAAATCAAGAATTGTGGGACCCACTATGTAAGTCACGAAATTGACTCTAAAAATAGGCTCTAATTACCACCCCAGCTCATCTTCCAAAAAGGAACACAATTTATACACCAAAACAAACCCAAACCAAACATGCATCATAATTAACTTCATAGCCCAAGAGCACTAGAAATGCAGGGGAAAAGACAAATTTACCTCAAAGAAAGCCCCCAATCTTAATTATAATCAACCACTAGAATCCCCTAAAAAACCACACAACTTAGCCTTTTGAAACACCTAAATCGCTTAAGGATTAAAGGAGAAATCATAACTCAAAGTTCTAAGATTAAATGCTGGAATTTGGACTTAACGGGCCTCAGTGTCGCAAAATCGAATACCCACTAGTCGCTTAAGAGACCAGCTCAAAGAGGCGGCATCACTTTAGCGACACCTCCTAGTCATTTTAGCGGCACTCACTTTAGTGACCAAGAGTCTCTTTAGCGATGGCACCAGACCCAGTTGACACAATAGTGCACTTAAAATGCCAAATTCTCTGACGGGGTGATCGAGATTCATTCGGAACCCCATGCAATCAAATAAAATATGCTACCTCAATAAATTTAACGTAATGACGCATTTGAAATTCCTATACGAGGTTATTTTAATAAAAAGTGGATCCCACACCTAAGTGCTATTTTGAGCCTGATTCAATAATGTGCCTTGGGATTTGATCGGAAGCCTCGGGAAGAGAACGAAGGGTTTTTCTAGACCAAACTCGATATTTCAAAGCTAAGCGTGCTGTCAGATTTTCCATCTGAGTATGTTTTCCAAGAATGTTCGCTAAAGTCAACCATGGGCCATGTTTTAAAGGCAAAAGCTCCAAATGGCCCCAAAATCATATTGATTCCCTGGATACTCGTGTTGACCATGATACTAGCCTAATTTGCGTATTTCAGAGATGATGAAACCATCAGAATTCCGTTCTGAGGTAGTTTTCTTGAAGTTATGACTGAAGTCAACTTTTCAAGTTCTAAAATCTCCAAAATAAGGAAATGGGCCTAAAACCCAAATGAATGACCAGGCGACCAAATAATCAGTGCTAGCAACTCATAAATGACTTGGGGTTGCTACAAGAATGCTCTAAACAATGAAATGAATGCTTTATTTCTAAAATGACCTAGAGGGTCATTACAGCCACCAAAACTTCTTTTCATAATACATCACTATCTGATTCTCATCACTTGACTTAGTTCCTCCCTTATCATCCACCCTTATGTCTGAATCCGACAATCTAAGTCTATGAACTTCATCCTACTTCTATGGAGGTTTTCCTATAATCATCATCCCCATCACCTTATAAAACACATTACTCAACTCTTAATAGTCTGACTTCTCCTCTTTAGCTTGCTAAAGCCGCTCTTCTAAGTTCATATCTACTTTACTAGAGGTTTCTTGCACTATATCTAAGAGGCTCACCATAGTCTATATATAACCTCTTTGACTCTTAACGGTAATAGATACTACTCATATTGGCATATTCCATATTGATAATTCATATATATTATCTAGGCACGCATAGAAAATCATAGACTTAATTAGAATCCTCATCTGACCATGTACGATCTTCGGTACACCTCTTAATACTCTTGCTTATCTAATGATTTAGCCTTACTTCACTACTCTTATATATGGGTCATAATACCACAATCGTACCACTTACATTATTTCAAGTTAACATCTTAACCTCCCGCATACACTATTTAAGTCCACTTGCCAAATCTCCAAGCTAACACTATCACACTCATTATACTATGCCCTCTTTCTTTACAATACTTATCTAAAATTCAAACTTAGGGTCTAATACTAACATGTACATCACATACTTCTCGCCTACTATACTATCTTACACTGCTAGGTGAAATTAAGAAATACTCGCCTACTAAGACCTCATGATAAGAAATTGGCCTTTACCTCATAGTTTGTCTAATTTTAATCTATCATCACTTTCCCATTCACAACCTAATTACTACTACTATTTACTCACTCATTATACCTCCTTTCCTAGTTAAGCTTATAACTCTGTGAATATCCTAGAGCTATCTCTTAAAGATTATAAGCGTAGCTTAGATCTATCATTTCATGACTAGTCTATTCTTCTATTCAACACCTATAATTGGTCTTTACTAATATAATGAAATTTCAACATAAACACCCTTCTAGTTTGAGTATACTCTAACTCATCCTACAAAAATCTCTTTCTCTACCTTCTATCATCAAGCTAGATGATACTTACTACTTAGTCAAAACCAAATGGACTTTACTTATAACCTTATTACTTACCTTATAGGTACATAACTCTAGTTACATGCTTCAATCAACCACCACTCTCACTATTTGGTTTCCACTCCTCTAACTCCATCTTTCTAGCTATGGGATTATTCTACTAATTTTAGCTTAAAATGCCTCAAATCACATTCTCTTAGGTGGTAACACTAAGCATTTAGCACCATAAATTTCCTCTCAAGGATAGCATCTGAAGCAAGATTTAGAGGACATAGTCTAGGAATACATCTTGCTTTTGCTCAAATTCCCGATTCATATGAATACGAGTGCATTCTTTTGAACTGATAGACTTAAGAGCACTAATCGGCTACTTTCAAGCCTTGTGTAGTCTCTTTAACCTCTGAATACTTTCTCTAAAAGTAAGTTATCAATAATGATTTGAGCTTTACTATTTCAACCACCTTGAGTATGAGGGGAAGTCGAATGGATCTGAGAAAGGCACGAATCCTAAGTAAGTTTCTTAGGGGATAACTTTGTTGCACGATCTAGAATTTGAAAGAAAAGAAACTTTTTGTAAATGCCATGTAGCTTTCTAATCATAAGTGTGGTGCACAACACACCTATAAGCAAGACTCTACTAAACATTGCTTCATAGACACCCTAGGACACTTGAACTTTGTGTTCTGATACCAAATTTGTCACGCCCCGAGCCTACATCCTAGAATTAACCGGCATTCAAAAATTGTTGTTGTTCCTAAGCAAACCTTTGGCCTGGATAACTACTAAACTTGAAGATAAAACATACTTGTGGAAGCTCTAATATGTGAACCTTTTAAAACCATTTAAAACATCTTATGCATAGTAATAAATAAATCTTAATATAATAAATAATGATAATAACAATAATGTTTAAGACTTCTGAATACAAAAGACTGAGCTGACTCACTAACTCTAACTTTCTATGAAGCCTGTACTAACTGAAGATAGGTGTCGAGACAAGACCCATGGCTACCTGACTATAAATTAATAAACTGAGCTACCTACATTGGATCCCTCCGAAAGTGAGGAAGTCTCACCAACTATTGATGAAAATAAATCTTACTTGACATCTGCTATTGTGAGTACCTGGATTTATCATGCAGCTAAATGGTGTCAATATATGGAATATACGGTATGTAATAAATCTGAATGGAACAAATAAATGAACTAAAAGACTAGACATATATATGAAGTAAAAATCATTAATGCTTGACAATAAGATATGCAATGGAACCAAAATATTAAAATAATATAATTCACTTTATTGGGGAATTTCTATAACCGACAACTATCACTGATGAGCCCAATGATAATACAATGCTTTAGGTCCAGTACTCTGCCAGGGTAAGGGATGATAACTTTAACTTATGGATCAATCTATTAGGCCTTCTCAGAGGCAGTTAGGAGTCGCACATATTTTGTACGATCCTATTCTATGTTGGTTACATAGTTTATGAGGCTTTGACTTATATGAACTTTTTCCCAAATAGGTGTTCAATAATACTCCCAAAACATACAATATCAACAGTGCTCATCTGCGTTTGAGGTAATACTTAAAATGCCCAATTAATGAAAAATTGATCTTTACAAACTATACTGTACTAGAATACTTTTTGAAAACCATTTATGCTCTTCTTGAAATAGTACCTCTCTTCTCAATGTAAAATAATGCATTTGGAACTATTTATGTTCATTGAAAACTCATTCTTGATGATAAATGCAAATTACTTTGACTCACTTAAAACTCTGAAAATCATGCATAGTGGGTATTAATGCAAAATACTTTACCTGGCTGAACTTTTCTTTCGAAATGATATTCTATGATTTGTTTTAGAAATAATCATGCTCTTTTCAAGATCAAGTAATGCACTTGGGACACTCAATATTCCCTAAAAACTCTTCTTTTACTCAATCCATGAAAATACATCGCCTTTAACTCAAAACAATGCATAATAAGAAGCAATATAAATACTCAACTAGAGTTCATGTAAATATAAGCATGAAAAACTCAAGAATTCAATTTATATAAATCATCATAATCACAACAGATATTCATAGAGCTCAATGAAAGAAAGAATTAATTTATTCGAAACTCAATAGAATTTGGGCTAAACTCAATTTTAACTTTATAATGATCGAATTTAGATATAAGACACGTGGATAAAATTAATCCATCACTATGAATATTCTTATATACTTGGAATAATTAGATTCTTTAAGAACTTTGAAGGACTCGATGAATGCTCTTGAAACCCTAGATTTGTTTCTACTCTTGAAATAATTTAGAACGTGTAAATTTGATTTGTCTGAGGGTTTGGAATAAATGGGGAGGTTATAAGCTATAAAATAGGTTTAGGGAAGATAATTGAGGGTTAAAGGTCAAGAATATCCTTTAAGGAATGTAAGAAAACCATAAAAATTAAAAAAGTGACCTTTTAATAAGTTTCGTCGGTTAGATCAGCGAGCTGGAGATCTTCTTGCCGAACTATTCAGCGAGTCTAGAAATGGTAACTTTAGATAGCCTAAAATAACAATTTTTGGAGGTTTTCGAGTCCATTTGGTGAGTTCAATTGGCGAGTCGAACAATTCGGCCAGTCGCCAAATTGGCAGGTGAGCTCACCGAATTATCCAGTCTGGACATGCTTCAGTAAAACAATCATTACTTTCTACTCAAACTCCAAATAATGCAAACTTAGAGGAGTTAGAAAAAAGACTCATATACCTTTAATTTTACATTTCATGACCCACCTATCTCTTTATAAGCTGAGATATATAGGTGTTTGAAGTGACCCTTATATGAACTCATACGAAACTTTAGCCATAGGAATGCTTTGCACTTAACTTGGTATTTGAGGTTACTTATGACCCTAAACCCTATCCAATACATTTCAAATACCTAGTAAAGGACCTTAACATCTATGCATAACTTAGAAGTCATTGGGTTAGAGCCTATATGTATATGAAGAATGATTCGAATCTTAGCTTCAAAACTTTTGGGTGTGGTGTAGGGTAAAGAGGTTTGGTCTAAAAGAAGTGCAAAATTAAGTATTTATCAATATGAACTAGAGTTTTCATGATTAGATTTTTGGTGGGATCGGAAGAAGTGAATAGCCATTTGAATTTTTGAATCCAACCTCTTCACTTAGCAAATCAAAACTCAGAAATAGTTTTTCTCTTTCTTGACTTAATCTGCCACAGAGAGAGAAAAATAAGGAAATATAATGGATTATTCAATATTTGCACAAGAATGGAGAGGTCCACCTGTGAATAGTGAAAGAGAGATGAAGCTTTAGCCAAAAAATGAAGAGGAAGAACGAGGCAATAAGAAAGAGAAAAGATGACCTAAATTTAGTTTTGGGTCTTGAGGTATTTTTCTAATGGTTGAGACATGGGTTTGAGCCTATATTTATTTTCATGGGCTCACCTGATGAGATTTGGGATGATCAGGTGGATTTTGGGCTGAATTTATTTTGGTCTTTCTTTCTTCTTTTAAATTATTTTGAACTTCTAACTTAATAACTGATACAGTATATATCATACAATGACAATACACAATAAAATATTGACATTACAACTCTCCTCTAATATAGAAATATACATACAAAATATCGATTTATAATTAATTTAATAAGTATGAAACTTGAAATAAAGTAACAATTATCAATTATCTAACAAAAGAGGTGCAAAGCGAGAGTAGTGACTCTAATAATAATTATAAGAGTATAATAATAAATATAAAAGGATAATAATATTAAACTTATAGTTAAAATAAGGTGATTATATTTATTATTAATATAGAAGCTCAAATAGAAGAAAAGAGAGTCAAAATTAGGTGTCAACAACAGCTACAACGGGTCCCAAACTAAGGGGATAGACTCTTATGATAGACCGTGCCAGAGATTCCAGTGGGGTTAGTCCAGCCGGCCTATTCAGGTGGCATTACCTACTCTTGAGGGCAACCAACATCAGTAAGTTGGTCCTAGAATGGGCCAGAGGGATCTTAATTCGAGGAAGCATCAGTGGATTAAGATCCTGAAGGACCATGACCTCTCTATTCACTACTATTCAGGCAAGGTAAATGTAGTAGTGGAAACCTTGAGCCGGAAGGTGGTGAGCATGGGTAGTCTAGCCTTCCTTTCTATTTCAGAGTGACCATTGGCTTTGGACATCCAGTTCTTGTCTAACCAGATGATTCAACTTGATATCTCAGATTCCAAATGGGTATTAGCTCATGTGGGGTTCAGTTATCTTTGCTATATTAGATCCATTGTCGTCCATTTGATGATAATTCTTTGGTGGCACTCAAAGATAAGGAGTTGGCAGGTGATGGTGGTTAGGCCAATTTAGATTTAGATGGGGTTTTGAGATTCACCAATCGATTGTGTGTTCCGAGAGTTGGGGGTTTGATTCAGCTAATTCTTAGCGAGGTCCATAACTCTAGATATTCCATCCATCCGGGCACATCTAATATGTATCATGATTTGAGGGAGCACTACTGGTGGAGTGGTATAAAGAGAGACATCTCAGACTATGTGTCTCATTGTTTGTGTTGCCAATAGGTGATGTCTTAATATTTGAGGCCTAGTGGTGAGTTTCAGAGATTACCCATTCTAGAGTAGAATTGAGAACGTATTAAGAGGCCCTTCATTATAGGTTTTCCTTATACTTCTAGAGGTGATGATAATATTTGGGTCATCATGAATCGATTGACCATGTCACCACACTTCCTCCTTGTTCAAACTTCCTTTAGTACTGAGAGGTTGGCTCATATCTAAATTTAGGAGGTGGTTCATCTTTATAGTATGCCTGTATTTATCATTTTAGGTCGGGGTTCACAGTTCACTTCCAACTATTGGAGGGCTTTCAGGAGGAGTTGAGCACCCGCATTCACCTTAGCATGATAGTTCACCCATAGACTGATGGCCAATTAAATCACACTACTAAGGTCCTTGAGGATATGTTGTAGACCTGTGTTATGGATTTTGGGGGTCAATGGGACCAACTCTTGCTTTTGGTGGAGTTTGCGTATAATAACAACTACCACTCTAGCATTTAGATAGCCCCATTCAAAGGCCTTATATGGTAAGCATTGTCTCTTTCTAGTCATTGGTTTGTGTCTATAGAGCCTAGGCCTCGTGGTTAGAATTTCTTTTGGAGGCCTTGGATTAGAGAAGGGTTATTTAGGATTGACTCAAGACTTCTTAGAGTGGACATCAGAGTTAAGAGGATCACAGGCGTCAACCATTGAGGTTTGCATTTGGTGACCAGGTATATACCCCATAAAGAGCGTAATGAGATTTTGGAGGTGAGGCAAGCTTAGCCCCAGGTATATAGGCCCATTTGATATTTTGAGGATAGTCGGAGAGGTGAGGCTACCTCCACCACTATCATCTATCCATCCAGCCATTTATGTTTCGATGTTGCACTGGTATGTTGTGCTCCATTATGATTCAGTTGAGTTAGATGATCGTTTGAAGGATCCGGTGGACATTCTAGCCAATGATGTCAGGAAGTTGCGATCAAGTTCCATTCCTATTATTAAATCCATTGAAGTCACCATCTAATCAAGAAGTCTACCAAGGAGACCGAGCAGGAGATGCGTAAGTAGTTCCTTAGTTTATTTAAGATTTTAGGTTCTTCTTGACTCTTACTTTCGCGGGCGAAAGTCTTTTTTAGTACCGAATATGACCCTCCAGTTTATTTTATTTTCTTTGTTTAGAGTGTTCTTGTAGAGGCCCTATATCATTTATGACTTGCTGACACTGGCTGTTCAGTTTTCTTGTCGTTTGTTTGGGTTTTGGGCCCGTTTCCCTCTTTTGGAGCTTTTGAAGCTCTAGAATGGGCAAATTAGGCTAATAGCTTGGTCAACATGAATATCAAGGCAATCATTAAGAGTTTGTGGCCATTTGACATTTTAGCCTTTGAAATCTGGCCTAAGGTTCACTTTGGTCAACATTCTTGGAAAATCGCTCAGATGAAAATTTTGAAAGAGCAATTAGTTCTGAAATGTCAAGTTTGGTCTAGCATGACCTTTTGTTCGCTTGACAAGGCTTATGGTCTAATCTCGAGGTTCATTGTAGAATTTAGCTTAAAATGACACTTAGGAGTAGGACCCACTTTTCATTACAATAACCTCATATGGGAATTTGGATTGTACCATTGAGTCTGAGCGTCGAATTGGCAGGGGAGATTTGGAAATTGGAGAAAGTGGTGTTACAGCACTATTCTGGTGCACAACCTTTTTTCCCTCGGTATTCGCAAGTAGCGAGCAACTTTCGCAGAAGCCATTCGCGAGGCTCAAGCCACATTTGCGGAGGCTTGTCCCCTCTTTCTCTAAGATCGTGGGGACTGGGTTGCATTCGTAGAGCTCTATTCCCTTTGCCTTTATTTTCACAGACTTTTTCCCTTGTTCGCGAAGGTCAATTCTTGTGACATCTACGTTTGTGGGCCACTTAGATCGCATTCGCGAAGGTCAATTTTGGCCTGTCATTTTGAATATAAAGACCACGTGATTAGCCATTTCTCTCAACCTTTAAAGAGTGATAATTTGAGCTAGGATAGTCCAAATTGAGTGACTCAAAGCTAGGATTGTGGGTAATTGTTTGTAGAACGAGTAGCTAACTTTGAAAAGTGTCAGGGAGGCTTTATTAGAGGTAAATTACTTTTTTTAGCTGTTGTCCTCAAGTTTCTGTGGTGGTTAATTATTGAATTTCTTACATGTAATTATTTGGGCTATCCCGACCCTCGAATTATGTTCCATTTAGGAGCACGAGTTCAGAGTAATATTTAGGACCTTTACATGGAGTCAATTTTGAAATTACCAAAGTGGGTCCCACATTCCCCTTTTTGACTTTAAAATTGGTAGATCTCTGATTTTAGTAAATTTAATGACAAAATGATTGCATTGACATTGTGTACTTATATTTGACAGCATGGCAATGTTTGAAGGCCTTATAGAAGGGGAAAACTCTAGTTCTATGGTTTTGGAACATAAGTGATCAACCTACAGGTAGGTTATAGTTTTCCCCTCTCTTGATTGAGCTTGAAATATGATTGCTAGTTCATTAGTTGGGATTCGGGTTGGGTAGTTATTGAATCATGCTTAGATACTTAGAAACCATGCTTTAGGCCTATTTCGGGAATGTTACGAGTAGTTATGAGCATACTACTTGCCTTTGTTGATCATCTATGCCTTGTGGTGTATTTGTATAATTTTTTTATTATATATTTGGAGCATGTTTGGCCTTAGACTAGGTTTGACTAGAGCTCGCCTTAGAAATGCATGATTCAGACCCGATAGGTCTTAGTCTTGCCCCAACATTGCTTTGGCCGACTTTGATCCTTGTAGACTGGTGTAAAAGACATGAATCTAGTAGTTTTGTCCTTAGATAGGCGATACACTTGCTCCAACGACTTTTTATCCTTACTCTTCCAATTTTGTGGGTTTACAAGTTTTGGTGGCAACACCGAGTTTCGTTCTATGATTCAAGACTGATTTGGGATTCAGCTTAAGTGACTTAATTGATTGTCTAGGTGTGGAAGACATTCTATGGATATCAGTGAGTATGGACCATTAGGGGTACTTGCAGCAGCTATATTTGGGCACTTTTGTCTAGCATCTAGATTCAAGCTCCAGCCTTGACTGCATTGATACTTTTTAAGAGCATTCGGTTAGAGGTCCGGCCTCATTTACTTGATATTTCTGACCTGTTACATTGATGCTTCTAGTGAGCATCCGGTTAGAGGTCCGGCCTCTGTCCCTTCAGATTCTAGTAGTTCGGTTTGAAGTTCTGGTTCTACATTCTTCAGTCTTGGGTTCTCATTCAGTTCTTATAGTTATAGCTATTCGTTGTAGCATTGAGCTTATAGGGGTCTGTTTGAGTTTTATTTGAACTTGTGGATGAGTGTACCTTCTGGGCTTATATGGTCCAGTTAGGTGTAGTTAGCTTATAGATTACCGTAGTTAGGATATTTTCTACAATTATGTGCATTACATTTCATTACTTTACTTTAGTTTAGACTTCCTCTCTTGATATTGTTCTATCCTATTCTGTAAGACCCTAGAAGTTGGAAAGAAAGAAAATGAGGAACAAAAATTGAAATTCCAGAAAAAGCAGCTTTTGGGCACCAAGTGGCCTTCATGAGGCCCACTATGGGCCGTGAAGAGGACTGTAGGCTATGAAGCGCCATCGTGGTCCATGCCTAGCCAAATAGTTCCCATAAGTGAGGACACGTGATGCCACCATGAGCCATAGTGCGGACTATAGTATGTAATGGCCCCCGTGGTGACCACCTCATGCAGGACCTTATCAGGACCATCTTCACGAGTAATATTCACACACCGTATTATACACTACAGACCATGAAGGTTTCTATAGAAGATCTTCTGAAACCCTCCCTATAACCCCAAAGATTTCAAGACCAAGTCTACCACCACAGAAGCCACCACAGACCGTGTCACCCTTAATGGGTCGTGATGGGTCTTGCGGTGGGCAACCTTCCAGAACCCCTTTTTTAGAAATTCTAAGTACCTCACCATGGAGGGGACTAAGGACCGTAGTACCCATAACGGTCTATGGTGAGGGCCCATTTTGGGTCCTGGATCTAGTTTTACTGAGGGGTAATTTGGTTATTCCCTATGCTTTCAGTAATGAATGTGGACGGTTTTTGAGACTAGATTCCTACCTATTAACTACCCAAAAAATCTTCTAACCCTTATAATCTCTCTATAATTCCAAAAAATAATAAAACCTTTTCTTCCAAGTTTTCTCTCAAGGTCTTCTCGCTTAAGCAATTCAATAGGGTTGTTCAAGGTCAAGCTTTCATTCTTATCAATTTAGGGCTCATCAAGGTCAAGGTATGTGGGACTTCATCCATGGGCTACTTTCACCCATCAAATCCCAAAGATTTCTTCTCAATTCTCTTTTGATTTCTTCAATTAAAAGCCCAAATTGTATGATTTTTATTGGATTTTCTCAATTATGATATACTTCAATGTTATTAGCCTTGTTATCATAATTTACATCATATTGCATGATTTCAAATTGAATTTTAATGACCAATTCTATATTCTAGTTTTAAGTATAATTTATGAGATATGATCATGGTTTTCAAGTTATATTCTATGAAAGCCTTATGCTATGAATTAAAGATGTTTTATGCAAAGAAGTTTATGAATGATGATTCTATGATGTTTCAAGAAAAATTAAAGATAGGTCAAGTTAATTCCCTAAAGATATATAATGATGGATGACCTACGCCAACATTACAGAAGTTATATAATAGATGAGCTAATCCTATGATTTCTATGATGATGTTATATGAGCTATTCTTATGATATTTTATAAAGATGGATTGATACTTATTATTATCTTTCCCTAGAGTGTTTATGACCATGTTTTTTGAGTTCCATTGGGATATTAACTAAGCACCAATAGGTCTTTTAGGTGGGGTTTAGTATGGTAACACATTTAGTTACCCAAGAGAATCCTACTAGCAACTTTTAATCCCAAACTACGTTGACCACATAGGCTTACATATGCCAATATCACTAAGCTAGTGGATCCACATAGCCAATTAAAAGATTTACTTTATGGAGTCTACCCTGGCAAGGTAGCTTTCCCTGTCCCGATGCAAGAGTCATTGGATTTCATGTATTAGTTCGCATTATCTTATATGTCGGTTAAAGATCCTATCCCACATAGTTTCAGGTTAGTTATGAGTTCTTATGATGATTATGAGATTCTTTTGATATTTGACCAATGAGATAAATGTTTTAACGTTTTCATGACTTTATTCATATTTTAAAGATATTTCTCTTTCATCCCATGACTTATATTGATTATGTCCTATGTTTATTTGTTCATGCGTCTTCTCACATACTTAGTGCATTCAATGTACTAACATATACTTTTTGCCTACATTTTATCATAATGTAGGGACCGATGATCACATTCATCCTTCTCCCACTCATGGCTAGAATTTACTATTCACATCATGTTGGTGAGTCCTCACAGTTTAAGGACATGGAATTATTTTACATTTGACAGTTATACTTCATTACTTTTATATTGTCTATTGGGTGAGCTGGAATATTGTCTTATGCGCTCATCTAGTAGTAGAGGCATGCTAGATAGAAAATAGTCTATGTTGTCATTTTCTCATTTCGAGACCTATGTTCTATTTGAGAGTTTGCTTCCGTATCTTGATTTGGGCTTTATTGCTTGATTTTCTTAAGCATACTCATTGTTGTTATACTAAGAGACTTGTTTGGAGTTCTTCGGGATTCTAATTATTGTGTTATGATCAGGCCCTAGGTCGGGTCATAACAAACTTGGTATCAGAGCATAAGGTTCAAGTTTCCTATGGTGTCTAACATGCCGCATCGTAGAGTCTTATTAATGAGTATGAAGAGTGCCACATTTATGAATAAGAGCCTATAAGGCATGTTAGGAAATACTTCACTTTCTTCATGATCTCATCGTGCTATAGAGTCAAACTCTAAGGTTTCCTCCTCTAATGCTTTCTCTTTGTGATTATATAATCATGCCTCTATATAGATCTCCCATTTGAAGAAATGTTTGAGAAGAGCCACAGGCTCTAAATGCTCATTTGAGCCACTTTTAAAATGCTAGCCCAAGCCATGACTACTCAAGTGAATCAAGGGGTAGATGCTCCTCAAGTTGTGACTACTTTGGCTTCGAGGGTTAGAGATTTCACAAGGATAAACCCTCCTGATTTTCATGGATCAAAGGTTGATCAGGATTTCCAAGACGTTGTTGATGAATTGTACAAGATTGTGGAGATTATAGGAGTGTCTTCGAAAGAGAAGGCGAAATTGGTGACAAAGGTGTCGCTCAAGTGTGTTATAACCAATGGAAGGCCAAAAGGGTTGAATATGGTCCCATAGGTTGGGAAAAGTCTAAAGTTGCATTTCTTGATCATTTCTTCCCACTTGATTTAAGGGAGGCGAAGGTTGAAATTATCAACTCAAGCAAGGGAATATAAGTGTGAGGTAATATGCCCTCAAGTTCAAAAAGTTGTCCAAATATGCTCCATCCTTGGTAGCCGACTCTTATGCCCGAAGGAGCAAGTTTATTTTAGGAGTGTTGAACTTGGTTATGAAAGAATGCCGAACCTCTATACTCATCAAGGAGATGGACATATCTAGGTTCAAGACTTATACAGAGCAGAATGAAAGAGAAAAGCTTAAGAAGAGAAATGCAACAGAGTCAAAGAGGGGTCGATATGAAGTGGGTTTTCTCAAAACTAGTCCAGTGGTGGAAATGGTCATTTTTGATAAGGAAAAAAGTTTCAAGGCCAATGTTCTTTAAACACTCTGGCTTCAAAATTTGAGAAGGACAAGGTGCCAAATACTAAGGCACAAGGCAGAGCTTCGGGTGGTCAAGTTATTGAGTTTTTGGCCAAAAACATCCTTAAAATATATTTTTAACAGAAAACATCCTCCAAGTATTTGAAAGTTAACAACTTTCATCCTTCAATTAGATAATATCAAAAAATTAAGTAATTCTACAAAAACATGTGCAATTCACGTGAACAAAAAGTTTTTCTACATAATTCGTTACCTTCTATAAAAAGATCATAAAAAGAATATTAAAAATCTTGGACACCATTTCTTGCAGAAACAAAAAATGTTAGGAAGGAGTGAGGATACATGATCTTCTTTTCTTCTCTTTTACCAATGCAAAGAAGCTGGAGCTTAATTATCTTTACCTTTTTTAAAGTCAAATTTTAGTTAGATCAATAATTTTTTGATGCAATTTGATTTTAAGGTGATCAAAATTTTATTTATATCTCGCATTCGATTTTTTAATCACAATTCTCATTATGTCTCGCATTTGAGTTTCATTCTCCATTATTTAAAGTGGAAGTCTCCTAAAACACCACTTAAGAAAATTTAGTTGAGAAGAAACATATTTTTACTGGTAATTTTTTAATATTAAATCACATGGAAAATAAATGAAATAAACTGTGAGTTAAAAGATTTTGCATAATACTAAATTCAATTTCCCAAAAAATTTATGATAATATTTTTGGCGTATTTTAAAATAATAAATACAAATGGGTGACTTGATTTTTGTACGATCTGTTAGTTTTTTGAAAAATTCTAGCAGAAGGATGAAAATTGTTAAATTTTAAATACTTGGAGGATGTTTTTTGCTAAGAATATTATTTTAAGGATGTAATCTAAGCTTGGAGTATAGTTTAAGGATGATTTTGGCCAAAAACTATCAAGTTATCCATCCATGTAAGAAGTATGAGAAGAAACATTTAGGAGAATGCTTGGTGGGGTTGGATGTTTGTTTCAAGTGTGGAAAGCCCGGTCATCATGCTAGGGAGTGTAGGGAAAGGTCTAGGCCACAAGGTCAGACTCAAGCTACCGGTGGTCCGTATTAGCATGCTACTACTTCGGGTGGCGATCAGCGCCAAAACAGATTTTGTGCTCTTTAGACTCATCAGGACTTGGAGGATTTCCCCAATGTTGTGACAGTATGTTGAAAATCTTTTACTTTGATGTTTATGCATTATTAGATTCGGGTGCTACTTTATCATTTGTTACTCTTTATCTTGTCATGAGATTCATTATTAGTCCCAAGGTCTTGCTAGAGCCATTTTTGATCTATACTCCGATTGGTGATTTTGTTGTGGCTAAAAGAGTATTGAAATTATCCAGTTTTAGTTTTTCATAATCCGTTGATTTAGTAGAGCTTGATATGACCGATTTTGATGTTATACTTGGTATAGATTCGCTTCACGCATGGTATGCCTCTATATGTTGTAGAACCCATATGGTTAGGTTTTAGTTCCCTATTGAGCTAGTCCTAAAATGGTAAGGTAGTAATTCTGTGTTTAAGGGAAAATTCATCTCATGCCTTAAAGCTTTTTAAAGGATTTCCAAAGATTGCATTTACCATCTAGTTCGGGTTAAAGATACTAACTCCGAAACTCCAGCTCTTGAGTAAGTTTTAGTTATTAATGAGTTTCCAGAAGTTTTCCCCGATGATCTCCCAGGTGTTCCTCTTGAAAGGGAAATAAACTTTGGTATCAATCTCATTCCCGATAATCAACCTATCTCTACTCCTCCTTACCTCATGGCTCCTGAAGAATTAAAAGAGTTAGATTAGTGAAAGGCTTTGTTAAATAAGGGTTTTATTAGATCGAGTATCTCTTCATGGAGTGATTCAGTTTTCTTTGTAAGAAAAAAGGATTATTCTATCCGTCTGTGTAGTGATTATTGGCAATTTAACAAGGTCACAATTAAGAATAAGTATCCCATTCCAAGGACTGATGACTTGTTTGATCAACTTCAAGGAGCAAGCTACTTTTCAAAGATTGATCTTCGATCGGGTTATCATAAACTCCGAGTAAGGGAGTGTGACATCTCGAAGAAGGCCTTTCGAACTCGGTATGGTCATTTCAAAATTTTTTTATGTCTTTTGGACTAATGAATGCCCCTGTAACTTTTATGGATTTGATGAACAGGGTGTTCAAGCAATATTTGGATAAGTTTGTGATTGTTTGAGAAAGATCATGCCAAATATTTAAGAATTATGTTGCAAATTCTCAAATACCGTTAGTTGTATGAAAAGTTTAGAAAATGTGAATTTTGGTTAAGGTCGTTTCGTTCATTGGTCACATTGTTTCTGGAGAAGGAATTATGATTGACCCAAAGAAGACTGATGCGGTTAAGAATTGGCCTAGACCATTGAATCCTTCTGATATTAGAAGTGTTTTGAGCTTAGCCAGTTATTATAAATTATTTGTAGAAGGTTTCTCTTCCATTACATCACATTTGAATACTTTGACTCAAAAGAAGGTGAAGTTCCAATGGTCCAAGGCATATGAGAAAAGCTTCTAAGAGTTGATGGATAGGCTTACCTCTACTTCGGTGTTGACTTTATCAAAAGATTATGATGGGTTCATTGTGTATTATGACTCTTCACGAGTTGGTCTTGGTTGTGTTCTAATGCAAAATGGGAAAGTGATACCTTATGCTTCACGGCGACTCAAGACACATGAGAAGAATTACCCGACTCCTAACTTGGAGTTGGTTGCGGTGGTATTTGCTTTGAAGTTGTGGATACACTATCTCTATGGTGTCCATGTGGATGTTTTCACCAATCAAAAGAGTTTGCAAATTTGTTCACTCAAAAGGATTTGAACCTTCGACAAAGGAGATGACTTAAGCTATTGAAGGATTACAACATGAGTGTGCTATACCATCTGGGTAAGGCAAATGTGGTTGTCGATGCTCTTAGTTGATTATCCATAAACAGTGTTGCTCATATTAAGGATGAGAAGAAAGAGCTAGCTCAGGATGTTCATATATTAGCCCGTTTGGGTGTTGATTGGTTAATTCCGAAGATTTGGGGTTATTGTGCCAAATGGTTACGAATAATCTTTTGTGGTGGATGGAAATGCAAAACAAGACTGTGATCCCGTTTTGGTGGAATTCAAGAAAGCGGTTGCCCAAAAATCCATTAACTCTTTTTCCTAAGTGGGAGATGGTATTTTAAGAAATCAAGGCCGATTGTGTGTTTCGAATGTTGATGGCTTGAAAGATATGATATTTTCTGAAGCTCATAGTTCATGGTATTCTATTCATCCTGGTTCCACAAAGATGTATCGAGATTTAAGGGAAGTGTATTGGTGGAATGGCATGAAGAGGGATATTGCAGAATTCGTAGCTAAGTGTCCTAATTGTCAACAAGAGAAAGTTGATCACGAAAAACTAGGTGTGTTGGCTTAAGACATTGAGATTCCTACTTGGAAGTGGGAAGCCTTGAATATGGACTTCATTATAGGTTTGCCTCGTACTCGTAGGCAACGTGACTCTATTTGGGTGATTGTTGACCGATGACTAAGTCAGCTCATTTCTTTCCTGTTAATAATTTATATTCACCCGAGGACTATGCTAGATTGTATATCTGAGAGTTGGTTAAGATTCATGGTGTTTTATTGTCTATCATTTTGGATTGAGGTACTTAGTTTACATCACAGTTTTGGAGATCCTTCCAAATAGTCTTGGCACTCAAGTCAAGCTTAGTACAACGGTTCGATCACGGAAGGATGATCAGGCCGAGCATACCATTCAGACTTTAGAGGATTATTTTCCATTGATAGAATTTTCTTTTAATAACAATTATCATTCTAGCATTAAGATGGCTCCATTTGAGGCTTTATATGGTAGGTGGTATCCTTTATTGGTTTGTTTGAGGTAGGTGAAGTTGCTTTTATAGGACCTTAGTTGGTATTTGAGGCTATGGAGAAGGTTAGACTTGTTAGAGAAAGTTTGAAAATGGCCCAAAGCCGATGAAAGTCCTATTTGGATGTGAGAAGAACAAAACTTGAATTTGAGGTTAATGATTGAGTTTACATGAAAATCTTACCCATGAAGGGTATGATGCATTTTGGACAAAATTCCCCGCTATGTTGGCCCATATCAGATTTTAAGGCAATTGGTAAGGTGACTTATGAGTTGAATTTTCCTTTCGACTTGGCATCAATGCGTCTGATGTTCCATGTGTCTTTATTAAGGAAGTTTGTTGTTGATCCTATCTCTATTGGTCCATTGAACATCATTGAGGTTAAAGAAAGTCTCTCATATGAGGAAGTTCTATTTTAGATCTTGGAAAGGCAAATTAGAAAGTTGAGAAACAAAGAAATAGCTTCAGTTAAAGTGTTATGGAGGAACCAAGAGGTTGAGGGAGCTACATGGAAAGCCGATGCAGATATGATGTCCCAATATCCTCATCTCTTTCCTTACGTGCCTAGTTGACGTATTTAGTTCCTTTATGGTACAAGCAACCCAAAACATATGTTTCAGTTATTCTCATGGTTTCATATGCATTCATGTTCGTAGAATGAGTTTTAAAGTCATGTTTTAGCTTGAGATTAAAGATTTCATGTTTTATACACTACGAGATGTTTTGCATTCATGTTGGTCTATTATGTTCCTTTCCTATTCCATTTATGCTAGCTTGAGTCCCCCTCGAGGATGAATATTCCTAAGGGTGAGATATTGTAAGACCCCAGAAGTTGGAAAGATGGAAAACGAGAAACAAAAAATGAAATTCCAAAAAATGTAGCTTTTGTGTACCTGGTGTCCTTTATGAGACCTATTACGAGTTGTAAAGAGGACTACGGGCCAGGAAGGGCACCGTGGTCCATGCCTATCCAAATAGTTCCCAGAGGTGAGGACCATGTGAGGCCACCATGAGTTCTATTATGGATCACAGTCTATAATGGCCCCCATCGTGATCATCTCCTGCAGATCTTAATTAGAACCACATTCATGACCAATATTCATGAACCATATTTTCCTCCACGGACCATGAAGGTCTCTGTGGAGTATCTCCTGAAACCCTCCCTATTACCCCTAAGATTTCAATACCAAGTCTACCACCATGAAAGCCACCACGAACCGTGGCACCTTTAACGGGCTGTGGTGGGTATCGTTATGAGAAACCTTCCAGAACCCCTTTTTCAGAAATCATAAGTCCTTCACCAGGGAGGGTACCACGAATTGTAGTTCCCATAACGGTCCATGGTGAGGGCATATTTTGGGTCCTAGATCTAGTTTTAATAAAGGGTAATTTGGTCATTTGCTATGCTTTTAGTAATGAATGTGGATAGTATTTTGGACTAGATTCCTACCTATTAACTATCCTAAAGTCTTCTAACCCTCATATTTTCTCCATAATCCCAAAAATCATAAAACCTTCTCTACCAAGTTTTCTCTCAAGGTCTTCTTCTCCCTCAAGTAATTCAAAAGGGTTCTTCAAGGTCAAGCTTTCATTCTTATCAAGTTAGGTCTCATCAAGGTCAAGGTATATGGGAATTCATCCATGGTCTTCTTTCACCCATGGAATCCCAAAGATATTTTCTCAATTCTCTTATGATTTCTTCAATTAAAAGCCCTAACTGCATGATTTTCATTGGGTCATCTCAATTATGGTGCAATTTAATATTATTAGCCTTGTTATGCATAATTCATATCATATTGCATGATTTTAAGCTGAATTTCAATGACCCATGCTATATGCTAGTTTCAAGTATGATTTATGAGATATGATCATGAATTTCAAGTTATATTCTATAAAAGCTTTATGTTATGAATTAAATGCTTTATGCAAAGAAGTTTATGAATGATGATTCTATGATGTTTCAAGAAAAGTTAAATCTAGGGAAAGTTAAGTCCCTAAAGTTGTTTATGATCAAAGATATATAATAATGGAAGGCATACACTTACATTGCATGAGTTATATGATAGATGAGCTAATCCTATGATTTTATATGATGATGCAAGATGAGTAATTCTTGTGATATTTTACAAAGATGGATTGATACTTATTATTTCTTTCCTTATGATAGTTATTATCATATTTTATGAGTTCCATTGGGATATTAACTAAGAACTAATATGACTTTTAGGTGGTGTTTGATCCGATAATACAATTAGTTGCCTAAGGGAATCCTAGTAGCATCTTTTAGTCCTAAAATATGTTTCTTGCGTAGGCTTACATATACTAATATGGAAAAGCTAGTGGATCTGCATAGCCTAGTTAAAAGAGTTAAATAATAGAGTCTACCCTAGCAAGGTAGCCTTCCTTGTCTCGATGCATGGGTCATCAGATTCCATGTACTAGCTCAGTGGTGTTATATGTCAGTTAAAGGTCCTATGCCATACAGTTTCACATGAGTTATGAGTTCTTGTAATTATTATGAGATTTTTTTGATGCATTGAAGAATGAGATAAATGTTTTAATGTTTTCATGACTTTATTCATGTTTTAAAGATATTGGTCTTGCATCCCATGACTCATATTGATTATGTCCTATGTTTATATATTTATTCATATTCTCAAGTATTTAGTGCATTTCATGTACTAACGCATACTTGTTTCCTATATTATATCAGACTGTAGGGATTGATGGTCACATTCATCCTCCTTCTACTCGTGGCTAGAATTTACTATTAGCTTCTTGGTGGTGAGTCCTCACAGTTTGAGGACATGAAATTATTTCTCATTTGACAGTTATACTTCATTACTTCTATGATGTCTATTGGGTGAGATGGAAGATTTTCTCATGCCCTCATTTAGTAGTAGAGGCATGTTAGATAAAAAAAAGTCTATGTTGTCATTTTCTCATTTCGAGACTTATGTTCTATTTGAGATTTTGCTTCCATATCTTGATTTGGGATTTATTGCTTAATTTCCATAAGTATGATCATGAATGTTATGCTAAGTTGATTGGTTGGAGTCCTTCGGGATTCTAATCATCGTGTTACGACTAGGCCTTACGTTGGGTCATGACATATTCTTCATTTTTATATTGTATTTATTTTTCAAGCTCAGTCGGCCTATTATTCCTATTGGATACCTGTTGTTTTGGTACTCATACTTTACTTGCATCTATTTTTGTGATACGAGTTCAAGAACGATTGGTCATCACTTATTCGAGCTTGCAGTAGTCTGATCTGAAGATGGGGCTGAGCACATGGCATTTTGTATTGATCCAGTCTCTATCTCTCAATATATATATATGGATAGTCTTTTTTTCCAGACAAGTCTTGTTTCTATTGTCCACTTTTGATATTGTGCTCTTTTTGTTTAGTTAGCTCTGTACTTGTGACTTCCAGATTCTGGGAGGGACCATTTTGTATATATTTTGGCTTGTTTTTTGCTTTTTTATTCGTATATGTTCGAATTACTTATTCTTGTCTAGTTTCTACACTTAAACCCATTTCTTGTTTCAGGTTACGAGTTGGCTTACCTATTAGTGGGTTATAGTAGGTGCCATTATAGCTCGAGAAATTAGGTCGTGATATTTAAGTCACTATTATATAGTTTTTCTACCCGTCTCCTAGCCTATATTACAACCCGTTAAAGTCCTATTTAATTTTTTTTGAGCATACTTAATTAGTAGAGATGTATATAATGGGCAAGCCTATGGTTCTTTGTACATACATGTGAATTTTTTTGTGAGTGGAGAGTTATTCTTTAATGCTAAGTCCTTAATTTATATTCAATTTTTTATATTGAATATGTGGACTATTTCTTCTTGTGAGGGAACTTGTTTCATGATAGATAGGTGATTTTATTAGGTTTCTTTGATAGAGTAGGTGATCAAGCTAATTTAATGAGTTAGAGTCCTTTTTTGAGGTTAAAAGGTTAGAAGTTTGTTGTTTTATTGTATATCTTGTATAATGATCGGGAAGTGTACTTGAGTTTTGAAATTTTTGTATGGCCTAATTGTTTGTATCAACCAAAATGGTGGCGTTCCTGTAATGACCCTCCTCGTTAATTTTGTTTTCTACTTCTATTTCATTGTTTAGAGCATTTCTATAGTGACCCCAGATCATTTATAACCTCTTGGCACTGGTAGCTCGGTCTCCTAGTCATTCATTTGAGTTTTAGGCCCGTTTCCCTATTTTAGAGCTTTTATAACTTATAAATTTGACTTCGGATACAACTTCTAGTAAAGGACCTCTGAATGGAATTTTGATGGTTTCATCAGCTCTGAAATGGACAAATTAGGCTAGTGGCATGGTCGGCATGAATATCAAGGCAATCTGTACGAGTTGGGGGCCATTTTTCACTTTTGCCTTCAAAATTTGGTATATTGTTAACTTTGGTCAACATTCTTGGAAAACACGCTCAGATGAAAATTCTAGCAGCGCGGTTAGTTCTTGAATATCAAGTTTAGTCTACAATGACCCTTCATTCACTTTTCGAGGCTTTCGGTCTAATCCCGAGGCTATTGTCGAATTAGGCTCAAAATGGCACTAGGTGTTGGACCCACTTTCAGTTAAAATAACCCCGTATGGGAATTTTGAAGGCATCATTATTTTTGGAACATTGAATTTGGTAGGGTAGAATATCTCATTGATTCCCAAGGGGTTTCAGACAAATCTCGAGCAACCCATCGTAGATTTTGAACATGCCAAGTTCATTTTTGCACCAGCTGAGTCTAGTCCCGTCGCTAGAGCAATTTCTGCTAAAGTGAACAGGACCTATGGGCGGGTGTTATAAAAGAGATAGGTGGTTGCTAAAGTGACACCTTGCTTAAGCGACACCTCGCTTAAGCGAACGGTTCCTCACTTAATCAAGGCCCACCTCTTTTATATGGTCTCTTAAGAAACTATTGGGTGTTTGCTTTTATGACACATGAGGCTTATTTCAAAGTCCCAGTTTCAGTTATCTCTTGCAACTTTGACATACGATTTCTCTTTCAATATAAAAGCGATTTGAGTGATTCCAAAGGCTAATATGTGTGGTTGTTCGAGGGGAATCCAGTGTTATGTTTAGAACTAGGATTAAAGGCTTTGTTTAAGGTAAATTTCCCTCTATCCCTATGAGTTTGGGTGTTCTTGAGCTAAGTTGTCAATTATGATGTTTGTTGGTGTTGTGGCTGTTATGATGGGTGAATTGTGTTCCTTTTTGGAACAAAGCTTGGGGTAGTAGTTAGGGCGTATTCTCAGAGTCAATTCTGTGAGTTACATCACAGGTCCCATAATTCTTAATTTTTGACTCCAAAATTGGCCCGTCACCAAATTCAACAATTTTTTTATCATAGCGACCGTATTGACATTGTGAGTCTATTTTGGATAGAGTGGTAGCATTTTGAGGTCGTACGGAAAGGAAAAGCTCCAGCAAAGTGATTTAGAACGCACGTGTTCAGCCTACTAGTAGGCTACGACTTTCCTTATTTTATATTGAGTTGGAATGTGTGAAATCATGTTGAGATAGATGGAATTTTGGTTGGGTAGCTTATCTATATGTCTTAGGTGTTAGAAATCATGTTTTAGGCTATTATCGAATTTTTTGGGTAAGTGAAAGCATGTGTCTTCTTCCATTAAATGTTACTACTATTTTTTGGTGTCAATATTATATATATTTGTTATTATGGAGCATGTAGGCATTAGTATAGGTTGTGGAACCTTCTTAGATGCTCTAGCATCACTCTTGTAGGCTTAGATCCGTGTAGGATGGTGTAGCAGGCTAGTGTCTAATAGTTGAGCCTTAGCTAGGCAGTAGCATTTTTCTTATGAAAGACCTTATCCATAAATTCCTATGATTGTGACTTTTGATATGCATTGGTGAAACTAGACTTGTGATGGACTTGTTTTGGTTTTGGTTGAAGCCCATGCGATTTATCAGTAGATTCATTGTGGAGAAAATCCTCGGTAACTATTAGTGTCTAGTTGGAACGGGGAATGTTCTGCACCATTGACTAAATCATTGGTGAGCATCCGAGTCTTAGTCCCAACCTCTATTCTAAATCCCATCGGGGAGCATACGGGTCCCAGTCCCATCCTTGATCGTACTGATGAAGTATAAAGAGAATCTGGGTCGCAGTCCCTGGCTTGACCATATTGAGAATTTGGGCGAGCACCAGGGTGCTAGCCCCATCCTCGACCCCTAAACCATTCTTGGTTAATTGATCCTTAGGGATTCTTGGTTCGAGAATGATTTGGTTCTTTAGCTCTTGGTATCATTAATTCTTAGTTCCTAGCCTTGTATTAAGTAGCTCTTCTGTGTACCTGGTGGGCTTATGGAGGTTTGTTCGATTTTTATTTAATCTTGCGCATGAGTGTCCCAGATGGTATTACGGAGACCCAGTAGGATGTACTTATCTGTAGTCATCCTAGTTGTATCTTCTTGTTCGTTGGGATATTTACCTTTCTTACCATAGATAATTAGTATCACACCTATTTAGGCTTATTCCTCTTTTTATATTATTTTTATCTTTCTTTTTTAGTTGGCTTATGATGCCTACTGGTACCTTATATATGATACTTATACTACACTCCGAATCTACTTTCGTGATGCAATTCTGAGCACCAGCTACCGATGCTGATAAATCAAGCCTGGTCTAGCCACATCTAAAGACCAAGGTGAGCACATGCCATTTTGAGATCATTTCTATATCCTTTAGCTTGGATGGCCCGTCTTTTCATACATTTGAGAGTAGCTAGTGTTTTATATATTTTTGGTCCATTTTTGGGACTTGTACTCATTTTATTTTGGTGGCAGCTTTGTACTAGTGGCTTCTAGTTTCTGGGAGGGATCCCAGTTTGTGTATTTTGTATATATTTATCTAGTTTCTCCTTATTTCGGTAACTTCTCGATTTTCTTAGTTCTGTTTAGTATTTTCCCCCTTATACCCATAACTTGTAGTTTTGGTTTATGGTTTTGTTTTACCTACCAGGGGGTTATGGTAGGTGCCCTCATAACCTGAGAAATGGAGTCCTCACAAGTTGTTATCAGAGCCCAAGTTCACTAGTCTCACCTGTACAGAGCTTACGTCTAGTAGAGTTTCCTGGATGGGTGCAAAGACATCTGTGACTTATCTTCGGGAGGCTATAGGATGTCATTAGAAACATTTTCAATATTGTATTATTTTATGTAGTTGTGTGTCTTATTATTTCATGAAACCTTATTTGTCCTACTCTTTGGCAGGGATGGCTCATACACTTGGTAG
Source organism: Solanum dulcamara (assembly GCF_947179165.1). Classification (NCBI taxonomy): domain Eukaryota; kingdom Viridiplantae; phylum Streptophyta; class Magnoliopsida; order Solanales; family Solanaceae; genus Solanum; species Solanum dulcamara. Next base: position 23,481,576 of record NC_077244.1, read on the forward strand.
TACTAATGGCGATGACCCACTAGGACCAGGAAGGCCTAGAGGCTGACCCTGTGGTACAAGTAAAGAAGTAACACCAGTCTTTGATCATGATATAGCTCCTAAGCATGTAGAGGATCATTAGGATGCCCTATTCTTCCTCAGCTGGAAGGGCCACCGCCAGCAGCACAGCCTCCATCGACAACTATTATGACCCAAGCGTTAACACAATGATTGTTGAGTTGCTTATCTATATCAGGGTTATACCATAGGCCCTATCCCTAACTGCTGATATGCTATCACAGTAGGATCAACTAGCACCGCTAGTACCGCAGGACCAACCTGTGCCGCCAATACATGAGGTACAACTGCTCCTACCATATGTTACACCTCTACCAGCAGTCTCGGAGGGTGTTATGTCCTTACAAAATAATAAGATGTTAGGGATATTCTAGAGGCTATCACCCTCGATGTATTCTAGAGTTATTGGCGAGGATGCCATGGAGTTTTTGACTACTTGCCAGGATAATCTTTACTTCTTAGGTCTTGTAGAGTATAAAGGCACCAAATTCACCACTCACAAATTTCGTGGGTCAGCCAGATAGTGGTGATGCTCCTATTTATAGACCAGGCCAGCCAGATTACCATTATTAACATGGGCTCAGTTTTTAGAAGCCTTCTTACCTAGATACATTCCTAGTAGTGTTAGGGACCGACTACGAGATCAGTTTACATAGTTTGAGCAGGGTCAGATGACAGTCACCGAGTATGAGGCTAGATTCTATTAGCTATCCTGATATGACACTATGATTCTACCTAATAAAGAGGAGTAAGTATGGTATTTATGCATGGGTTGAGGTGACACTTGAGGTTGGGGATAGAGAACTTGGTTTCTGTGGGCCACTTTTTTCTGGATGTGGTGGACCATGCCCATACTATAGAGATTATTCATCACCACAACCAAGGCGGAAGCGATAAGAGGCCTAGGCATCAGAGCAGTTTAAGTGAGTCCTAGTCTAGGGGCCAGGATAGTTAGGCAAGCTACGCTATCTATTTTAACATGATAGGTACCAGTATGGGCATCCATCTAGCCAATTCAGGCGACTCTATTAGTAGTTGAGGGTATTCTTCCCCATTCGGGGGTTTCCACATTAGGCTAGAGCTTAAGGGAATCAGGTTCGCTTCCTTTATATTGTGGAAAGGTCCTTATAGGGGGATCAACTTTAGGATGTTATGATTGTGGTTTAGTAGAGCACTGGTCTAGAGAGTACCCCAGCCATGCTAGATAGTTTGCACTAGTACCACTTCCACCTGGAGGTGGAGATCTAGGTCAGGGTCATGGCGATGGCTAGCAGAGTATTTGTGGAGGTCACCGAAGAGGCAAGTAGGGTGGTAGGTCAGATAGATGTGAAGAAGGCCGACAGGGCCATTTTTGTGCTGCACCAACTAGGTGGAGGCCAAGGCATCAAACAATGTCATCACAAGTACTATCCTCATATGTTAGTAGACTAAAGTGCCGATACATCAAACACTTGAGGTATCTTTGCATGTTTCCACGCTAGTAGGATATTCTTTAGTAGTGGATCAGGTATGTAGCTCCTATGTGGTGACTATTTTGGGAAATGAGACTCAGGATGACCTTATTCTATTAGATATGATAGACTTTGATGTTATACTGGGCATGGATTTGATTTCCCCTCACCATGCGGTTTTAGACTGTTACACCAAGACTGTTACTTAGCCATGCCTTACATTCTCTTGGTCTTGTGGCAGGGTGCTTATAGCCACTCATCGATGGGGATTATGTCCTTTATATAGGCTCATTGGGTAATTGCTTCCAGGTGTTTAGCCTACTTATCATATGTTTGTGATGTGTCTAACAAGTCCCTAATTATTGATTTAGTCCCTATGGTACGATATTTACCGATGTCTTTTCTATCGACCTACCTGGCCTACCCCCAAAGAGAGATAGTGACTGTTCTATAGACTTAAAGACAAACACTAAGCCCATCTCTATTCCAATGTACCATATGGCTCCCGTAGAGCTCAAGGAGCTCAATTTTTATCTTGAGGACCTCATAGGAAAGGGATTTTTACGTCCAAGTATGTCTCCATGGGGTGTTCCTGTCCTATTTCTTAAGAACAAGGATGGGAGTATGCAAATGTGTGTTGACTACAGGCAGTTGAACAAGGTGACGGTGAAGAACTGTTAACCCATGCCTCGCATTGATGATCTATTCGACCAGCTTTAGGGTGCCACCATATTTTTTAAGATTGATCTGAGGTTCTATTTCCATCAATTGAGGATTAGAGATACCAACATTCCTAAGACTGCTTTTCAGACTCGTTATGGCCACTACGAGTTTCTAGTGATGTCTTTTGGTCTTACTAATGCCCCTGCAGTCTTTATGGACCTTATGACTCAAGTATTTTGGCCTTATCTTAATTCTTTTATGATCATATTCATCATTGATATTTTAGTATGATCGCAGGGTAGAGAGGAGCATGCATAACATTTGTGGATTGTGCTTTAAACTTTGAGAGATCAGTACCTTTATGAAAGATTCTCAAAGTGCGAGTTTTAGTTGGAGTCTGTAGCCTTTCTAGGATACGTAGTATCCAATGAGGGTATTATGGTACATCCTGCAAAGATTGAGGCTATTTAAGTTAGGCCTGCATTTGTTATAGAGATTCAAAGCTTCATCGGATTGGGTTTCTCCACCATTGTAGCCTCATTGACCCATTAGGATGTCCTCTTTATATGGTCCAAGGAGTGTAAGTCAAACTTTTGAAGGCTCAAAGAGTTACTTACCACTGCTCCTGTTCTGACTCTTCTAGTCGAGCGCGAGAGCTTTTCAGTATATTTTGATGCGTCTAGTGTAGGTCTTGGGTGTGTTCGGATGCAGTGGGACTAAGTTATTGCTTATTCTTCTAGACAGTTAAGAGTGCATGAGCGCAACTAACCAATTCATTATTTTGAGTTGGCAGAAGTAGTTTTCTTTCTCAAAATGTGGAGGCACTACTTATATGGGATCTAGTGTGAGATATATAAAGATCACTGTAGCCTTGAGTACATTATGAGTTAGAGAGACCTTAATTCTAGACAGTAGTGCTGGATTGAGCTTTTAGCAAATTATGACATCTCTATTCTCTACCATCCGGGCATGATGAATGTAGTAGCAGATGCCTTGAGCTGGAAGGCGGGGAATATGGAAAGTTTGGATTCCTTTCCTATTGTGGATATACCCCTAGCCTTGGACATCTAGTATTTTTCTAATAAGATGGTCAGGTTGGACATATAAGATTCTAGACTAGTTTGTCTTTTGTGGAAGCTCGGTCATCTCTATTGGATCAGATTCATGGTCGACAGTTTGAGGATGGAGCATTGGTAGAGAAGCGAGAGTTAGTATTGTGTGGCGAGGGTAGCATAGCTACTTTAGATTTAAATAGGGTACTATGATTTGATGGTCGCCTTTACATTCCCAGAGTTGGAGACTTTATCTAGTTGATTCTTTGTAAGGCCAATGATTCCAGATACTATATTCATCTTGGAACCTGAAGATGTATAAAGATCTGTGATAGCATTACTGGTGGCATAGCATAAGGAGAGATATAGCAGAGTATGTGTCCCATTGTTTGAGATGCCTGTAGGTTAAGGCCAAGCATCAAAGCCCTGGCGAGGTGTTTCAAAGATTACTCATTCCCAATTAGAAATGGGGTTGTATTACCATATACTTTGTGATGGGATTACATCAGACACCTAAAGATAGTGATGGTATTTGGATAATTGTTGATCTATTGACCAAGTCAGTACATTTCTTGCCGGTGCGGTATACTTTTAGTGCAGAGCCTCTAGCTCGGGTCTTTATTTAGGAAGTAGTCCATCTTCACGGAGTACCAGTGTCTATTATAGCCGATAGAGGGTTTTAGTTTACTTCCAGTTTCTAGAGACTTTCAGTCAAGTAAGGCACTACAGGTATTGGATTCAGCTTGAACTAATAAACCAGGTTCTTTAAGAGTCTGGTTCTTTAGAAACAAGAGTTGTTCCCAGTTAAAAGGAAGGCGCAAATTAAGGTGAACAGAATAGATTCTTATAGAACTGTTTGGGGAGTCAATAAGCTAATTTAGAGAGATTTGTGCACCTAGATTGATCTTAGCACGACGTTTCACTCACAGATTAATGGTTAGTCAGAACACTATTCAGGTTTTTAAGAATATTTTGTGAGCTTTTGGGTTGAAGTTTGGGGGTCATTAGGAGTAGTACTTGCCTCTGGCGCAGTTTGCATACAACTACAACTATTATGCTAGTATTCAGATGGCCCCGTTCGAGTTTTTATATGGTAGGTGTTGTCGATCTTCAATTGGTTGGTCCGAGTCTTTAGAGCCTGGGCCACACAGTGTTGATTTACTACATGATTCCTAAGCTAAACTCTAGACTATTTAGGATAGATTAAGGATAGCTTAGAGTAGACATCGGATTTATACTGATCACTGGCATCGACCTTTGTTCTTTGAGGTTGAAGATTGTGTATTCCTGTGGGTTTCGTCCTTAAAGGGCGTGGTGAGATTCGCCAGGTAGGGTAGGGGTATCCCAGGGTACATTGGGCATTTTAAGATTCTGAGGAGAGTTGGAGGGGTTTCTTATGAGTTGAGTCTACCTCCAGCATTTTTGGCTATACACCCAGTTTTCCATATTTCTATGTTGCGCGGGTACATCCCAGATGAGTCCCACGTGCTTTCGTATAATTCGGTTGAGTTAGATGATTTTCTTACCTTTGTTGAGGAGCCAGTTGCTATATTAGATAGAGATGTTTGCTAGCTCCGTTCTAGGTCCATCCATGTGTTTAAGGTACAGTGGCGACACCATTCGATCAAGGAGGCCACCTGAGAGACCGAGCTGGAGATGCGAGAGCAGTTCCCAAATTTGTTTGAGTGTTAAGGTAGATCCTTGTCTTTAATTTCACAGATAAAAGTTCTTTTAGTAGTGGATGTTGTAATAATCTGTAAGACCCCAAAATTTGGAAAGTCAAAAAATGAGGATCAAAACATGAAATTACTGAAACCTATAGTTTTTGGCACTAGGTGATGACCACGAAGTGCCATCATGGGTCGTGGTATGCACCACACCTCGCGGCGAGCCATATGGTGGTGTCCCTAAAACTTAGACATGCAGGAAGGGAGCACAGGCCATGGTGAGCACTGTGTCGTGAAGCCTTCCATGGTGACCCCTCCCCTGACCTTAGAAAATGATCCCAAGCCAAGGACCACGCCTTACCACCATGGTCCATGTATCCCTTCACGGGACATGGTGGGTTCTATGGTGGTCACTCTTGTAGACTACCCTGCAGGTCCTACACTATGCCCATACTTTACGGACCGTGATGAGCATCATAGACGGTGAAGGGTTCCATAAAAGAGGTTCTGAAACTCTTCCTTGCAACCCCAGGAATTCAATTCCAAGTCTAGCTGTACGGATACCACTATGGGCTGTGATGGGTCTTCCGTGGTGAGTCCCAGCCCAGTTAAATGAAGGGTAATCCATTTACTTCCCTGTTTCTTCATTAATGTATGTGGACGTTTTTGGGACTAGATTCATTACGAAATTGTCCTAAATACTCCTTAATCTATTTCATCCCCTCATTAACTCCCAAACAACTTTAAGACTTCTGTCTCAACGTTCATTCAAGAGTTCATCATCTTCACAAAGTTTGGCTAGGGTTTCTTCAAGAACAAATCTCCTTTCTCAATTCCAAGTTCAATTTCAATCAAGGTATGTAGGGATTGATCCATGGGTTTCTTTCACCCATGGAGTCCCAAGGTTTTCATTTAAAATCACATGAATTTCAATCGGAGTTGTAACGCTAATTTGATGAATTACATTGGGTTATTTCAATTATGTTTTTAACCATTATAGATAATCATTATAAGTATGTTTCTACATGAATTACATGATTTTAAGTTGAATTATGAATGCCCATGCATGAAGCTATTTTCAATGATGATATTATGGAGTATAATTATGAATTCAAGGATTTCAATTATTCTCATGGGTTTCATTCAAATTGACTATGTATATGAGCTTTACTCTAAATTCAACTATGAATTATGATCATGAATTATGCTTATGTTCAAGTTATGAATTACATGCAAGTTATGAAGAAAGGTTATTTAGGGCCCTATGTTGATGACGTAGGAACCTAATGACATGAATTATACAAGTATGATATTGTAATGTTGAAAGGCTAACACTCACATTGCAAGTATGATATGAAAATGAGCTACTCTCTTAATTATGAAGTTTATGAACAAGTTATGATATATGCTAAGTACGACTTTTAGAAATCGGTATGGTCACTTTGAATTTTTGGTTATTTCTTTAGTACTAATAAATTACCCTGCAGCTTTTATGGATTTGATGAATAGGGAGTTCAAACAATATTTGAATATATTTATGATTGTCTTCATTGATGATATTTTGATTTACTCATGAAGGGAGGAAGAGCATGCCAATCGTTTGAGGATTGTGCTATAATTTTTCAAGGATCGTCAATTATATGCAAAGTTTAACAAATATGATTTTTGGTTAAGGTCAATTGCATTCCTTGGTCATACTTTTTCCAGAGAAGGATTTATGGTTGATCAAAAGAAGACTGAGGCGGTTAAGAATTCACATAGACCATTGAGTCCTGATATTCAAAGTTTCTTATGCTTAGCAAATTTTTATAGATGGTTTGTATAATGTTTCTCTTCCATTGTATCGCCATTGATGATTTTGACTCAAAAGAAGGTGAAGTTCCAATGGTCTGAGGCATGTGAGAAAAGTTTCCAAAAATTGAAGAACAAGCTTACCTCTGCTCTGGTGTTGACTTTACCGAAAGGTTCCAATGGGTTTGTTGTGTATTATGATGCTTCATGAGTTGGTATTGGTTGTGTGCAAATGCAAAATGCTAAAGTGATATCTGATTCTTCAAGGCAACTCAAGGCACATGGGAAGACTTACCTAAATCATGACTTGAAGTTGGCAGCAGTGGTATTTGCTTTGAAATTGTGGAGACACTATCTTTATGTTGTCCATGTGGATGTTTTCACCAATCACAAGAGTTTGTAATACTTGTTCACTCAAAAGAACTTGAACCTTCGACAAAGAAGATGGCTTAAACTGTTGAAGGATTATAACACGACTGTGCTATTTATCCCGAGTAAGGCAAATATGGGTTCTGACGCTCTCAGTAGATTTTCCATGAACAGTATTTGCTCATATTGAGGATAAAAAGAGAGAGTTGGTTTGGGATGTGCATATATTAGCCCATTTTAGTGTTCGATTGGTTGATTCCAATGATGGTGGTATTGTTGTGCAAAATTATTCTGAATCGTCTCTTGTGGCGGATGTAAAGGCAACACATGATAGTGATCCTGCTTTAGTTGAATTATAGAAAGTGGTTGCCGAAAAAGAGATAAAGGCTTTGTCCCAAGTGAGAGATGGCGTTTTTGAGATATCAAGGATGATTGTGTGTTTCGAATGTTGATGGGTTAAAAGATATGATATTTTCTGAGGCCTATAGTTTGAGGTATTCTATTCATCCCGGTTCCACAAAGATTTATAGAGATTTGAGGGAAGTATATTGGTAGAGTGGCATTAAAAGAGATATTCCAGAATTTGTGGCTAAGTGTTCAAATTGTCAACAAGTGAAAGTTGAGCATCAAAAGCCAGAAGGTTTGGCTCAAGACATTGAGATTCCTACTTTGAAGTGGGAAGCCTTAAATATGGACTTCGTTAAAGGTTTGCCTCGTACTCATAGGCAATATGATTCTATTTGGGTGATTATTGATCTAACGACTATGTCGACTCATTTTTCCTAGTTAAGACTTCATATAAAGTCGAGGACTATGCTAGATTGTACATCCGAGAGTTGGTTAAACTTCATGGTGTTTCATTGTATATCATTTCGGATTGAGGTACTCAGTTTACATCTCAACTTTGGAGATCCTTCCAAAAGGGTCTTGGTGCCCAAGTGAAACTTAGTACAATTTTTCACCCACAAATGGATGGTCAAGCTGAGCGTACTATTCAGACGTTAGAGGATATGTTGAGAGAATGCGTTATTGATTTAGAGGAAATTGGGATGATCATTTTCCATTAATAGAGTTTCCTTGTAATAACATTTATCACTCTAGCATTGAGATGGATCCATTTGAAGCTTTATATAATACATAGTGTAGATCCCTTATCGGTTGCTTTGAGGTGGGTGAAGTTTTTTTTATAGGACCCGAGTTGGTATTTAAGGATATGGAGTATGTTAGACTCATTAAATAAATATTAAAAATGGCCCAAAATGTCATATTCAGATGTGTGGAGAAGGGAACTTGAACTTGAGGTTAATAATTGGGTTTACTTGAAGATTTCACCCATGAAGGGTGTGATATATTTAGGTAAGAAAGGGAAGCTAAGTCCCCGCTATGTTGGCCCATTTCATATTTTGAGGTGAATTGGTAAGGTAACTTATAATTTGGATTTGGCTTCACAATTGGTGCATATGGTATTCCATGTGTCATTATTGAGAAAGTTTGTTGGTGATCCTAGATCCACTGTGCCATTAAACAACATTGAGGTTAAAGAGAGTCTTTCTTACGAAGAAATTCTGGTTGAGATCTTAGACTGGCAAGTTAGAAAGTTGATAAACAAAGAAATAGCCTCAATTAAGATTTTATGGAGGAATCAAGAGGTTGAGGGTGCTACATGGGAAGACGAAGCTGATATGATGTCCCGATATCCTCATCTCTTTTCTTCTATGACTAGTTGAGGTATTTATCTCCTTCATGATCCAACCAGCCCAAATCATACATTTCAGTTATTTTTATGGTTTCATATGCATTCATGTTCATGAAATTAGTATTAAAGTTATGTTTGTGCTTGAGATTAATGATTTCATATTTTATGCATTATCGAGATATTTTGCATTCATGTTGGGCTGTTATGTTCCTTTCCTATTACATTCATACTAGCTTGAGTCCCATTCGAGGACGAATGTTTCCAAGGGGGAAATATTGTAAGACCCCAGAATTTGGAAAGTTGGGAAGCAAGGATAAAAACATAAAATCAATGAAACTTGTACCTTTTGGCACTTGGTGATGACCATGGAAGGCCATCGCAGGTTGTGGTAAACATAACACCTTGGGGTGAGACACCGTGATGGTGGACTTGAAACTCAAACCTGCAAGAAGGGACCATGACAAGGGACCCGGACCATGGTGTGCCGTAAAGCCCTCTATGGTGATCCCTCCTCTAAGACCTCAAAAAATGATCCCAGGAAAGGACCACGCCTCACCACCACATGTTGTGTAGACCTTCAAGAACCATGGTGGGTTCCATTGTGGTCACTCCTACATACCATCCTATAGGTCCTACACCACGCCCATGCTTCACGGACCATGATGAGAATCACGGATCGTGAAGGGTTTTGTGGAGAAGGTTCTGAAACTCTTCCCCTACAATAATAGGATTTCAATTCCAAGTCTACCATCACATATACCACAACGGGCCATGATGAGTATCACGAACCCTGAAGGTTCATCCGTGGTGAGTCCCAACCTAGTTAAATAAAGGGTAATCTAGTCATTTCCCTATTTCTTCATTAATGTATGTGGACATTTTTGGGAGTAGATTCATTATGAAATTGTCCTAAATACTCCTAAATCTATTTCATTCCCTGATTAGCTCCCAAACAACTTTAAGACTTCTCTCTCAAGGTTTATTCAAGAGTTCACCTTTTTTACTAAGTTTGTCTAGAGATTCTTCTAGAAAAAGTCTCCTTTCTCAATTCCAAGTTCAATTTTAATCAAGATATGTAGGGATTGATCCATAGGTTCCTTTCACCCATGGATTCCCAAAGTTTTCATTCAAAATCTCATGAATTTCAATCGGGGTTGTAACGCTAATTTGATGAATTATATTAGGCTATTTTAATTATGTTTTTAACCATTATAGATGATCATTATAAGTATGTTTCTACATGAATTACATGATTTTAAGTTGAATAATGAATGCCCATGCATGAAGCTATTTTCAATGAGATATTATGGAGTATAATTATGAATTCAAGGATTTCAATTATTCTCATGGTTTTCATTCAAATTGACTATGTATATGAGCTTTACTCTAAATTCAACTACGAATTATGATCATGAATTATGCTTATGTTCAAGTTATGAATTACATGCAAGTTATGAAAAAAGGTGACTAGGGCCTTATGTTGGTGACGTAGGAACCTAATGACATGAATTATGCAAGTATGATATTGTAATGTTGAAAGGCTAATACTCACATTGAAATTATGACATGAAAATGAGCTACTCTTTGAATTATGAAGTTTATGAACAAGTTATGATATATGCTAAGTATGATTACATGGAATTTGACTTAGCACCGAGCATACTTTGAGGTGGGTGCCATACCAAAAGCTTTAGTAGCAGACTCAAGTCCCTTAAACTATGTGCCATCATAGGTTGCCTTCATGGCTTAGCTAGTGGAACCACATATAGTGTACGTACATGACCCACCTAGTGGGGTAGAGTCTACCTAGGAAAGTAGATTCCTATTTCTTCTGTTGTATGGGGAGACATTAGAATTCCATGTTATAGCTCGCATGGTCTTATTGTCAGTTATAGTTCTATTCCACATATGTATGGTCTCTTATGTCCTTTCATGATTTGAATTATGTCTATTAAATACTTTGATAATTATTGTTCTCTAATGACTTTACTTATTCTCCCTTATTATGTACATTAATTGGTCATTGCATCCTATGATTCATGTTGCATGTCATGCTTACAATTTTAGTACATTTAAAAGTACTAATGCATTTTATTGCCTATATTGTCTCATAATATAGGGGTTAAAGATCACATTCCCGTACGTGGCTAGTAGAGCTTTTATCTGGCGAAGTCTTGGTGAATCCCCATCTATCAAGGGAGAATTATGAGTTGTTTCCTTGTTAAGACTTTATTTAAATTTTGTTGAGGGTGAGCTAGGAACATGTCTTAGCCCCCTCCCTTCTTATGTAGTAGAAGCAATTGTTGTACCTATGTCACGGAGTCTATATAGTCAAGTTTACTCCTTCTTTTATGATCATGTTTAGGCTCTTCTTATATTATTTCTGCATTTAATTTACCTTATGTATGCTTATCATATGTCAAGAGGCTTAGTTGGACCCTTTCGAGATTTCGATCACCGTGTTATGACTAGGCCCTAGGTCGGGTCATGACATGAGCCTCCTAGTCAATTTTGTCTTTCTTCTCATGTTTTATTATTTAGAGCATTTTTATAGTTACCTCAAGTCATTTATGACCTTCTAGCTCGGTTGCCTGGTCGTTCGTTTAGGTTTTAGGCCTATTTCCCTATTTTGGTGCTTTTATAACTTAAAAATTTTCATTCGGTCATTACTTCAGGTAAACAAACTCTTAACATAATTTTGATGGTTCCATCAGCTTTGAAATGGCTTAATTAATCTAGTGGCATGGTCAGCACGAGTATCAAGAAAATCAATATAAGTTGGGGGACCATTTGGCGCTATTGCCTTTGAAATTTGGCCTATGATTATCTTTGGTCAATATTCTTGAAAAATGAGCTTAGATTTAAATTCTAATAGCACTGTTTGCTTTATAATTTCAATTTTATCTAGAACAGCCCTTTATTATCTTTCTGAGGCTTCCGGTCTAATCCCGAGGCCCATTAATAAATTAGGCTCAAAATATCTCATTGGTATGGACCTACTGTTCTTTAAAATGACCTTATTAGGGAACTTTAAATGCGTCATTCTATTCAAAATATCAAGTTTGGTGGGGTAGCATATCTCATTTTCGCGTATAGGGTTCGAAATGTATCCCTAGTACCCCGGTGGATATTTTGATGATGCCAAGTTTAGTTTTGCACTAGTTGAGTGTAGTGCCATCGCTAAAGAGATTCCTGGTCGCTAAAGCAACCAGGCTCCATAGGTGGGTGTCGCTAAAGCTATAGGTTCTCTCAAAAGGGAACCCTCGCTTAAGAGAAAGGGTCCTCACTTAAGCGAAGCCACCTCTTTTAGGTGGTCGCTTAAGCGACCATTAGGTTTTTGCTTTTGCGACACCTCAGGACTATTTCAAAGTCCAATTTTCAGTTATCTCTTGCAACTTTTAGATACAATCTCTCTCTCAATATAGAGGTGATTTGAGTTATCCAAAAGCTAATTTGTGTTGTTTTTCAAGGGTAATCCAATGTTTTGTTCAGAACTAGGATTAAAGGCTTTATTTAAGGTAAATTATCCTTTTTCCCTATGAGTTTGGGTGTGCTTGAGCTAAGTTGAAAATTATGGTGTCATGTGGGTGTTGTGGTTATTTTGATGGGTGAATTGTGTTTCTTTTTGGAACACAAGCTTGGGGTAGAAGGTAGGGCCTATTCTTGGAGTCAATGATATGAGTTATGGAGTGGGTCCCATAATTCTTAATTTTTGACTCCAAAATTATCTGGTCTCTGAATTTGAGAATTTTTTATCATAACAACCGTATTGAAATTGTGAGTCTATTTTTGACAGCGTGGCAGTGTTCCGAGGCTGTACGAAAAGGAAAAGCTTGGGCAAAGTAATTTGGAGTGTGCATGTTAAGCTTACACGTAGGCTATGACTTTCCTTGCTTTAGATTAAGCTGAAATATATGAAATCATGTTGATATAGATGGAATTATGATTGGGTAGATTATCTGTATATCTTAGGTGTTAGAAATCATGTTTTAGGCTATTATCGGTTTTTTTGGGTAAATAAAAGCATGTGACTTCTTCCATTAAATTTTAGTACTGTTTTTGGCATCGATTTTATATATATTTGGTATTGTGGAGCATGTTGTCCTTAGTATAGGTTGTGGAAATTGCTTTAGAAGCCTCATCATCACTCCGACAGGCTTAGATCCTTGTATAATGTCATAACTGGCAAGTGTGTGGTAGTTGATCCATAGTTAGGCAGTAGCGTTTTTCTTATGAACGACCTTATCCATAAATTCCTATGATTGCGACTTTCGGTATGTGTCAGTGATACTAGACTCGTGTTCAAATTATTTTGATTTTGATTGAAACCCAGGCGATTTATCAATGGATTCATTGTGGAGAAAATCCTTAGTAACTATTAATGTCTAGTTGAAAGGGAATGTTCGACACCATTGATTAAATCATGTGTGAGCATACGGATCCTAGTCCCAACCTCTATTCTAGAATCCCATTGGGGAGCATCTAGGTCTCAGTCCTGACCTCTATCAACTTGTTAGTATGGTGAGAATCCGGGTTGCAGTACCGGCCTCAAACGTACTGATGGAGTATGGCAAGCATCCGGATCCCTGACCCAGGGTTGACCATATTGGGAATTCAGGTGAGCATCCAGGTGCCATTCCCGGCCTATACCCCTAGAGCATTCATTGTTAATCAATTCTTGGGGATTCTTGGTTCGGGAATGATTTGGTTCTTCAGCTCTTGGTATCGTAAATTCATAGTTTTTAGCGTTGTAGTTGTAGCTATTTTTTGTACTCGACGGGCTTATAAAGGTTCGTCTGGGTTTTATTTAAACTTGTGCATGAGTGTCTAGGCAGGCTTTTGGGGGCCCAGTCAGTCGACCTATGATGCCTACTGATACCTTATATCTGGTACTCATAATATACTCTGCATCTACTCTCATGATGCAGGTTTGAGAACCAACTACCATCGCGGATATATCGAGCCTGCTACAACTAGATCCGAAGACCAGGGTGAGCATGTGTCCTTTTGAGATCATTTCTGTCACCTTTAGCTTAGACGGTCCGTCTTTCCATACTTTTGAGACTAGCCAGTGTTGTGTATATTTTTGGTCCACTTTTGAGATTTGTACTTATTTTATTTTGGTAGCAGCTCTGTACTAGTGACTTCCACGTTCAAGGAGGGATCAATTTTGTGTATTTTGTATATATTTATTTAGTTTCTCCTTATTTCGGTAGCTGTTTGGTTTTTTAGCTCTGTTTAGTATTTTCCCTTTTATACTCATTACTTGCAGTCTGGGTTACGGGCTTGGCTTACCTACTAGAGGGTTATGGTAGGTGTCATCATGACCTGAGAAATTGGGTCGTGATAGTTCCTTGTTTGATTTTTTTGATGATATTTAATGTTTGTTTGAGGATGGGTAAAACATTAAATGTGGGATAGTGATGTGAGGCCAAAAATATATATTTTTACTAATTATTTATCTCACATTTAGTATTTTTATTTTTCCTTTCTGAGCATAAATTTTATGGATTGTGTTAAATAGTGTATTTTATTTGTATGATTAAAACGACATGAAGATGAAGAGATTTGGAGTCGAAATAAATTAAATATAAAAGATAAAAAAAGGAAATCAAGTAGGCAACTTAATTAGAGGATTGTAATATAATATCAATATTTTTATATTCCTATAAGTAGCACAAATTGAAATCAATAAAAGCAAAAACCTAGTTGTTGTGCCACGTGTCAAGTTTAAAGACAAGAGCACTTTTGAAAGTCGGCCACAACTTTCAAGTGGGAACCCAAATCTTTCTGGTTTTGGATTTATCAATTAGTTTTGGACTCAGTTATTTTATTTGAGCTTTTTCCCTACACCTATAAATATTTCATTAAATTTATTTTTACATAAATTTTGATCTTGGAAGAGTTAGGAGCCGCAGTGCAGGCCAGAGAATTTTGGTTTCTTCTTTATTATTATTTTAATATCTTTTCTTTGAATGATTTATTGTAACTGCTTCATGTCTATTGGAAGTTAAAGTTCTCATTCTAGGATTATGGTAACTAATTAAACGATTGTTTAGTAATCTTGATTCGGCATATTCGGTTATCATATTAGTTGTTCTTATATTCTTGTTCTTACTATTTTGATGCGTGGATGCCATTGAAATAAATATATTGTCTACTTTTTAACTCGAGAGAGGAATAGAGGGATAGAATGTGGAATACAAGGGGCATGATTTTTTCTTGCATATCACTTGAATTGATTTGTGTTTAGAATAGAGATATACCTAAGTCCGTGATTGGTTCAAAAACTTGAAGATAACTTAATTCTACATAATTGGTCAAATTTATCCCCACTCAACGATGTAGTTAGGTTTTTTATTGTGGAAGATGGTTAGAGGTCGAGAGATTATTACCATATTATTAATTTTGTGAATCAATAACTAGATAATTAAATATGTTGATGAAAGTGATACTAAACATGATTATTAGTTAAACCATAATCCTAGATCGATTTTCATTGATTGTGTAAAAATATGTTATTTTCTTGGTTAATTGTTCACTAGCTCTTTTACTTTTATTTTTGGTTTAATAAATTATATTAATCTTTAAAATCCATGCTTAAATTAATAATTAGAATTAATATAATTTAGTAAATAGTTAAATTACAAGTCTCTGTGGGTTTGACATCTGACTTCTAAAAAGTGTCACTTTGTTACTTGCACGACTATGTATACTTGCTTGTGCTTTTGGATGAAATACTATGGCTACTGAGTATCACGTGTTTGGTACTCATACTATACTTTTGCACCCTGCAGATTATTGTACGAGTTCTTGCCATTGACATATGCCTCGTGCGAATCAGGTATGGATTGGAGACTTATGGTGAGCTTCTAGCATTCAAAGTTGTCCTTCTCCTTATTCTTTTATGATGGTCTAGTCTTTATTTTATATTTGGAGATGGTTCTGTATATTTTTTCGTGACTTAATTTTTAAAGTCATGATAGAACCTACAATAAATCACTAGTACGTAAGCCAACCTACATTCGAGATGGCAAGTAACAAAATATCAAGTAGAAATGACAAATAACAAGAGGTACAATATATACTTTGAACACAGTGTAATACATGAATAGAAGAAAATATATACAATCCAAAATGAGATCTAATCCCAAAATCTGCTAGTCACATGTACAATGCTACTACCAAAGAGTACAAGTCCCAAAAGTGGACTAGGATAGACAAACTTGTCTCAAATTGCAAAAGACTAGTCAACAATTATAACAATAAGAGGCAGTCCAAACCAGGACGCCAAAAGCTCACCCTCGCCTCATAATACCTCTGCAACCAGATCAATATCAACGTTAGTGATTGGTGCTCAGAACTGTATCACAAAATCAGATGCAGAGTGTGGTATGAGTACACAACAGATACCCAGTAGACATCATAAATTGACTGAGCTTGTGAAGTAAATACAATATGTAAAGAGAGAAAGTAACAACCACTAAAGGTCAAACGAGCGAAGCAATAATGGAAGACTAACTATAATGCAAACAAGTCTCAGAAAGAATAGAATGGAAAGAAAAGTAACTAAATATAACCTAACTGGACTCCCCAAAAGCCTAAACGGTACACTCATGCACAATTTAAAGTAAATAACCTAAACGGATCCCTATAAACCCGATGGGTACATAAAAAAAGCTACTACTATTTGTGAATGAGAACAAGTAAATCTAGAATATGGGAGTGCATAACCCAGACCTCGAACCAAGACTGAGACATCTGAAGAATTCAATAGAACCATATTTCCAGCTCTCAACTCAACTGAGGAGAATGTGCACATTACCTCATGACTCATGCCTTTATGACTTGACAAGCATATTGACCTTGTTTGGTGGGGGAAATACACCATACTCCATGTTGTAGCTCCAATGGTTATATGTCGGTTATCGGTATCTCCCACACATGGTATTACATTCCGAATATTGCATGACCTTGTACTATGTATTAGCATCAGATCATCAGTTTCATGCTAGGTTTACTTAGTCATTGCATAAGCATGTTCTCAGACTTATCCTTTTGTTATGTAATTTTTATGCATTTCCCCATACTCAGTATATTCCAAGTACTGACCACATAAATTTTTGCCTATACTATTTTAAAATATAGGCTCTAACGCTCTTTATCTGACTTGCAATTACTGCTATCCCAAATTTTGCTCAGTACCTAATTGGTGAGTTCTCATGACCCAAGGATGATTTTATCTTCCAACTTTTAGTATCTTATTTTAGCTTAAAATTTTAGAGTTAGCTACGAGATATGTCCTAGCAACTCACTTATGTTTAGAGTTTATTTTAGACACAAGAGTTCTGCATATGCGTAGATGTATTTAGATTTCTTTCTTAAGCTATATTAGTCATTTGAGACTCTATTCTAATTTTAAAGTTATTTTAGTTATGTATGTTATCTTAGTGTCATGGAGTCTCTAGAACTCTAGACACATGTCATATCTAAGGGGTAGTCATGGGTTATAATAAAGTTGGTATTTAGAGTATCAGGTTCAAGTGTATTAGGGTTTTTGAAAGACGCGTTCAGGGCTTCTTTCCAAGTGTTATCCCAAGTCATAACTTCTTAGATCAATAGTGAGGTTGTAGCTCCCGTGAAGCCAAATATGGATACATCGACAAATAGAGTCTGAAACTTCTCATGGATGAACCCTCCAGAATTTCATAGTTCTAAGGTAGAGGAGGATCCATAAGAGTTTATTGAGGGTATTCAAAAGATTATCAAGATTATTAGTGTTACTCTAGTTGAGAGTGCAGAACTATCTTATTATCAGTTAAAGGGAGTAGCTCAAATTTGGTTCACATAGTGAAAAGATGAAAAGGCTATTGATGTGTGTCCATTGGATTGGGATAAGTTCAAAGGAGCATTTCTATATCAATTCTTCCCTCTTGAGATAAGAGAGGAAAAGAGAGTTCATTAACTTTAGGCAAGGCAATATGAGTGTGAAAGAATATGCTTTGAAATTCAGTCAACCCGCCAAGTATGTTCCAACTATGGTGGCTAATTGTACAGCTCGTCTAAATATTTTTTTCTGGTGTCTCAAAGAAGGATGTGAAAGAATGTAGAATGACTATGTTGTTCAAAGATATGATGATTCATTCTCAATAGATTCAAGAAGAAAAGCTTAAGGATAGTGCTAGAGAGACTAAGAGGGCTCGGACCGATAGTGATGACTACTCTCATCAGAGATCCAGTGGTGGTGGTCGAACTCAGTTTCATCTAAACTATTCAGGCTCTACTCCATCTTTGACTAGTGCTTCAATGCCTAAGTATAAAAAAGATAGGGTGACTAAGACTAAGCCACAAGGTAATACTTCTATTGGATGCTCATACACCACATGTTAGAAGTGTGGAAAAGCCATTTGGAAGAGTGTTTGGCTGGTACTGGTGGATGTTATATATATGTTAAGAATGGTCATCAATTTAGGGATTTCCCTTTGGCTGCTAAAAATGGTAGAGATATTCGTCATCAGGCTCATCCTAGTGATTCAGCAGGTCGCTCGACTCAATAGGATACCTCATCTAGCTTTGGTGGCAAACGAGGTAGGTTTTATGATCTTTAGACTTGACAAGATCATAAGGATTCCCTTGATGTGTTCATTGGTATGTTACGAGTCTTGTAATTTGATATTTATATTTTGTTAGATTTGGGAGCAAATATTTTTTCATGACTCCTTATGTTGCTATAAGATTCGATGTCAGTCCTGATATCTTGTTAGAGTTTTTCCCAATCTCTACTCCTATTGGTGACTCAGTTTTAGCTAAATGGGTATACATAAATTGCTTGGTCTTAGTTTTTCATAAAATCACATCAATTTATCCAGTAGTGTTAGACATTCTTGATTTTGATGTCATTCTTAGCATGGATTGGCTACATTCTCTTTATGTCTTAGAGCCCGTTTGGATGGGCTTAAAAAAAGTAACTTTTATGTATGAAGTGCTTTTAGAACTTTGAAATGCTGAAAGTTATTTTTATAAATAAGCAGTTGAGTGTTTGGATAAAAGTGCTTATGATGTGAATTTTAGGGTTAAAAGAATAAAAAAATGTAGTTTGAGAATTTAGTTATAATATAAGGGATATAAAAGTAATTTCCATGGTCAAAGAAAATGATTTTAAGCACTTTGGAAAAAAAAGTTAGAAATCCTAACTTTTCATTTTTGACTGACTTTAAGAACTTTATGGCTTAAAGTCAGCATTAGACAAACACGTCCAAAAGCTAAAAAAAGAGCTTTAAGTTGGTTTTGACCAACTTAAAGCCAATCCTAACGGGCTCTTAGTCGACTGTAGAACCAGAATTGTAAAATTTCAGTTTCCTAGTAATCTAGACATTGAATAGAAGGGTAGTACTTCAGTGCCTATAGGACAATTTGTCTTTTACCTTAAGTCCTAAAATTTGATTTCCAAGGGTTTCATCTATCATTTAGTTTGGGTTAAGGATACTAGTTCTGAAACCCCAACTCTTTAGTTTGTTCCTATTGTCAATGAGTTCCTCCTAAAAGGGAAATTGATTTTGGCATAGACCTTCTTTCAGATACCCAACCTATCTCCATCCCTCCTTAAAAAATGGCTCCAGCCGAGCTTAAGGAGTTGATAAAACAGATAACGGAATTTCTAGATAAAGGTTTCATGAGGCCTAACTTTTCTCCATAGGGAGCTCCATTCTCTTTGTGCGTAAGAAAGATGGTTCTCTTAGAATGTGCATCGATTATTGACAGTTGAATATTTTCCAATAAAGAATAAATATTCCACTCCCAGGATTGATGACTTGTTCGATCAACTTTAAGATGCCTGTTTCTTCTCAAAGATAGACTTCGATCAGGTTATCACAAACTCAGAGTTAGATAATGTGGCATTCCAAAGACAACCTTCAGGACTTGGTATGGTCATTAAGAATTTTTCGTCATGTCTTTTAGACTAACAAATGCTTCTGCAACTTTTATGGATTTGATAAACTTGGTGTTCAAATAGTATTTGTATATGTTTTTCATTGTCTTCATTAATGATATTTTAATCTATTCTCGGAGTGAGGATGAGCACGCAAGCCATTTGAGAATTGTCGTTAGATTCTTAAGGACCGTCAACTATTTGCTAAGTTTAGCAAGTGTGAATTTTAGTTGAGGTTGGCAGCATTCCTTGGCCATATTGTTTTAAGAGAGGGCATATAAGTTGATGTTCAAAAGATCGAAGTGGTCAAGAACTGGCCAAGAATTATTTTTGCCTCAGATATCAAAAGTTTCTTGGGTTTGACTGGTTGCTATAACTGATTTATGGTGATATTTTCCTTTATTGTTTCACCTTTGACCAAGTTGAGTGAGAAGAAAGTCAAGTTTCAATAGTCTGATGCTTGTGAGAAGAGTTTTTAGGAGTTGAAGACTTGACTTACTACAACGCCAGTTTTGACTCTACTAGATGGTTTAGATGGTTTTGTGGTGTATTGTGATGCTTCCTGAATTTGTCTTGACTGTGTATTGATGCAACATTGAAAGGTAATAAGTTATGGTTCTAGGCAACTTAAAGTTCATGAGAAAAATTACCTGACTCACGATCTTGAGTTGGAGGCACTGGTTTTTTCCTTGAAGATTTGGAGGCACTATCTCTATGGTGTTCATGTAAATGTGTTCACCGATCATAATATCTTTTATGAAAGAGGAGCAGGGCCATTTTCTCATACTTTCTTAGTGTGCCCTCCTTTCTTCGAGTGCCCCTCTCTGTTCAGTGGGTTGTATAGTTAGGAAAGGTTTTCGATCGAAGCTCTCGAACCTATTCCGAAGTCACTTTAGGATTCGGATAGGATTAGAGGAGGTGATTATGGAAATGGGGTTGGAATGATAAGAGGCTCTAGATTTGACGGCTCATGTTATAGACGAATGCGAGGAATGGGTTGCCATTTAAACTAGAAATGCTTTTTCTCGGCTAAAAAAATAGATTACTCATGTGTTTAATCTAAGGATTTGCGCCCAAAGGATGTGTCTTGAATTATTTAAGGATTATGACATAAGATTGTTGTACCATTTCGGTAAAGCTAATATTATGGAGGATGGTGTTAGTAGATTTTCCATGGGTTGTGTTTCTCATGTTGAAGATGAGAAAAAGAAGTTGGTTCAGAATGTTCATAGACTTGTCTATTTGGGAGTTCGTTTGGTTGATTTAGAAGAGGGTGGATTTATTGCTCAGAGTGGTTCAAAATCTTCTCTTGTGAGTGATGTTAAAGCAAAAAAAAATAAGGATCCAATCTTGGTTGAAATAAAGAAAATGGTTCCTAAAAAGCCATTGAGTCTTTCTCCTAAGGAGGAGATGGTGTGCTTCAATACCAGGATTGGTTGTGTGCTCAAAATGTTGGTAGTTTGAGGCAGAAAATTCTAATAAAAGCTCATAGTTCTCGATATTCAATTTACCCGGGATCCACTAAGATATACTGTGACCTACAAGAAGTCTGTTAGTGGAATAGCATGAAGAAGGATATTGTAGAGTTTGTGGCTAAGTGTCCAAATTGCCTACAAGTTAAGGTTGAGCATCAAAAACCGGTGGTATGACTTAGAACATTGAAATTCCTACTTGGAAGTGGAAAGATTTTAATATGGACTTCATTGCAGGTTTTTCTCAAACGCATTGACAGTTTGATTCTATATGGGTGATTTTAGACTGGATGACTAAGTCAACACATTTCCTTCTGGTTAAGACTTCTTATTCAGTCGAGGATTATGCTAGACTTTACATTCGAGAAATGGTGAAATTGCATGGTTTCCATTATCAATCATTTTTGATAGACAGTTCACATCTCACTTTTGGAGATCATTTACGAAAGGTCTTTATACTTAAGTTAAGCTTAATACAACTTTTCAACCAGAGATCAATAGCCATGCCAAAAGGATTATTTAGACTTTGGAAAACATGTTGAGAACTTGTCTGATTGATCTTAAAGGTAATTTGGATGGTCATTTTCCTTTGATCGAGTTTTCTTACAATACTAATTACCACTCCAGTATTCAGATGGATCCATTTGAGGTATTTTGTGGTAGGAGGTGTAGGTCTCCTATAGGATGGTTTGAGATTGGTGAAATGTCACGATCCGATTTCTCAGGTCATGATGACGCCTACTATGACCTACCAATAGGCAAGCCGACCCCACTATATGAAAACATATTTTTAGCAAGGGGAAATTTGGTTGTTAAAGGTCTTGATCCGATCTCTATTTATCAATAATGACTGAAATGAATTCGGTCTTCAGAGGTCGTTAAAAGTTCTGTTGGTAAAAATTAACGACCAGATTCTCAATATGATCGTTAAAAATACATTAGCGATGACAAGAGATCCAGTCGTTATACTTCCTTTTAGTGACCAAATTTTCCTTTCTTTAATAATAATTCCTGTCGTTAAAACCTAGATTACACTAACAAATTCGGTTGTTATAAGTTCTTTTGGTGACAGGTTTACCTTTGCTAATTGTCTAATATCTTTCAACAACTAATAGTTCAAACATATATTGTAAAACTAAATATTAATCGTTCTTTTCACAAGTATTCATATATATATATAATTAACATATCTAAAAGCATCATATTACATAAAAATATAACCATTCAAATTGTACAATATTATCTTTATCAACTTTAAAATAAATACAATCATAAAATTTCAACAAGAAAGAGAACATCTTTAACCATCCTTTACAAAACATAAAGAAAAATTGGTTCCTCTTGTGCTTCAACTTGCTATGAAGCTGTTTTTGTTGGTTGCTAAAATCTATCCTTCATATCTAAAGTCAACCCGCTTTTGCATAGATACATTTTAGTCTATTAACAACCAACAATTGAACGAATAACAGTGGACTTGATGTTATCAGGTTTGGTTTCTTATGAAGATTGTCCTCCTTGGCATTGACAACAAATTGTCCTGATCAATAAGGAGTGGAAATGAGAAATCTTTAGAAATAAATATACGTGTCCAATAACACAAACATGAAATAGAGCAATAAAGCTGGAAGAAAAAATGACGAATAGAATTAACATATTTTCGTAAACCTAAATAGTTGAAGCAATTACAAGATTCATGAAATAGAAAATAACGCATTCACAAACCCTGGCAGATGCAAGCAAGTAGGCATATATGCATGGTAAAAGGGTGCTTGAAATCAATCATAGGCACCAAATAATTATCAAGGAGCTTCAGGTAAAGGACCTAGAGAACGAGAAACTGAAACTGACAGAAAATCTTATATACCAAGAAACTTGAATGGAGAGTGGCTTCAGTCTTAGTGATCCGAAGGATTTTTCCTCCCACATGTCTATCTAAGTTATGAGCAGACTCAACATTAGCGTTGATGCAATAGTCAAGGAAGAAAAAGACGAAGGTGAAGATCCCGAGGCTGAAACCAAGGCAGAAGAGTCTGCATCTGAAGATTATGAACTCAAGAAAGTCCTAAGAAATGTTCCTTTTTCTCAAAAACAATACTTTGTTGTGCTATGTTTCTTAAATCGTGAAGAATCTGGAAATAGTTTCATTCATAGTTTAAATTATAAGAGTTTTCTCAATCTTGCATTATCGGTGTTTTAGGGATAGATTTATCAGTAATTTGGCTCCGTGTAACAAAAAAAAGAATATCAAAATACTTGATTGAGATATAAGTACTAAATTAAGAAGGAAATAGTAAGGACTTTCTTATTCTTTTTACGTTTTCTCAGTGTTTACACTTTTTATCTAGTATAAATAGGCAAAAAGAGGAGAATTATAAGTAGAGTGGTTCAATAAATGTGACAGCAGAGATATCAAAAGGATAACATCTTGTTCTGAAAGCAACTATCACCAATAAAATATAGATAATGTATGTAAGATCCAAAATGATAGAACAATTGATTCTATGCTACTTTATTTATCAATAGAACAGTAAAGCAACTAGATACTAATGGAATAATTTAACTTACAATGATATTGAAAGGTATCTAAGCAATTCGTTTGCACCGTATAATAATTTTAAATCATAGCATAAATTAATACCTCCACAAAGAAATGAGATTAAAAAAATAATGCCAATGGAGAACTCATATATAAAAAAATAATGCCAATGGATAACTTTATAACAGTTAAGATACACTTTCCATAACAAACTTAATCAATATCGACAAATCTACCTTTTATGCATTAGAAAATTACTACAATGTCTAGCTACCATCCTTGAAAGGTTTCATTTCTCTTATTGAGAAGAAATAACTTTTTACTTTTTTTTGATTAAATGCAAGTAATTAAGTAAGAGGGACATATTCGTTTGTCAAGAATCCAACAGGAACTGGGGAGACTCGAAAGTGGACAAATTCGAGTAGAGGAGATGTAATGTTGAGCACAATTATAATCTAGGTTGAGGTAAGACTTTTTATCGAACTCCAAATGTACTCCCAAGTGTACATGTACATTAAAGAAAGGAAAATGAGGATTAGAGAAGCTAAATTATATAACACGTGTTGTATATTTAACAAAGCTAAGAGATTGAAATTCCGCAATTGTAGTAGGATCCTAGCTTCTCCTATTCCATTTTACAACTGATTCTTCTTTTAACAAGTAAAGAGCTTCAGAAATCTTATGACTGAACCATGAGAAGACACCTTTAGTGAACTCACTAAATCTATCAATACACTTTCAGAGGAAGAACAGAGAGGTAAAGAAGTAACTGAAATTTACTGAATGAAGCAACACATAGCTTGTTTAGGGACAGCGAACAACTCTTGTCGTACCTTCAGCCGAAAATTTCAAATGTCTGCTGCCAATAGCTCAAGTGACTTGTATTCAGAGATGGAGGTGGACACATTTATACATATTTTCACTTTGCGCTATCATTAGTAGTATCTTCTTAAATCTTTCCGACATGATGCCCAAAAACTTGGAAGTGCTAAGGATACAACACTTGCACTTGGTGTCGTTGCCTCTGCTGATGGATCGGTATGGAAAAGATTGGCTCCACTACGATGATGGATGCCATCAAAATGGAAGTCATAACACCAAATGTTGAATGTCCAGATGAGGGATCCATAAGTATCGAATTTCACATGCCTCCCATTTGTTCTCCCCTAGATCGCCTTGGTAGGCCTACGGAGGCAACAAGTAATTTCAAAGCAGTTGTCAGACACTATCTTGAGTCCTACAATGATTGAATTGATAGAGTAGTGCTTGATTGGAGGAAAAGTTGCATGGATGGCCTACCTGAATATATACTTTTTGGATACTGATAGTTCCCAATTTGACGCTGCACTACTACCTGCCATTGCTGCCTTTTCTCTTCTGAACATTCTAGTAGTGTCTTAAAATAAAGATGGGAGAGCAGTTCTTGTTTTTGAGGACCATGTCTAATTGAAATTAGAGAAGCAACCAGCCAATACAGAGAAAAGAAAATTAAAATTGAGCTCTCCACCATTAATGTGCTTACTTCACAAGAACTACATCCTAGCTGATCCCACAGTAGAGGAAGAGTTTATAATAGAAACGGTTGTAACTGTGGTATTAGATTTGTCTGAGCAGCTTGTTTCACTTTATAAATTAGGGGTACCAGTTCTTGCCCATACATCAGTCATCGAGGATTGCGTGGCACTAGTAAGACGCAGAA
Source organism: Solanum dulcamara (assembly GCF_947179165.1). Taxonomy (NCBI): domain Eukaryota; kingdom Viridiplantae; phylum Streptophyta; class Magnoliopsida; order Solanales; family Solanaceae; genus Solanum; species Solanum dulcamara. Next base: position 23,506,959 of record NC_077244.1, read on the forward strand.
TAAAAGAGATTTAGAGTGTCTTGAATGAACCTATTTTTTATATAGAGGTAGAAAGAAAGATTTTCCTTGCACCATATATAGCATTCAGCAGACAATCATATTTGTTTTTAGGATTGAGAACCTAAACAACTGAACTAGACAACTCTTTTGAAAAAGTGCATTAGAAAGGTAGCTTTAGTAGCTATGGATTGCAGATTCAATTTTGGTTAGCTACTTCTTAGTGGAAAATGCACATTATTAGTTATTAGTGAACTTTTTTATCATGTCATTAAACATATTATTTGTTAAGAAAAAGCTTGTTTAGAGAAATATCATAAATAATAAGTAGCATACAACTTGTTGGAATTTCTTACCATACGTATACAGTTTCAAGCATATAGTCCCAGATTCTCATCCATTCCTTTCACTCGAACCCCTATAACACTTAAGCACAGACTTGAGGTACATAAGCCATTTTTCTTGTTAAAAATTAAGACACAAGAAATTGATACCACTAAATCAAGAAATCACTAAATTTTAGTTTTTAATGTAAATGAAACTACATTTTTGCAAATAGCATCTGATGAATTGCATACCCAACAAAATTAAAAACAAGAACAGATAATTGATGCTACACTAGAAACAATGAAATGAATAATATGAGACCCATGAATGTATAAATGGTTGTGTGTGTTACCTCATTCACGAAATTGAGTGTGATTCCTAAAAGTTTTCAAATAAATAATCGATAGACTTGTGTCTTCAACAGCAAAATTCACTACTGTAAGTGGAATTTTAAGAAGTGATGATGTAGAAACTTACAACATGAATGAGAACAAATCCTAAGATCAATTCACCAGTAAGGCCTAGAGAACCCTAATTTGCAATGACGAGAGGAAAAATCTTAAATCTTTTTTTAGAAAATATAAAACCAACAGTTCACCCAATTGGTACACTCTTGTAGAAAAATAGGAAATCGAGAATGGAAAATCAGTTGCTACTCTTCTACAAGCAAAAGAGAGATAAGATTTGAAGTGAGTTTGTTATAAATTACAACAAGCAAAGGTAAAATTACTAACTTATGTAGAAATGTATGCCAAACGCTAGGAGGAAAATCGAGATGAGGGCAAAGTAAATTACAGACAAAAATGAAGATGTCACTTATTTATACGTTTTCAAACACAACACACCTTTTCACGGCCAAAAAGCTAGAATAATTTGCCCAGATATAATGCTTGGAGCCCACCTTATCGAAATTGCCCCCAGACCGCCATAGTCGTCTAATAGTTAATGTTATACCCCATACTTTTGTAACTTGGAAGGTTCTTAAGCTTCTTAAGTTTCTTGATAGGCTCTTTCTTGATAGGCTCTTTCTTGAAAGGTTCTTAAGCTTCTTGGAAGTCATCATGTGAGCCGGATAATCTATAATACTACCAAACAACTCTAGGGAAGGGAGAATGTGACACTCCATAGTAGGGAAAATTGGAAATATGGTTATAAGAATTCGGAAGAAGTTGGAGGCCAACTAATAAGTTGTAGGACTCGACTTAAATACGTAAGATATCAACTTGAAAATATTACATTCTTAAGGTACTTGAGTTCATACCAAGCTTATGTAGCAAAGATTACATAAGTTCGTAAAGTAAGACGAGATTACAAACCCACGAGTAGGAAAAGGAGGTGACACATGGCAGTAAGAGGGAGTGCCACATGGCACCAGATGGAAGTGCCATGTAGAAGTAGGTGAAGCAAGGGGGTGGGCCCCCACATGCCACATGGCAGCCCCTAAGTGGAGGAGGTGATGCATTGGCCCACTAAGGGCTTGACACGTGTCACCACTTAGGGGATGACATATGTCACCCCCAAGATGGCATATATATATATAGGTTTTATGACTTTTCAACTCATCCTTGTCCCATAAGTTACATCTTCATCCAAAAAATTCAAGGAGAGAAGAAACTCTAGCTAGAGAGAAAGAGAGAGCTTCAAATTTGGGGAGAAAAAAAGGTGAGTTCTCCGATTTCGTTACATGAATTAATTATATAGGGTATACCAAGAGTGTATGAAGGTGTTAGTAATATAAATATATGGTTTCAATAGGCCCCAAAATGATAGCAAATAGCCACGAAGTTTCAGCCATGCTAGAAGAGCTTCCGAGGTGAGTTTTGGCGAGTTTTCGGCAAGGTAAGGTTTTCCCATTTAAATTGGAGTTTATGATGTTTTTATGAGGTGTATTACATGTCTTAAATGAGGCTGTAAGTGGAAAAATTGCATAAGGATGCTTGACGTTAAAAACAAACTAAATTAAAGTCGTTAGAGTTAAATTGAAGTCGAGAAGTGTGTTGTGATTGTGGTGTTGCAGTTGCAGATGGTTTGATTGCGTGTTTCATGGATGGAAAGTGTTATAATAAGGGTGTGGGTGTTTCTGGTTTCATCCACACAATCCTTCGTTTCGTATGGTTAAAGGTTTTACGAAACAAAGGTTAAGAACTCTATTTTGGTATCATAGTTTTGAGCGAGTTGGTTGGAGTTTATATTCTGTAATGTTGAAGTGATTTTACTTGTATATATGCTGCTGTTTCTTGTTGTTGGTTGTCTATGGTAATTAAGAATGTAGTTGGAAGTTTGGATAGGGCAAGTTATAGGGGAGATGTTGCCCAATTTTTGGTAACTTCGGAACTAGTAATAAACTAGTCGAGGGAAATGGATAAGGAAATGATTCCTATAAATACTTGTTTATAAAGTTAGAAATTGGAAAGTGAAAGGTTAATAACCTTAGTATTGTTTTAATGTTAAATAGGTTCAAAAGATGACGAGGCGAACGTGGTTAAGAGTAATCTATAAAAAATATGTGAAGCTACCTTCTTTCTCTTGGCATACTTTTGACATAAGTATGTAAGGCTACCCTTCTTCTCTCTTAATATGTCTTTGGCATAAGTATGTAAAGATGTACCTTCTTTGTTTTGGCATGTCTTAGAATTAAGTAAGGATTAATGTGAGCTTTGGGGGTAATTCCATTCATAAGTCTCGAGGGTGATTCATGATTTCTGTTCTTAGAGATTCTTCGATAGTTAATGTCCTTGGCTTTTATAAGTTACTTTGTATCATCTTGATTCATCCCTATAATTTCTAAAGCTCTTTTGAATGATCAATAGTGATATTTGAGGGGTGATTGATACGACTATCATCCTGATTTTTGAATGACAATTCATCTTTATTACTTCATTGAGTCTTTGACAATGTTTTAAATTGTATTTAGTTTCTTACTAATCCACTCGTGGATGACTCAATGCTTCTTTCACTGAGCCCAGGCCAGGATATGTTATCAAGCGTACTTCTCTACATTGTTCGCCGTGCCCCGACGTGAGGGGGCAGGTATGACATGTACACGGTTTGTGGCATATGTTGGGCCATGTACACATATGCTGATGTCTGATGATATGATATGATATGGCCATCTAATATGATATGATCTATTACGAAAATATTCCCTACTCTGGAGTATGTTGTGCTGTGGCGCCAGTGATGGGAGGGCGATCACGTTTTGTTCACCGAGTTCCCTAATAGGGCCGGATATGACATATGTTTTTTCGTATACATTATCTGTGTTTGTGATAAGTATTTTGACATTCTGGATATTTTGCCTATTTTCTGCACATTCTGTTCTGGTTATGACTTTATTTATTACAGTCCATGCTTTACATATTCAGTATATTTTCCGTACTGACCCTCTTTCCTCGAGAGCTACGCTATATGCCCGCAGGTACATACGTTTGAGTTGCCGATCCACTTGCATAGGACATCTACTCTTCCGTTTGACAGTGCTCCTTTGTCCGAAGCCCATATTTTGGTACTGACCTTTCTGTAACCTATATTTATACATTGGTCAGGGGTACGATGGGGCCCTATCCCGTTATATGATTATGATATCGTTCTGTAGAGGTTTGTAGATATGTATTTGTGTATTCTTTATATATTTTAGGCTTTTGTGTTCCGTGATGGCCTTATCGGCTTTCGTGAGCTGTATCTATTTTCGTGCGCTATCTAGTGACCTTAATTAATTTATATATTTTTTTATTCTGCTAATATACTAATTTGGGCTAAGGGTACGTATGGGTGTCCAACTCAGGTACGAGTCATGGCCTACGGGATTGGGTCATGACAAAAGTGGTATCAGAGCGGTCCTTCCTTGGAGTGTCTATAGACCGTGTCTAGTAGAGTCTTATTTATTGCTGTGTTGTGCGCCATATCTATAAATAGGAGGCTACAGGACATTTAGGATGTTACCTTTCTTTCATATCTAATATCGTACGATAGATCTGAGTCATAGGAAAACTTATTATATTAACCTTGGATGTTATCAAAAGGATGACAACAATAGAAGGAAGTGACTGATGATATTGGAAGTCACAAGGCACGCAGGTAAGCAAAGGCACAAAAATATCTGTTGCGTAAGGTATTAAAGTAGAACTGAAATGTAAATTTGTAAAGTGAAAGGAAGAGTAGACAGGAAAGTGTAATAGGGGAAGTTCCAGTGGACGTATGAGGTAAGTCTATTTTCATACTATTGATTGTGGGCACCCTGTGTGGCTGCGATATGATGTGATATGATACATATATATGTATCTTTATACATGTTGGCCCTGTGAGGCACTATTGGTATTTTCTATGTGCAGATTTGAGATAGTAAGAAATACAGAGGAAACTCTGCCCAAATTTTCCTAGAAATAAAAAGAGAATGAGATACAGGGCTATAGTATGTCTTGAAAGGTCGTGCCTACAATAATGATGAGATTTGGCTAAACCACGAGTATGCTAACCTCGAGAAATAAGTTAATTGCTGAATTGATGGCAATAGAAACTAGGAGGTCAAAATTTATATGGTAAACCAAAGTTGGAAAAGACTCGTGACCCTAGGGAGATGATTTAAACAAGACTGGTAGTTCTGGATAGAACGATATATTAAGACACCGACGAAATTGATATACAGGGATAAACTGTGACGAACTATAATTAAAAAGAGTAACAATATGATTTAGACAAGTGTGCAAAGGAAATAAAATTGTGATGGATATGAAGTATTAATTGGATAGCTTGGGAGATATTAAGGATAAGACTAACTAAGAAGGGTAAGTAACCGATAGTAAGAATCATAAAAAAGGTTAAGAAGTGTTATACTATAGGGTGGAATACGAACAGGATATGATGTGAATATAATGAGGATTGTTATGAAAATAACTAAAGCCTAGTGAGAAAGTGGCTAGTGATAGGACGTAGTCCGTGTAATAAGAATATAAGGGTAAGTGTGAAATGAAAAAATGGGCTATGGAACAAATAAGAAAGACTTATCAAGTTCCGTAGGGAGAGTTGCGAATAAATATTATGCGATAATGGAAAGGATAGCGAGCATAAGGAAAGAAAGAGAAACTGAAAGGAGTAAGCAAGAAAAAAAATGAGATGACAGTGTAACAATAGGTCATGACATGTGTAGCCGAAGATATGAATGCTAAAAGTGAAGGAATTATGAAAGACCAAGCTGTAGAAGGATGAGAAACAAGATAGAATGGGTGTTAGGGAATGATTGGTAGGATACGAATAAAGATGGATGGACAGAATATGTTTTGGAAATGAGAAAAAGGATTATGTGGAAGTAATGTATTCCGAATATTACAGAGGTAGTATAAGATCCCTTTTGTGCGGAATAAAAGATAGACATAGATGGGATAAATGATAAGAGAAATCTACGGAAGCACCCAAGATAGATATGATTAAATGAATACAAATACGGAACGAAAGGGGAACTTACAATATGAACTTAAAAGTGCAATACGACTACATGGTTAGAAAGTAAGGCCCTAATTGAGGCGAACTTGGTATGTTGTTAAGAAAATTAAAAGCCGGTGTTGGGTACACAGTAAGGGCAAGGGGTATAAGGTATAAAGGGGTGGCACGTGCACACAACGTCGCCCCGATAATAGTGGAATCCTTAAGAGATAAAAGACGGTAAACTTAAGGAATAAATGGTGCAATATACATTTATCTGAATAAACAAAGGATATAGGTTGGGATAAAGCTACTCCTGCAAGAGAACCTTGGACAATTATCATCAGAATACAAGTATTTCCTAATTGAAATTGGAACGACTAAAAGTGCTAATTAACTTTTGATAAAGATAAGTGAAGTGTGGCCTAGGATGAGTTGTTCCATGGGTCACATTACACAAGTACAGATTAATAGATGAGATGTCGTACTATGTTTGGAAAGGTTCTCGTCGCTTTATGACTTATTCAAGGTTTCGTACGTATAGAATCAAGTTATAAAGGATGAAGAAAGAGATGGACATGATATGGTACCAAGCAAATTGGGAAAAGAGATTGGATGAGTTTTGAGATTGGACAAAGGTATAAGTACCCCCCCCCTTAGGGGGGGAAGCGGGTGAGAAGAATGCAAGGGCAAGATAGAAACAATGGATACTACAATATAGCGGACATGGATGTTTGAACTTCAAGAAGATCCCATGCTGAAGCAAGTTAAAAGGGATGAAAGCCAACAATAATGGGATAGAAGTCAGAATGGTATTTAAGGCGGTGTCAAGAAGTTTTTGGCAAAACCCTGCATGACATAACATTAAAGGATGGGTGTGTATAAAAAATAAAGGGTACTACTAGAAAAGGGTATCGAATAACTCAAGAGATTGTGTGAAGGATAATGATACCATGCGGGGTCAAAAGCCAAGATGTTATCTATAGCATGGTCGCAAATGATGTTGCGATAGATAAATAACCAAGGAAAAGGGACAGCAAGCCCCCTATAATTGGAAGTGAGAAGAACAAGGAGTGAATAAAAGAAAAGAAAGAAGTATGATAAGATGGGACAAGCGAGTTTCAATGTGAATGAGATAGGTAAAGCAGAATGAACCCGAAGACGAAAATACTACGTCTACCTCATACAAGTTGTACCAACAGGGAGATGCAACCTATGAATATGCATGTGTTATGTATAGGGACAAGTGAATAAGTACGTGGTAAAAGGAATAAGTGTTCAATAAGGACAATACAGTTATAATATTTTGGATACGTTACAGAGAGGTAGAGAAGAGATATCCGTACTTGTTCCCTATATCCAAAGGTAGTCTAAACTCCTAAAAGGTTTGGAAGACAACGTTTATAGAGAACTCCCGAAAATCCTCGTAAAACCCTATAAGATGAGTTAACGTTCGAGGACGAATGTTCTAAAGGGGGGAAGAATGTTATACCCTATACTTTTGTACCTTGGAAGGTTCTTAAGCTTCTTAAGTTTCTTAAGCTTATTAAGTTTCTTGGTAGGATCGTAAGTTTCTTAAAAGGTTCTTAAGCTTCTTAGAAGTCACCATGTGAGCCGGGTAATCTATAATGCTACCAAACAACTCAAGTAATAAGTCGTGGGACTCGAATTACGTACGTAAGCTACAAACTTTAAAATCTTACATTCTTAAGCTACTTGAGTTCATACCAAGCTTACATAGAAAGGATTACATAAGTTCGTAAAGTAAGAGGAGATTACAAACCCACGAAGAGAAAAAGAAGGTGACACATGGTAGCAAGAAGGAGTGCCACGTGACAGCAGCTGGAAGTGCCACGTGGCAGAAGCTGAAGCAAGGGGGTGGGCCCCCACATGCCATGTGGCAGCCCCTAAGTGGAGTAGGTAATTCATTGGACCATTAAGGGCTTGACACATGTCACCACTTAGGGTATGAAACGTGTCACCCCCTAAGGTGTGTAACATCCCCTAAAAATGTTGTATACGATATTTCAATTCTCGCCTAAATATGATACAACTTCTGTATTTTGGGTATAACCTTTCATATGATTATCCAAATTGGATGATTCAAATTTTTGAGTAACCACAAGATCATTACCTACAACTTTTGTGATACCATACTTTAAGTTTCGGAGGATAAGTAGGTCAAATTAATTAATTATTGTAAGATAGGATGCTGTGCCGGAATGGAGTATTTATAGAAGAAAAATCATATCTCACTGTAGGATTATCGAAATTGGTTGATTCTTAAACTATATGAAACTATACTTCCATATCTACAATTATTATGAAGACACCAAATCCTACTAAGGAATTTATTATATTCAAACGTAGCTCCAAAAAAGAGTATTCTGTTAAAAAGAACTCATCTCACATACCATGGAAAGATCTAGATACATTTGACATCACTCATGACATAAATTTTCCTCCATTTAACATCATCCATGACATCACAATTTTCCATTAAATTTTCAAATTTTTTCTTTATAATTATTTTATTTATTGTTAGGTCCCTCTTCTACACCTATAAATACCCACCTTATTTCCTCATTTTATTCATCAAGCTTTCTCAAACAACTCTTCTCTCTATCTACTTCTTTACTCATTCTCAAATATAGTTTTAGTTCTTAGTAGTGAATAAATACTATTCCGGTGATTCATATACTCCGGGTAGTACATAAAATGTTCCGACAAGGAGAAAAGCTAGGACTCAAGAGTGTTCATTAAGTCCTTCGATTCCGACTAATGCTTCGAATTCCAGGTATGTAAGACTTCAATGAGAGTATTTCTTCCACTCTCATGTCTAAATTATTTTTATTATATGATAAATTATATTTATTATCTTTAAGCTCTACTCTAAGTTATGTGGGTGTTTATCCATGGGTTCTTCCACCCATGTAGTCCAAAAAAACTCTTTCAATAAAGTCTCTTGATTTCAAGTAATATTTTCTTATGGTAATTCTTATTTTTACTTAATAGTATGAATCATGGTTAAACTAATGATTATTGGTCTATTTTGATGCGACATAATTTAATATGTATGAATTGGTGGTTTGCAAGTAATTCCTCTATTTATCTATTTAAAGGTTCTTGAAATTCATGGTGGGTTGTTTAAAACATGATTTTTAACTAATGAATTTCAAAGTATTTATGTATATTTATTTATATACACATTTGCAAGTTGAAGTGATTTGAACCCACCTAGTTTTACTATGTTTTTAATAAAATTTGTCTTGAAAGCTTTGACTTCAAATGAAAGTTTATGATAGTAATATCTATGATCAAAAGAGAGTCTTATGAAATGAAAGAATGATGAAATAATATGAATGATGGATTCTTTATGCAATAAGGACAATTCTTGCATATTTGAATTATCAAATGTTTTAATGAGCTATTCTACCGAATATGATATTTGAATTCTCAAGTTATATGCTATGAATATTTTGAAGTATTAAACTATTCCGTGAGATTGACTTAGCATCGAATGGGTCATTGAGGTGAGATTCGGTAAGGGAGTCCTAGTAGCAACCCCTTGTCTCATTAACTATGTGCCAACATCGGAGCCCTTGTAGGCTTAGGCGAATTGATCCATAAATAGCCCTTAAAGTTAAAGTTAAAGAAATGAATGAAGTTGACGGAGTTTTAATTGGCAAGTAGTCTCCTCGGCCAACGTAGGGGGTTATGTTGGATTCCATGTAATAGCTCGCATGGTCTTAAATGTCGGTTATGGTTATTTTCCCATAAAATGAATATTTTAAAGGATATCTATATGATTTATTATGCATGCATTACATTATGTTCCATATTACATAAATGTTATAATGTTTTCTCAATATTCATGCATCCTTACATACTTAGTACATTCAAAGTACTAACGCATACTCTTTTGCCTATATGATATCACCATGTAAGGACCAGTGCTCCTCCTCATTCTCCTCCACATGGCTACTTGAGATTTCATTGAAGACTACTTTTGGTGAGTTCCCATGTTCCGGGAATAATACTCCTTTGTCTTTCTAGCTTATGTATGATATGTTAAGATATTTTACTATGACATTTCTTCTATTATGATTGAAGGTGAGCTAGGGACTTGTCTTAGCCCCGTTAAATATAATAGTTAGAGATATTTTTGGACATATAAAAGTTGAAGATTTACTATTATGATTTCCGCTTGTTTATTTATCATCATTACCTATGAAAGGCTAAAAGAATGTTAAGAGGCTTGTTTGAGATACTTTTGGGTTCCTCATTCGCCATGTCACGTCTAGGCCCTAGGCTTGGGTCGTGACAAACTTGGTATCAAAGCCTGAGATTTTAAATGGTCCTTGGAGTCCAACATACCACATCGAATAGGGTCTTGTTCATGGTTGTGAAGCGCGCCATAATTATGAAGAGGAGACTATGAGGCGTTTAGGAAAATTTTCACTTCTTTCAAATTTATGTCGTGCCTTAGTGTGTCCTAAGCTTTTATTTAACTAACGACCCATTTCATGTTCTCTAGATAATGACTCGTGGAAGAGTACTTCGAAGAGCAAGGGTTGATGATGAGGACCAAACTCCTCCGGTTTCCAATGCCCAACATCATGAGAACGGGGTAACCCATGCCGAGTTTCATAGTGTTATTACTTTGTTAGCTCAAGTCGTAGCCAACCAAGGGAATCTAGGTGTTCCTCCTCCCCAAATGCAAAATCCAGCCTCTAGGATTCGAGATTTCCAAAGGATGAATCTGCCCGAGTTTGATGGTTTTAAACTAGATGAGGACCCTATGGAGTTCATTAATGAGATGTATCGGATTGTGGCTATCATGGGTGTGCCACCAAATGAGAAGGACGAGCTAGTGGCCTATAAACTCAAAGGTGTGGCTCGAGTGTGGTACGTTGGGTTGTTGAGAGGGATGAAGAAATATGGCTGATAGGATGGGAAGAGTTCAAAGGTGCCTTCCTAGACCACCTCTTCCCATTAGAGCTAAGGGAGGCCAAAATCTAAGAGTTCATCAACCTCCGTCAAGGGAGTATGAGCGTGAGGTAGTATGCTCTCAAATTCACTAAGTTGTCCAAGTATGCTTCCTTTATTGTCTCCGATCCAAGAGCTAGGATGAGCAAGTTTATTTTCGGTGTCTCAAGCTTGGTGTCCAAGGAGTGCAAAATGGCCATGTTGGTCAAGGAGATGGATATCTCTCGGTTAATGACTTACGCAGAACAAATTGAAGAAGAGAAGCTTAGAGAGAGATCAAGGGGGTTCAAAAAGGATAGAGTGGATGGTGGAGGGTTTAACCCTCAAAGGTCATGGTAACAATGGCAAAGGCCAAGCTGGGCAATGATTTATGGGACAAGATTCTACCAATACTCTTCCTCCAAGGTTCAACAAGGACAAGAGTGGTAAACCAATGATTCCAAGAGAGAATGTTGCTACTCAAATTTTCCCCACTTGCAAGAAGTGTGAAAGGACTCATAAAGGGGAATGCTTAGCTGGCTCCAATGCATGCTTTAAGTGTGGCAAGCTGGGCCACCATGCTAAGGATTGTAGAGATGGTGGTGGTAGGACTCAACGCCAAATTACTCTTGGTCAACAAGTCCAAGGAGGTGTCCAACGCACCAACCGCTTTTATGCCTTACATGGGAGACAAGAGGTTGAGGATGCATCCAATGTCATTACCGGTATGTTAAAGGTCTTTTCTTTTGATGTGTATGCACTATTAGATCTGGGTGCAAATTTATCTTTTGTTACTCCATTCCTTGCTAATAGATTTGATGTTTTACCTGAAATATTATTAGAGCCCTATTTGGTGTCTACCCCCGTTGGTGAGTCAGTTATTGCTAGAAAGGTCTATAGGTGTTGCCTTATATCTATCTTGCACAAAGTTATTCCTTGTGATCTCGTTGAACTTGACATGATATATTTCGATGTTATTCTTGGGATGGATTGATTACATGCATCTAATGCCTCCATAGATTATAGGACTTGTCGAGTCAAGTTACAATTTCCAAATGATCCTGTTATTGAATGGGAGGGTCGTGATTCAATGGTGAAGGGTAAGTTTATTTCTTATTTTAAGTCCCACAAAATGATTTCTAAGGATTGTATTTACTACATTGTGAGGGTTAGGGATGTCAACTCCAAAAGTCCTCCTCTTGAGTCGGTTTCTATAGTCAATGAATTCCCCAATGTCTTTCTTGATGACCTTCCCAGTATTTCTCTTGAAAGGGAAGTTGATTTTTGTATCGATCTCCTCCCCGATACCCAACCTATCTCTATTACTCCTTACCGTATGGCCCCAGCAGAATTGAAAGAGTTGAAGGAACAATTAAAAGACTTGTTAGAGAAGGGGTTCATAAGACCAAGTATTTCACCTTAGGGTGCTCCCATGTTATTTGTGAGAAAGAAGTATGGGTTGCTTCGAATGTGCATAGACTACCGACAATTAAATAAGATGACCATTAAGAACAAGTACCCACTCCCTAGAATAGATGACTTGTTTGATCAACTGTAAGGGGAAACTCACTTCTCCAAGATCGACCTTCGGTCCGGATATCACCAACTATGGGTGAGGGAGTATGACATTCCCAAAACGGCCTTCCGAACAAGGTATAGTCACTTTGAGTTTGTGGTGATGAGTTTTGGGTTGACGAATGCACTGGCGGTGTTCATGGACTTGATAAATAAGATGTTTAAACCTTACCTTGATACCTTTGTGGTGGTCTTCATTGATGATATTCTGATTTACTCTCGGGGTGAGGAAGAACATAAAAATCACTTGAGAGTTGTGCTTCAAACTTTGAGGGATAGGCAATTATTTGTAAAATTTAGTAAGTGTGAATTTTGGTTAAAAGAGGTGGCATTTCTTGGTCACGTAGTGTCCGATGATGGGATCAAGGTTGATCCTAAGAAAATAGAGACAGTCAAAAATTGGCCTAGACCATTATCCCCTTCAGACATTAGGATCTTCTTAGGTCTAGCCGGGTACTATAAAAGGTTTGTCAAAGGTTTTTCTTCCATCTCATCTCCTATGATAAAATTGACCCAAAAGAAATCTAAATTCATATAGACAGATGAGTGTGAGAAGAGTTTCTAAACTTTAAAAGATCGACTTACCTCTGCTCCTATTTTGACTCTCCCTGAAGGATTAGAAGGGTTTATAGTTTATTGTGATGCTTCAAAGATTGGTTTAGGTTGTGTCTTATACAAAACGGCAAGGTCATAGACTATGCTTCTAGGCAATTAATGGTGCATGAGCGTAACTACCTACCCATGACCTTGAATTAGCGGCCGTTGTTTTTGCTCTAAAGCTTTGGAGGCATTACCTCTATGGGGTGCATGTGGATGTGTATACTGATCATAAAAGTCTTCAATATGTGTTCACCCAAAAGGACCTTAATCTAAGGCAAATAAGGTGGCTAGAACTCCTTAAGGACTATGACATGATTATGCACTATCATCCGGGTAAAGCCAATATAGTTGCTGATGCACTTAGTAGAGTGTCTATGAGGAGTGTGGCCCATGTGGATGAAAGGAAGAGGGATTTGGTGAAAGATGTTCACGGGTTGGCTAGATTAGGGGTGAAGTTGTGTGGAACTAATGATAGTAGTATGGTTGTTCAAAATAGGTCCGAGTCCTCTTTGGTGGTGGATGTTAAATCAAAGCAAGATCTTGACCCAAAGTTTATTGAGTTAAAGAAGTTGGTAAAGGAAAAGAAGATAGAGGTCTTTTCCCAAGGGGTGGATAGGGTGCTATACTACCAAGGTCGGATATGTGTTCCAGATGTTGATTGCCTAAGGAGTTTGATCTTGATGGAGGATCATAATTCTACATACTCCATTCATATCGGTTCAACGAAAATATATCGAGACTTAAAGGAGTTGTATTGTTGGGGTGGCATGAAAAAGGACATAGCAAGATTTGTGTCCGAATGTACGAATTGCCAATAAGTGATGGACGAATATCAAAGGCTGGGTGGCCTAACCCAAGACATTGAAATCCCTACCTGAAAGTGGGAAGATGTGAATATGGATTTTGTAGTGGGTTTGCCTCATACCCGGAAGCGTCATGACTCGATTTGGGTAATTATTAATAGAATGACTAAGTCAGGTCACTTCCTACCGGTTAAGACTTCCTATAGTGCCGAAGACTATGCCAAGTTGTATATTCGAGAGTTGGTGAGGTTGCATGGTATGCCGTTATCCATTATTTCGGATCGTGGTACCCAATTCACTTCTCACTTCTGGAGATCATTTCAGAAAGGCCTCGGTACTAAGGTAAAGTTGAGCACAACATTCCATCCTCAAATAGATGGGCAAGCCGAAAGAATGATTCAAACACTAAAGGATATGTTAAGGGCTTGTGTGTTGGAGTTTAAAGGAAATTGGGATGATCATCTACCGCTCATCAAGTTTTCCTATAATAATAGTTATTGAGATGGCACCGTTTGAGGCTTTGTATGGGAGATGATGTAGATCACCGGTTGGTTGGTTCGAAGTAGGCGAGATGACCTTGTTGGGCCCCGATTTGGTACTTGATGCTTTAGAGAAGGTGAAGATCATTAGAGAAAGGTTGAAGACGGCTCAAGGTCGTCAAAATTCCTATTCTGACACTAGAAGAAAGGATCTTGAGTTTAATGTGGACGATTGGGTGTATCTAAAGGTTTCACCCATGAAAGGTGTGGTTCGATTTGGTAAGAAAGGGAAATTAAGCCCTAGGTATGTAGGGCCTTATAGAATTATGAGACGTGTTGGTAAGGTTACATATGAGTTGGAATTACCATTGGAAATGGCCATGGTTCATCCGGTGTTTCACGTGTCTATGTTGAAAAAATGTGTGGGTGATCCTATTTCCATTGTACCTATGGGAGTAGTGAATATTGAAGAAAACTTGACCTATTAAGAAGTTCCTGTGGAAATTTTGGACCGGCAAGTTAAAAGATTGAGGAACAAAGAAGTTCCATCTGTTAAAGTCCTTTGGAGGAATCAACAAATAGAAAGTGCAACATGGGAAGCGGAAGCGGATATGATAAAGGGATACCCTCATATTTTCCCCTCTACCCAAACCTAAGGTATTAGGTTGTCCTTACTCAATTACTTGAAATCTTTACATCTCAACTTTTCTTGTCATATGCTTGCAAAATTATGAACTATGTTTTAAACGATGTTTTAAATTACACTATTGCATTAATGATGGGTTGTTTGTTTACAATCTACTCTACTCAAGCTAAGTCTTTCCTCATTCGAGGACGAATGTTCCCAAGGGGGAGATAATGTAACATCCCCTAAAAATGTTGTATACGATGTTTCAATTCTCGCCTAAACATGATACAACCTCTGTATTTTGGGTATAACCTTTCATAGGATAATCCAAATTGGATGATTCAAATTTTGGAGTAACCACAAGATCATTACCTACAACCTTTGTGAAGACCATACTTTAAGTTTCGGAGGATAAGTAGGTCAAATCAATTAATTATTGTAAGATAGGATGCTGTGCCGGAATGTAGTATTTATAGAAGAAAAATCATATCTCATTGTAGGATTATCGAAATTGGTTGATTCTTAAACTATATGAAACTATACTTCCATATCTACAATTATTATGAAGACACCAAATCCTACTAAGGAATTTATTATATTCAAACGCAGCTCCAAAAAAGAGTATTCTGTTAAAAAGAACTCATCTCACCTACCATGGAAAGATCTAGATACATTTGACATCACTCATGACATAAATTTTCCTCCATTTAACATCATCCATGACATCACAATTTTCCATTAAATTTTCAAATTTTTTCTTTATAATTATTTTATTTATTGTTAGGTCCCTCTTCTACACCTATAAATACCCACCTTATTTCCTCATTTTATTCATCAAGCTTTCTCAAGCAACACTTCTCTCTATCTACTTCTTTACTCATTCTCAAATATAGTTTTAGTTCTTAGTAGTGAATAAATACTATTCCGGTGATTCATATACTCCGGGTAGTACATAAAATGTTCCGACAAGGAGAAAAGCTAGGACTCAAGAGTGTTCATTAAGTCCTTCGATTCCGACTAAAGCTTCGAATTCCAGGTATGTAAGACTTCAATGAGAGTATTTCTTCCACTCTCATGTCTAAATTATTTTTATTATATGATAAATTATATTTATTATCTTTAAGCTCTACTCTAAGTTATGTGGGTGTTTATCCATGGGTTCTTCCACCCATGTAGTCCAAAAAAACTCTTTCAATAAAGTCTCTTGATTTCAAGTAATATTTTCTTATGGTAATTCTTATTTTTACTTAATAGTATGAATCATGGTTAAACTAATGATTATTGGTCTATTTTGATGCGACATAATTTCATATGTATGAATTGATGGTTTGCAAGTAATTCTTCTATTTATCTATTTAAAGGTTCTTGAAATTCATGGTGGGTTGTTTAAAGCATGATTTTTAACTAATGATTTCAAAGTATTTATGTATATTTATTTACATACGCATTTGCAAGTTGAAGTGATTTGAACCCACCTAGTTTTACTATGTTTTTAATAAAATTTGTCTTGAAAGCTTTGACTTCAAATGAAAGTTTATGATAGTAATATCTATGATCAAAAGAGAGTCTTATGAAATGAAAGAATGATGAAATAATATGAATGATGGATTCTTTATGCAATAAGGACAATTCTTGCATATTTGAATTATCAAATGTTTTAATGAGCTATTCTACCGAATATGATATTTGAATTCTCAAGTTATATGCTATGAATATTTTGAAGTATTAAACTATTCCGTGAGATTGACTTAGCATCGAATGGGTCATTGAGGTGAGATTCGGTAAGGGAGTCCTAGTAGCAACCCCTTGTCTCATTAACTATGTGCCAACATCGGAGCCCTTGTAGGCTTAGGCGAATTGATCCATAAATAGCCCTTAAAGTTAAAGTTAAAGAAATGAATGAAGTTGACGGAGTTTTAATTGGCAAGTAGTCTCCTCGGCCAACGTAGGGGGTTATGTTGGATTCCATGTAATAGCTCGCATGGCCTTAAATGTCGGTTATGGTTATTTTCCCATAAAAATGAATGTTTTAAAGGATATCTATATGATTTATTATGCATGCATTAGATTATGTTCCATACATCTCTTCTATTATGATTGATGGTGAGCTAGGGACTTGTCTTAGCCCCGTTAAATCTAATAGTTAGAGATATTTTTGGACATATAAAAGTTGAATATTTACTATTATGATTTCCGCTTGTTTATTTATAATCATTACCCATGAAAGGCTAAAAGAATGCTAAGAGGCTTGTTTGAGGTACTTTCGGGTTCCTCATTTGCCATGTCACGTCTAGGCCCTAGGCTTGGGTCGGGAAAATGTGGCATATATATATATATATATATATATATATATATTATGACTTTTCAACTAATCCTTATCCCATAAGTTACATCTTCATCCAAAGAATTCAAGGAGAGAAGAGAGAAGAAACTCTAGCTAGAGTGAAAGAGAGAGCTTCAGATTTGGTGAGAAAAAAGGTGAGTTCTCCAGTTTCGTTCCATGAATTAATTATATAGGGTATAAAACGAGGGTATGAAGGTGTTATTAATATAAATTTATGGTTTCAAGCATCCCCAAAAGGATAGCAAATAACCACAAAGTTTCAGCCGCGCTAGAAGAGCTTACGAGGTGAGTTTTGGTGAGTTTCGGACAAGGTAAGGATTTCCCATTTAAATTGGAGTTTATGATGTTGTTATAAGGTGTATTAAATGTCTTAATTGAGGCTAGAAGTGGAAAAATTGCATAAGGATTCTTGATGTTAAAAACAAACTAAATTGAAGTCATTAGAGTTAAATCGAAGTCGAGAAGTGTGTTATGAATGTGGTGCTGCAGTTGAAGATGGTTTGATTGAGTGTTGCATGGATGGAAAGTTTTATAATAAGGGTGTGGGTGCTTCTGGTTTAATCCACACAACCCTTCATTTCATATGGTTAAATGTTTTACGAAATAAAGGTTAAAAACTCTATTTTGGTATCGTAGTTTTGAGCGAGTTGGTTGGAGTTTATATTGTATAATGCTGAAGTGATTTTAGTTGTATATATGCTTCTGGTTGTTTTTGTTGGTTGGCTGTGGTAATTAAGGATGTAGTTGGAAGTTTGGATAGGGCAAGCTATAGGGGAGATGCTGCCCGATTTCCGGTAACTTCAGAACTAGTAATAAACTAGTCGAGGGAAATGGATAAGGAAATGATTCCTATGGATACTTGGTTATAGAGTTGGAAATTTGAAAGTGAAAGGTTATTAACCTTAGTATTGCTTTAATTTTAAATATTTTCAAAAGACGATGATGCAAACGTGGTTAAGAGTAATCCATAAAAGGTATGTGAAGCTACCTTCTTTCTCTTGGCATGCTTTTGGCATAAGTATGTAAGGCTAGCCTTCTTCTCTCTTAATATGTCTTTGGCATAAGTATGTAAAGATGTACCTTCTTTCTTTTGGAATGTGTTACAATTAAGTAAGGATTAATATGAGCTTTGGGGGTAATTCCATTCATAAGTCTCGAGGGTGATTCATGATTCCTGTTCTTAGAGATTCTCCAATAGTTAATGTCCTTAGCTTTTATAGGTTACTTTGTATTGTGTTGATTCATGTCTACGATTTCTAAAGCTCTTTTGATATGATCAATAGTGTTATTTGATGGGTGATTGATACGACTATCGTCCTGATTTTCAAATGATAATTCATCTTTATTACTTCATTAAGTCTTTGACAATGTTTTAAATTGTATTTAGTTTCTTACTACTCCACTCGTGGATGACTCAATGCTTCTTTCACTGAGCCCGGACTAGGATATGTTATTAAGCGTACTTCTCTGCATTGTTTGCCTTGCACTAATGTGAGGGGGCAGGTATGACATGTACATGGGTTATGGTGTATGTTGTGTCATGTACACATATGCTGATGTCTGATGATTTAATATGATATGGCCATATGATATGATATGATCTATTATGAAGATATTTCCTACTCTAGAGTATGTTGTGTTGTGGCGCCACTGACGGGAGGGCGACCACATTTTGTTCACCGAGTCCCCTAATGGGGCTGGATATGACATATATTTTTCGCCATGCATTATCTGTGTTTGTGATAAGTATTTTTACATTCTGGATATTTTGCTAATTTTCTGCACATTCTGTTCTGGTTATGACTTTATTTGTTATAGTCCATGCTTTACATATTCAGTACATTTTCCATACTAACCCCCTTTCCTCAGAGGCTGCGCTACATGCCCGCAGGTACAGACGTTTGAGTTGTCGATCCGCTTGCTTAGGACATCCACTCAGTTGTTTGACAATGCTCCTTTGTTCGAAGCCCATATTTTGGTACTGACCTTTCTGTAGCCTATATGTATACATTGGTCAGGGGTATGAGGAGGCCCTATGGGTTCTGTATATGTTTTGGGGTTTTGTGTTCCGTGACGGCCTTATCGGCTTTCGTGAGCTGCATCTATTTTTATGCGCTATATAGTGACCTTAATTAATTTCAATATTTGTTTATTATGCTAATATGCTAATTTGGGCTAAAGGTACGTATGAGTGTCCAAATCGGGCACGAGTCGCGGCTTACAAGATTAGGTCGTGACATTTAACTTCTTGCTTTGAACAAAGGAAAGAGATCAGAAAAAATGGGAGAATCTAAGTTCTTTTTAAAGTTTAAGGGTATTTGGGGGCAAAGGGGAAAATAGTGGTGCTTTGTTTTAATTAGATTTAACAACTAGATTTTATCCTTTTAAAAAACCAAAAACTACCCCTTCACTAATGTTATACTAAAAGATGACTTTAACCACTAGAATAAAAATTGTTCGTGATAAATATATTTATAACGATCGAATTTATGTCCCTTCTTTAAGAAATGGTCGCTAAAGAACAATTTTCTTGTAGTGCCCACATCATATTCTACAAGTAAAGGGATGCCAGGGTGGAAGACCAACAATCTATTCTAAAATAATAAAGTAATAATAGGAGCATACAATGAACGGACGAAAGCAACTAAATATATGTACAAACAAAAAGGATCCCTCCAGGTAATCACATGTACAGAGCTGCTAATAAAAGAATACAAGTCCCAAAATTGGACCGCAAAAATAGAGCTTTCAAAAAAAGCAAAAGACAGGCAAAATATATGTATAAAAGGAGATGGGTAAATCCAAAACATAGTGTGCTCACCCTCGGCTCTGATCATGACCACAGCTGCTCGAATCAACGCCGGTAGCTAGTACTTGGACCTGCATCACAGAAACAGATGCAGAGTGTAGTATGAATACTGAAACAATAGGTGCCTAGTAAGTATCATAGGCCAATTGAGCAAGATAAGCAAAGTAAAATGAAATGTGAGTAAAAGATCACAATCAAGACAGGACAAGAAGTAAATTTGGGTATGTACACAAGCGTACCAGCAAATAAAGAAAAAGAATCTAACTAACTCCCTTGGGCTCCCATAAACCCGATAGGTATGCTCATGCACAAATAAAGAGTAACCACTTGCACGGACTCCCATAAGCCTAAAAGATGCAAGAATAGCTGAAAGAAAATGAATGGAACCAAAAGGATTTCAATAATATCACTATTTTCCGAACTTGAACATAACCATTTCCAAACTCTAATACCTCAACCCACAGCCAAGAGTAGATGAGGATTTAAGCCAAAAATTCATCAGGGAATCAGGAATTTAACCACGTGCAAGCTGGACCACGAACTGCTATCGAGTAACTATAGGAAATGAGTCGACATAAGTAGCCTAGACCATGGACCTTAATCGAGTAACTGTAGCCAAAGGTTGAGCATGGGTAAGCTAGACTGCAGACTTTAACCAAGTAACAGGTAGCTAGGAAGCTTAATACAAGTAAGTTGGACCACAGACTTTGACCGGGTATCTATAGCTAAGTAGCCAAACTCAAGTAAGCTGGACCACAGACTTTGACCGGATATCTGTAGCTGAGGAATCAGACCGAATTAGAATCAGCGACCAACCGTGCATCACGAGAAGTACCCTAAACTGAGTGCCATCAATGCACTACTCCAACCCGAACCAAATATAACCCGAATAGCCAAGAAGTCTCCTAAAAATCAAGAACCGAGCAATATAGGACTGATAGGAGAATAGGGCATTATGTAGGTAAGGTCACAAGCTGAGTTACTGCCTAGCTAAGGCTCAGACTATCTGATTCAAGTTTACTATATAAGTCTACGTAGAGCTAAAAGTATGAAACGACATCGGAGAAGGGCTAAGGCCTAATGACACCAAAATCGTGCAAGTCTAAGGAAACACTAGTCTAAGCCTAGACTATGGCCAAACATGTTTCCAAACCCATAACCACAGGGACAACAATCATCGTAGGATAGAAACAACCAACAACCATAGGAGTCATGCTTGCACAGTCAGCCAATATCCCTAAATAAGGCCTAGGACATGGATTCTAGGAATTTAGCATGCTCGACACCCAAACCCCTCCAAACTCATACAAATTAATGTATAATTTCCTAAACATGCTTAGTCTTTTAAGGGGGAAATTGTAGCCTACTTGTAAGCCGATCATGCGCACTCTAACTCACTAAATTGGAGCTTTTGCCTTCTGAGTGGCCTCCGAATGCTGCCACACTATCAATAATAGAATCACAATGATAATACTATTTTCATGACACTAAAATTATCGAATTTGGAGATAGGCAATTTTTAGAGTCAAAAATTAGAAATTATGGGACCCGCTTCATAGTTCATGGAATTGACTACGAGAATAGGCTCTGACTACTACCCCAAGCTCATGTTCCACAACGGAAAACAATTCACACACCAAATAAGACCCAAAATTGACATGCATTCATTATCAACCACAAGGCTTAAGAATTTAGAAATGTAGGAAATAGAGGAAATTACCTCAAAGGAAGCCTTAACTCCTAATTCTGAACACACCACTGGATTCCTCTCGAAAATTGATGCCAGTTAGCATTTTGAATTGCCCAAATCACCCAAGAATTGAAGAAGAACACCAACTTTAAAATTTGACTTTAAATTTGAAAATCTAGTCTTAAGAATGACCCTCAAGTGTCTCTTTAGTGACCACCCAAGGATCGCTTACACGATACCCACCTAAAAGGTGGGCCTTGCTTTAGCGACGCCTGGTCGCTTAAGCGACTAATCGCTCTAGCGACAGGGATGTTGCTTAAGAGACCCCCCACCCAACAGGCTGGTCTCTTTAGCTATCTCCTGGCTGCTTAATCGACACTGGTCACCAAAGCAACGACACCAGATAATTCTAGTGCAAAAATAAGCTTAGCATAACAAAACCTCTGAGGGGGTGCTCGGGATTCATTCAGAACCCTGTGCGCACAAATGAGATATTCTACCCCACCAAATTCAACATTTCGAACTCAATAGAAAATTAAAAATTCCTATATAAGGTCATTTTAACAAAAAGTGGGTCGCACACCCAGGTGTCATTTTGAGCCCATTTCCACAATGGGCCTCAAGATTAGACCAGAAGCCTCGAGAAGTGAACGAAGGGTCATTCTAGACCAAACTTGATATTTTAGAACAAACTGCACTATCATAATTTTTATTCGAGTGCATTTTCTAAAAATGTTGACCAAAGTCAACTATACAGCAAATTTCAAAGGCAAAAATACCAAATGGTCTTAAACTCGTATTAATTGCCATGAAACTCATGCCGACCAAGCTCTAGACTAATTTAGCTATTCCAGAGCTGATAGAACTATCAGAATTCTGTTCTGAGGTCATTTTCCTAAAGTTATAACTAAAGTCAATTTTTCAAGTTATAAAAGCTCTAAAACATTAAAATTACCTAAAACCCAAATGAACGACCAGGCGACCAAACTATTAGTTCTAGCAAGTTATAAATGACTTGGGATCGCTACAGAAATGCTCTAAGAAATGAAATAAATGCTTAAATTCAAAAATGACTTGGAGGGTTATTACATGAAGTGGCTTTGTAGGGCCCAAGTCAGTTTATGAGGATATGGAGAATGTTTGACTTATTATAAGGGTTGAGAAAAACCCAGAGTCGACAGAAATCCTATGTTGATGTCAGGAGAAAAGAGCTTGAATTTGATATTAATTATTAGATTTATTTGAAAATCTCACCAATGAAGGGTGTGATATGTTTTGGTAAGAAAGGAAAGCTTAGTCCTAGATATATCAACCCTTATAAGATTTTGAGGTATTTTGGCAAGGTGGCCTATGAGTTGGATTTGCGTTTAGAGTTGGAATCAGTGCATCCAGTATTTTATGTATTTTGAGGTATTTTGGCAAGGTGGCCTATGTGTGTCTTTTTAGAGAGTGTTGGTGTAAATGAAAAGGTACTTTGGTGAAAAAAATTGAAATGACGTGGTGAGAATTTCATAAAATTATAAATTTTCCAACCAAGGCTATCTCGTGATAGCCGGCGTACCCCGCCACATCAGTGCCACTATAGCGGGATCTGGGCCACCTGTGGGGTCGTCGGGGGCAGAAAATCCAAAACGTAAATTCTTTTATTCTCCTTGTCCCCTTCAGTGGTTAAATAGACGAGGGTCACCTTAATCCCCCCTAAAGAAAAGCTTTCCTAGGCTTGGGAAAAAGGGAGAGAAGGGATCTTTATTCAAGGAAGATTATAACTCACAGTTTCAGGTGCCTTCATCATTTTGCCTCCCGAAAGTCAAAACTTATGCTGGAATCCTTTAAGATTTGCTAGGCGCCGAAATAAGCTTGTCTTGACTAACTCGCTAAGTGGAAGACATAATCATAAAAAATATACTCAGATGGGAACAATAATTATAATAAACTTAGCTACCTTAGTTTAAAACTCACAACTCAAATATCTACATATAGAAGAGACATAGCTCAATGTTTTCAAAACATACTAAATAAATGAATAAACTCAACTCTGTCTGACTACTATATGAATCCTCTAATACTCGTTGTTGAAAGGGTTTGGGAAAGGCCCTCGACTACCAAAAAGTGATAAATTAATGACTAAAAAGTAAAGACTCAAGAGCTCATCGAAATGCAAATAGGTCTCACCAAAGATGGGTAGAAAACTTAACCTACAATGATCCACTTGTTGAGGATTTCTAACACGTGTGTCATCATCATAAAATGATGCAATACCAAATGGTATCCGTACATGGAATATACGGTATCTAAAATAGCTGAAAGGAAACCTACTCAAAATACTCAACTCTGGAGCTCAACTCTGAAAGTGGCTCAACTCAATCAAATATACAATATAAATATAAGACGATGCTTTAAAAGATATGAATGAGTAAATGCAACTCAGTGTATAAAAATAATATTATTTTATTATTAGGATTTTCTCTAATTGAAAACCATCACATATGAGCTAAGTGATGATATAACAAACTATTGTCGTTGCCACAACTATCCTATACCCTACTAGGGTAAGGAACACAAACTCATCTCTGGATCCATAAAAGTCCTCTTTAGGGACTATGAGGAGTTGCCCGAATAGGATGGGGGCTTGCCTCCCCGTTCCCTATTACCTATGCCATGAATCTCATGGGCATCTTATCTCTAATTGGATTTTTGAGTTACCTCGAGATCATTAGAACTTTTTCTTATAGTTAAATCATTTCCCTTTGTGCGAGTTCATCTACCAGAACCTATCCATATGTTTATGCGCAGGGGCATCCAAATCCGAATCGGTAGAATATATTGGGAAATCCCCATCCGCACCTGAATTGGCTAAATCTAGTAGAGTAGGTCTTGTTCGGGAATGAATAGTACGATCCTATCTTATGCTAACCAGATAGTTTATGGGGTTTGAGTTGTTCTATACTATCACCCAAATCAGTTCCCAATTCTACTCCCAAAATATAGTTTACTATGTTGATAACTTAGGTGAGTGTATTTATTTAATTAACCTATTTAGTCTCTTTTGGACTTAGCTCAAAACTCAACTCCTCTCACTCATCTCATCTCTTAAAAAGTAGATATAATCTCAACTCAAGGAATACATTTAAAAGAAAACATTAAGTTTTCAACTTAATCTCAAAAATAGATGTTTAAAACAATTATACTCATGTTCAAAATAATAATTAAGAGACTTCTCAAACTCAACTTATGCTCAAACTCTTTCTTAATTAAATGGTGAAAACAATCATTCTTTAACTCAAATCAATGAATAAAATAATTAATGCAAAACTCAACTAGGGCTCATGTGAATGCAACCATGAATCCATGATATCAAAGACTCAACTCATTGAAGTATAATCAATTATACATACTAAAATTCAATAGGAAATTATACAGATACTCATGAAATCACTTTATCGGTATTGAAACTCAAACTCGAACTCAATTTTATTGAATGATGATGTAGGGCATGGGGATGAAATTATTCCAACATTATGATAGCCTTAAATTCATGTAACGAATATTATCTAAGCGACATTCAAAGACTTTTCTTGAAACTCTTGAACCCTAGCTCTTTTTCTTCTCTCCAATACTTGCACTCAAAAGAATATAAGTACTAATAAGAGGAACCCTGCTGGGTACTTATAAGGGACTAATTTTAGTTCTAAAATAGCTTGGATTAAGTTTGAGAAAGATGGGGAAAACACAAGTTTGATCCTCATTAGAACGGGCAATGGGAAAAATTTAAATCCTAGGTCCGTGACGCAAACCTGTTCTCTAACTTTAGGTTTCTAGAATATTTTTCTTCTCTGCGATGAGAACGCATCACACACTCTATTCTGGAGCCAAATAAATGCCCAGGTCCGCAATGGGACACAAGGCAAACTCCCCTGACTTGCCTCGAATCCGCTCTATTTTTTCTCAATCTTTCTCTTGGTTTTCAAATTTTTTGTAGGTCAAATTAGTATGGGGCATTACAATATCTATCATGCCCCAAACACATGGGTCGCAACTGGTACCTAATGCCAAAATTTAGGCCAAATCCAGCCTTGCTGAACCACTTGCTACTGGCGTATGGTAGCCACATACAGTCAAGAAAACGAATAAGTATATCTTGGCTTAACAATAATCCCTCAGCAAGTAAGGCCCCTATCAACAACTCTGGAAAGAAAACACCTACTTCCTATAAATCATATAAAGTAATAATCAGGTAGCACATAAGTCCTGATTGGGCCGTCGAGGCCGCCATGATATCTATAAAAGCATAATGGCTATGCGGCCATCAAGGCCACCATGATTTTTATATAATGACTAAAAATATGTATACACAATGTAGACTAGGCCATTAAGCTGCTAACTACAACAATGCAACAACAATGCCTAATTGGCTAATAAGATGCAACTAAAAACACAAAAGGCTAAAATGGCCACCAATACAGCTATACAACTCAACTGATTAGTCTACAAGCCTCTATGAATACAATACTTGGTGGGACAGGGCCCAAACCTATCCAAAAATTATAAATAGCAAAAAGGTAAACCTCTAAGACTCTGGCGACCCCTGAAAGGAAAGGATCCAACCAACCTGCTGAAGCTCGGCTATGCTACTCGGCATGTATTTCTAATCGCCACTCAAAACCTGCATGCATGGATGCAATTCCCCAAGCAAATGGCATCAGTACTGAAAAATGTACTAAGCATGTAAGGCAAATAGAAAGCGGAAATTGAAGTATAAGTACTTAACAAAAAGGCAGGGGTAAAACACAAGTACAATACCGTATCTCCCTATAACAAGACAATATTACACATAACAAGTAATAACCTAATCTGGCCCTCATAATCCCGGTAGATACAAAAAACACACAATCTTTATGATTTCTAATGAGCACAAACAATCGTTAAATACCCGTATTAGCCCTCTTACTTGGATTCTAATGACAATTTGATCTAAATTGTCTGAATATATATGTGTCATGAATCAATGCAACTCTAAAAATCCGTGGTACAATATATATATGTTACCTCATAGGTATAACCTACCCATCCTATAGATATAGTCTACTTGTCCTATAAGCTTGGTCTACCCAGCCCGTAGGCTTAGTCTACAAGGCCTATAGGCTTGATATAATAATCAATTTGTATGCTCAAGAACTCTACAATATTAGTGTGTTATGAGGCCATAATAAGCTCATAGATGGCAGCTAGACGATAAAATATCACAACAATAATAAGTAGTCAGAATTGATCAAAACACAATTATAACATGCTCTTCTATGCCATTAGGCAAGGATTAGAGTGTCGGTGATAGACATTAATCATATGGTGGTACCCAACTCAATGGGTAAGGCTATAAATCATATAAGGACTATAAATAGGCCATCAGAATCATGCTAGAGGAAAAATAATTGCCTTAACAAACCTTTCAACTAAAGCCCAAAAGATGTCGCTATGAAGCTTCACCAACTAAAAATAGTTCTATAATATGAAAATCAACAAGGCTGCAAGAACAAGTCATAACTAATCGATAAGGTTCCTATTTCAAATTCATTACCTACTAATCCTAATACAAAAAATGAGGCCAATAACAACAATAAACAATAGCTAATATTGAATAAAGAAATTATAGCAACATCTCGAAGCAGCGACAAGCTCCTAGGCAACTTAACTAGACATTCTTCACATTGTTCAATCCAAAAACCATCAAAAGAAATTTCAATAAGAATAAAAAAAACCTCCCACTCCCTCCAGCATTTAATACTAACAATAATCAATAATAACAGCCAACTAACTAAGAAAAGGGTGCTGCCTATAACCACAATATCAAAGACAACACCACATAATTCGAAAATCTATAAAAAAGATACTAGGACATGGAATTATGAAGGAGGATTGTAAGATGATGATTACCTCAACCAAACTGTTGGAACTATGAAGATTGAATATCTTTATCCTTGAAGAAATAACAAACAAAGCTTAAATCAGCAAGAAATCTATAGTACAATGATGAGCTTGCAATGTAGAAAAACTTTCGTTAAAATTCCGAGTTGAAAATATCAACACCCATGGAGGCTTTAGTATATTGTATTCTTATTTTTCAGGGTTTTTGATCAGTGTTAATGAAAGGAAAATGAAAGAGATGGAATATATAAATCAAAACCGACTTAGATCTTGGGGGACCCACTTGAGGTGCCTACTTGCGTAGTCTGACAAAACTGAGAATATCTCACTATTCTGAAGTGATATAGATAAATGATTTAGCTCGTTAGAAACTAGACTCGTAGACCTTCGATTTGATAGGTCATGGGAATTTTAACTCATTATATATTATGAGAAAAGTGCTGAGATATTTGATCTAAAATTTTAGAGAATTCCTTAACGGCATTTACAATAACTTTTGCCGACTTTTACTTCATAACTTCCTTAACTTCCACACTTAATATACGAACTTTGTAAAATTAAAATAACTCATAAAACATACTTCCTAATATGTTCATAAGTCTTAGTCTTATTCCAAAAGTATAAGTTAATTCAAACATTCAAACAGGCAGGGTGTTACATCCTTCCCCTCTAAGGACATTCGTCTTTGAATGGTGATAATACTTTCACACCATAAAAATAATAAAAAAACTCATATAACACCTAAGTAATATACCTCATATACTCAAAGGCGGGTCTATTCATATGAAGACACGAACAAGTGGGGATATTTGAACTCCATGTCTTTCTCAACATCCCACGTTAGCTCTTCAATATTACATCTCAAACATAATATATTCAAAGAAGCTATATTCTTATTTCATAATATTCTTATAGCGATCTGCTATGGAAACAGAGACTTCTTCATAAGATAATTCCTCTAAAATCTGAACATATATTGTTGGCACTATACTTTTTAGATCTCCAATATACTTTTGTAACACAGAAAAATGAATAACAAGTGTACTATTTCTAACTCTTGAGGCAACTTTAAATCATAGGCAACACATCCTATCTATCACAAGATGCGATAATGCCCAACGTACATAGGACTCAACTTTTCTGTTTTGCCAAATATCATAACATCCTTTATAGGCAAAAGTTACAGAATGACCCAATCATCTCATAAAACTCCAAATCTCGCTACCTAACATCCACATAAGATTTTGCATGGCTTTGAGTTGTCAAAACAACTCTCAAATGAACTTAACATGTCCTACAACCTGCTATACTAAGTTTGGTCCAAACAATGTTGATTCTCCAACCTCAAACCAACCAAGAGGGGATCTACATTATTTTCCTTATAAAGCCTCATATGGCACCATACCGATGTTGGAATGATGAGCTATTATTATAAGAAAACTCGATAAGTGGCAAGTGATCATCCTAATTTCCTTTGAAATCTAGCAGATACTCCCACACCATATCCTTGGGTGTATGGATCGTACGTTCTGCTTGGCTGTCAGTCTGAGGATTAAATGTTGTGCTAAGATTTACCTATATCACAGACCCTGGTGGAAAGATTTCCAAAAATGTGCTATAACATATGCTCCTCTATAACACTATATAATCCAACAATCTCTCTAATAAAGAGAAATACATAATATTCTGCAATGTGGTATTAACTGGGAAAAACATTGTGGTCCTGACTGGGAAAACAATAGGTTGATTTTATCAACTTGTCGATAATCGCCTAAATGTAATCAACTTCGATTATGAGCATTTTAAACCTGTAAAAAATTCCATATTTATTTCCTACTTCCACAATGGAATAGGTATCTCCTGAGTCATCCCACTGGGTTTTTGTTGTTAAACGTTCACCTAATGACAATTAGGACACTATGCTACAAACTCAACAATATTTTTCTTCATCTAGGCCATCAATACGTCGTTTTAGTATCGTGATACATCTTTGTAGAATCTACATGAATAGAATGTCGAGATTAGTATGCTTCCCCTATAGTTAGGTATCGAAGTCCTGCAATATCTAGAACACACAACCGATGTCCATATCTAAGGATTCAATATTCTACTAAATAGAAGGTGAAAGACTCATGTTGCTAAGCCTTTCCCTTGAGGTTCTCAAAGCTAGGATCTATGGGTTTTTGTTTCTTCACCTCAACAACCATATATAGTATAATTGAGTCTCGAATTTTGACTCCATCATTAGAATCGAACAACCTAACCCTCAAGTTAGCTAGCTGATAAATCTCTCTGGCTATCTCCCACTTCTCCACTCCCAAATATGATAAGACACCCATCTATTTTATAACATAGGGTATCAACTACTATATTTGCCTTCCATATATCGAATAAGATTTCCACGTCATAATGTTTTAGCAACTCGATCCATCGGCGTTGTCGTAGATTCAATTCTTTTTGTATGAAAATATACTGAAGGCTTTTATGATCTATGTAAACATCAACATGCATGCCATGTAAGTTATGCCTCCGGATCTTCAATAATTGTAGCCATCTCTAAATCGTGTGTCAGGTAACTTTTCTCGTGCTGCTTTAGCTGTCTAGAAACATTAGAAATGACCTTACCATGTTGCATCAGAACACAACCACACCCGAGGCCAAAAATATCCCAATACACCGCATATCCCTCTAGACCCTCTGGCAAGGTAAAAATTAGGGTTGAAGTCAATCTATCTTTCAAATCTTAAAATCTTTGTTCATATGTTGTGGTTCACTAAAACTTATCTGCCGTCTCAGTTATCTTATTCAAAGGTTCTAAAAGCGGAGACTCTATGAACCTCCTATAATAGTCTGCGAACTACGAAAAGCTACGAACTTCTATTAGGGTTGTAGGTCTTGGACAAGTCTTCACGGCCTCAAATATTTTCATGTCAACCTATATACCTATATATAATATAATATGGCCCAAGAACGCCATAGAATGCAACCAAAACTAACACTTTGAGAGCTTAGCATACAATTTCTGACCTCAAGGTACTTGAAGCACCACTTGAAGATGGTCTCTATGCTTAGACTTTGATCATAAATATATGAGAAAACCATCATGAAACAAAATTACAAACAAGTCTAAGAATGGCCAATTTATGTTGTTCATAGAGTCCATAAATACTACTGGGCATTTGTCAATCCAAAAGACATCACAAGAAACTCAAATGACCATATCTGGTC
This sequence comes from Solanum dulcamara, assembly GCF_947179165.1. NCBI lineage: Eukaryota > Viridiplantae > Streptophyta > Magnoliopsida > Solanales > Solanaceae > Solanum > Solanum dulcamara. Next base: position 23,537,747 of record NC_077244.1, read on the forward strand.
CTAAAGGTTATCTTTGGAACATCACTCTCCCAAAACCATATCTGATGGTATTGTGAGCGTAAATCAATCTTTGAGAATCATTAGGCACCTTATAGATGGTCAAAAATGTCATCAATGTTTGGCAACATGGATTTATTCATTGTAGTCACCTTATTTAGATTTTGGTAGTCTATACCTATACACAATGACCCATCTTTCTTCCACACAAACAATACTGGTGCACCCATGATGATGCATTTGGTCAGATGAAGCCCTTATCTAACAAGTCTTTTAGTTTCTCCTTTAATTTTGCTGGTGCCATTCTATTTAGAAGAATTAATATCAATTGGACATCTTATAATGTATCAATAACAAAATTAATCTCCTATTTTGGGGGAATACCAGGTAACTCCACTGGAAAGATATCTGGAAATTCATTAACCACTGGAATAATTAAAGTGACGGTGGGTCAACATCAATATCTTAAATTTGGATAGTATGGTAAATGTAGCCTTTAGTGATCATTTTCCTTACCTGATGATAGAAAATAAGCCTGCCTTTTGCCATTGCTGCCTTACCCTCCTAGCACAAGAATAACATGTTGTGGAGTCCTACTGACATCTCTCGAGCAGTTATCTACCAAAAGTATCACAATGTAACATAACTAATCTAGATTTCTTTGGGCGGTTATACTGCTACAAGCTCAACCACTATAAACTCTTCCTTAGGCGTGACTGTCCCTAATGATCATATATATTATTCTAGGACTACTATAGTAGAGGCCCAGGTGGCCTACTAGAACACCTGGGTCTAGGAACCCCATGGAAATCTCTCTAAAATTAGTAGGTCTGGATCACCTCTACTTCACCTTTTAAGCTTGCTCTGCTCCAAATTGTCGATATCTTAACTCCTCCAGATTTTGAGTGACTGCTTGTATGCGAGAGATATGAATATCCTTATTCAATGCTTCTATCATACAAGCCTGAACATACTACGAAGCCTTCCCTCCTATAAATATTCGTATTCTAGCATCCATCATATTTACAATCATAGGTGCATACTTGTCTAGAGAATCAACCTGATAGTTGTAGTCCCTTACACTCATACAACACTGGTGAAAGTGAAAGAACTGATCAACTCAGGCATCTCAAATCTCTCTAGGTAGATATTGATCTAAAAAGGCCTCAGTGAAGCAATCCAAAGTGGCTAGGGTACATTAGCCCCTATGGACCTCTCCCCATCCTCATACTATAGAACTGCTATACCTCTAATCTTGAATATTACTAACTTTATAAACTTTGTAGTTGAAGCGTGCATAACCTTAAAAATCTTATGTATCTGGTCAAGAAACTAGTGAGGGTCCTCTCTATGGTCTACCCTAAATACATGAGAGGACTTATTACAAGGAACTATAGCACCCTCGACTTTTTTGGGCCTTCAAAAGGTCCAGTTACATTTGTTGCCATTGTCTGGTACTATATGGATGTTAACTGAGCTAATGTATAAACTGTGCTACAAAATTCCTAATCTGTAGAAATAGGATGAGCTGGGACTGACTTTGAAGGTTCTGTAGGTCTCTAGATGTAAAAGTGATACTAGGGTAAGGGGTAAAAATGTCTCTATTACTTCTTCTAGCAGAACTGCCCCAGCATATGTACTCTTCTCGTACCCTTACCTATGGGTACGTTTGAATTCTGGCTAACTACTATCTGATGTGTCATTACCATTTCTCTTTTAGTGCAAGGACAATAACAATCGTAAGTTGAAAAACTCAATCCTTATGACTCAACTCTATAGCACGATTTGACTAGAAAAAGGGTAACATTCCTGAATAATGTCAGTATCTTCTTGCTTATATAATATGGTGTACAACATATTTATAAACAAGAATCTACCAGACACGGCTTACATACTCCAAAGGATACGACGTTGCTCCGATACTAAGTTTTTTACGCCCATAAATCAAGGGTCCTAACTAGCACCTAATGCCAAAACATAGGCCAAAGCCAGCCTTGCTGAACCACTTGCTATTGGAGCATGGCAGCCACTCACAGTCAAGAAAACAAACAAGTATATCTTAGCTTAACAATAATCCCTCTCCCGATAAGGCCCCTATCAACAGTTGTAGAAAGAAAATAAGAATTCCCAAAAATTCATATAAAGTAATAAGGAGGTAGAACATAAGTCCTGATTTGGCCGTCGAGGCTGCCATGATATCTAGGAAAACATAAACTCTATGCAACCATCAAGGCCACCATGTTTGCTAAATAATAACTAAAAACACGTATACACAATATAAACTAGGACATTAAGATGCTAACTCTACCAACACAACAACAAGCCCTAATTGGCTACTAAGATGCAGTTAACAAGATAAAAGACCAAAATGGAAACCATCCCAGCTATACAACCCAAATGATTCATCTGCAAGCCTCTATGAATATAATATTTGGTGGGACAGGGCCACAACCTACCTAAAAACTATAAATAGAAAAAACGCAAACCTCTAAAATTCTGGTAACCCTTGAAGGAAAGGAGCCAACCAACCCGTTAAAGCATGGCTATGCTACTTGGCAGGTCTGTCTGATCATCACTCAAAACCTACAAGTATGAATGCAGTGCCCCTAGGAAAGGGGAATCAATATTAAATAATGTACCAAGCATGTAAGGCAAACATAAAGCTGAAACTGAAGTATAAGTATTGAATGAAAAGGTAGGGGTGAAACACAAGTATAATACCTTATCTCCCTATAATAAGACAATATAACACATAACAAGAAATAACAGACCTGGCCTTCATAAGCCCAGTAGGTACAAATAGCACACAATCTTTATGAGTCCTAACAAGTGCAAACCATCATTTAATACCCATATTAGCCCCCTTACCTATATTCCAATGATAATCTAATCTGAACTGTCTGAATGTATATGTGTCATGAATCAATGCAACTTTAAAGCTTCGTGGTACAATACATATATGCTTTCCTGTAGGTACAACTTGCCCATTCCATAGGCTCAGTCTACCCAGTCTGTAGGCTCAGTATAAAAATCAATCTGTATGCTTAAGAACCTTGTAGTGTCAGTGTCTACTAAGGACAAACCATGCTCATAGGCAGAAGCTAGATGATAAAATATCACAATAGTAATAAGTAGTCATAATTGATCAAAACACAATTATAACATGCTCTTCTAGGCCACTAGGCAAGGAGTAAAGTATCAATGATGGAATTAATCATATGGTCATATCCAACTCCATGGGTAAGTCTATAAATCATATAAGGACTATAAATAGGCCATGACAAGCTTAGGCCATCCGGATAATGCTAGAAAAAAAAAAATTGCCTTAACGTACCTTTCAATGAAAGCCCAAAAGATGTAGGTATGAAGCTTTACCAACCAAAAATAGTGCTACAATGTGAAAATCAACAAGGATACAAGACTCTCAAAGCTCTCACTAGAAAAACAACTCTCAAAGAATTCTCAATCGGACATTCGAAGCTTTGGGAATGTTGAAAAAACAGCAGCGATCACTGTTCAACATTCTGCCACTGATCAAGGAACCAATTCTAAGTCAAATTCTGTAATTTCTATTGATAAACCATTAATTGGGGATGTTAGAACAGCATCCCAGCCACATCATATCAAAAATCCAAGGGATTTCACCGCGGAAATTGAGAGAAATCCAGGCGCGACAGTGGGACGAAACTCCGGCAAAACGCCGGCCACTCGAACTACAAATTCGACGGCCTCCGTTGTTATTCGAGGTGGCGCACCACCTGGGGTTGGTAGTGCACCCCGAGGCGCACCTCATACTAGAAGCCCAGCTCCAATGGGTGACGGTGTCGCCGGCGACACACTGTTGAACTCCGACGTCGGCGTTTTGGCGACATTCGAGATTCAAGACCAATGCCATCTTGTAGAGGAGATCAATACGAATACAACCATCCAAAAATCGCCGCCATACACAAAGCCAAACTCGTCGAATATCAATTTGAAGAATTCCGGCGGTGAAGTAATTTCCAATAGTGGCGGCATCGCCGCATCTGGTAGAGAAAATACAAATTGTTCTGGGGTTTGGTAGACGATCTTACAAGGAACACAATGAACCAAAAAGCCCCATCAGCAACAACACCTATCTCCTCCAATTTGGAAATTAGGGTTCCAATCCAAACTGCCGGAGGCGGCACAGCGGCAAAACTCCAATTCCAAAATTGGCAATGCCAACCTGTTCATCTTGAAGAGAGGAGTCCAGAAACACAAAAGCCCCTTCAAGTATGGTCCCTGTCAATTCGAATTTATCAATTAGGGTTGCCAATTTGAGTACTAACACTGGCAGCGGCGACACCGGAACTCCGGCGATCAGAAAAAATGTTTCTAGTTTGAATAATAATACGCACCAATACAGTATCCATCAAAAAAATTTAAATTCAAAAAATGACTATCCTAACACACCAAATGCCAATACTAGAATTGAACCTAACGTAAAAATCACCGAAAACACTCATCCGGTGAACGCCTAAAGAAATTCTCAAGGTATTACTAACCCCCATATCAGTACGAACGTTTTAAACCAAACGCCACAATTTTTAGACACCACTAACTCAAATTCCAAATTTCCATCTTGTGATAATAGAGTCGAAAACAGTCTTTTAGTGCCCAAAAATGTTTCCCCAGATAATCCTAGCACCTTAACTAATCCTAAAAGTACCAAATACCCTCCCAGTTCAGACTTCCCTCCAATATCTTCTAATTTCCAAAAATACGACCCAAAAAACTCTAGAAATCCGGTAGTGACCCTAACCCCCAGTGCGCTACCTCCAAAGACCAAGCCCCCTATCAACCAACCGGTCACCACAAATCACCCTCCGCCCCCTATAGCAAAACAATCCATGGCCACATGGCTGAGAGCTACACAAACTGAGAATACTACCAAAATTGACCTTACAACCCCAAAAAGAGTAATGAAACAAGGCTATCCTGCTATTATGTTTAAGAGAGAGGACTACATGATTAAAATGGCAGAATCATGTAAGTACACCCTCATAGGCAAGTTCTATAGCCCAATGCCCAAGATGGAGGTCATTCGAAAGAAATTCATTGCCCAAACAGAACTCCGAGGCAAGGTCAAGATTACGCATTTTAACTCTAGACATATATATATTGACCTGGATAACGAACACGATAGAGCTACTGTCTTAGATAGCAAGCGCATGTACATTGAAGGTGTCTTTATGAGATTTCAAGTTTGGACTCCTACCTTTGATCCAAACTATGAAACCCCCATTCTCCCTGTATGGGTCATACTCCCGGAGCTCCCATGGCATTGTTTCCATAAAGAATTTGTTACGATTTTGCTGGAGGACGTGGGACAAGTATTTCACTTAGACATGGCCTTCATGCAAAAGATGAAGGGTAGTGTAGCAAAAGTAAAAGTCTAAATGGACATCACCAAGCCTAGAATCCAAAGTGTGTGGATTGGCTTTGACGAAAATGATGACCCAAATGGGGAAGGTAGATGGCAGGATATCGAATATGACGATATACCACTTTATTGTACTTATTGTAAACACCAAGGTCATACTCCTCTAGCCTGCCCAGTCAGAAGACGAGATGCAGAACGCAATAAGGCCAAAAACAAGGAAGAAGAGCCAAAGAAAGATGAGTCGACAAAAAACACAGGTATGATCTCTTCTCCGACTATTTTAACTAATGTTGTAAGTGTCAGACAACAGGTACCGATACAAGAAACAACTACCACAACTCAAGGAGGAAGAAACAAAATACAGGAACACTCAAACAACCAGAACAGGAATCAAGTCCCAAACAACCAATGGCAAACCCAAAAGAGAAGAAAATTCAAAGGGAAGACCCAAACCGTACAAAACACCCAAAAGATACAAGGCAACACTCAACAGGTATATAAACCCACTCAAGTCAGAACTATAGGTATTGATGGTAATACTGTCACTACGACCAGCATAATTCAAACTGTACAGAGCGAGCATCGATCAGGTATTGACTCAATGCTCCTAATCCCCCATGGCTCCCCCTGTAGTCGTAATGTATTGAATGTTTTAACTGTTGCTGCTGAAGTAGTTAATGGAGGTGAGGATGGTGGGTTTTAGGAGAAGCCAATTAACTTGCAGGATGGGGTACCCAGAGGGGGGGGGGTTATGTCTCATGTTTTGCATGAGAACCGTATGGTTGACCCTAGGAGTGACTTTAGAGCTCCTACTACCACTTTATATATTTTTTCAGCTGCTAAATTAAACGAAAAGAATGTGCAAAATAGGGCCACAGAGTTGCATGAACTGGAACCTGCAGCTTCTCCCACTTTCAATCTAGAAATGAGCAACATTACAACTCCTACTCAGTCTACAAATCTGCAAATCTTGGAAGAAGTTGCACCTGTTAACTCAAAGGAATCCTTGGAGGAAAGAGCAAGTATTATCTTAAAGGACAATGCAATGCATGTTGACAGAAGGGATGTTGATATGCAGCAGCAACAAGGGTACTATCAAGTCCCAATTCAAATACACAACCTGCATTTTCAGGGAGAAGACTCAACCCCTACACTTCATAACATGGATCTTCCTACAATTACTCAGCCTAATGACAACACAGATGGAAAACTTGATACTACCAGTCATACCACTCCACTAGGTTCTATGGCCAAAGAACTAGGATCTGTAGCAAGCACTAGTGTCACAGGGTCTAATGAAAAAAAGAATAAACTGAGCAAAAGGAGAAGGGATGCATTAAAAAAAAGAACAGAAGAAAGGAATTTGTCTCACGAGGAACAAATTCCTCTGGTAGTAGATAATGTGAAAGAACAACATCCTAACCTTGGATGCCAACAATTTGTGCTGGAGGATGACCAAGTGGGGATGGATATTACACCCTTGCAAACTCAGTACAACCACACACCTCCTCAACATCCTGCAAGCAAAACTGCAGAACAACACACACAATCTCTCCCCAAATGCACCCTCAATACTAATACTAATATAGAAGTCCCTCCTGACCTAGATGAATATGCAGTTATTGAGTCTGAAGATGAGGGTGACTATGAGGACCAACCCTTGAAGGATCTAGATGAGGAGGATGCTTCCAGTGAACACTTAAACAGACCCTTAGGTACATCCTACACAAATGAGTATGCTGATGAGATTCAACAAATAGCTAACTCCCAAGGTTTGTCCCCTAGAGGAATTCATAGAACCAGTCACAGTAATAAACCCATCAGTCCAACTATTTTTGCTCACACAAGCAGACCTCACACTAGGCTGTTCACTTCTAAAAACTCTCAATGATTAGTACACTATGCTGGAATGTGAGGGGTATTAATACCCAATGAGCCATGGAAAGACTTAAATCTCTTAAGAGTATCCATCAAATTCCCATTATTGCCATCCTAAAGCCTTTTTCTGATAGCATTCAGATTCAGTACTTCAGAAATCAACTCAACATGGACCATTCTATTAGTAATCCAAATGGTAAGATTTGGCTTTTTTAGACCAAGGATGTAGACTGCAGGATATTGGAAAATGAGGAGCAGTTGATTACTTGTGAATTTAATCATGTAATGAATCCAAATCAGTTCATAGTTACCTTTGTATATGCAAAATGCAAAGATCATCTCAGAAGACCTCTGTGGGATAGCATGCTACAACAGTCAGCCACCTCCCTTCCATGGTGCACATTAGGTGATTTCAATATTATCACAGACCCTCAAGAAAAGTTGGGAGGTGTCACTTACAATATGAAAAAGAGCCTTGAGTTCATCAGCATCATAGAAGCCTGTGGACTACAAGATCTTGGGTTTTGTGGTCAGAGATACACTTGGTCTAATCTAAGGGGTATAATTTTCAGAATCTGGAAGAGACTTGACAGAGGAATGGTCAATGATAAGTGGCTAGAGATGATGCCTCAGACTACCATTACTCATCTACCCTCTGTGGGTTCAGATCACTGCCCCTTACTGCTGGAGATGAATGATCAAAACCACCAACATACCAAATATTTCAAATTCCTTAACTGTTGGACAGAACAACCATCTTTCTTGGATACTGTTAGTAATTATTAGAACAGGACCATGGAGGGTAATCCAATGTGGTGTTTCCATCAGAAAATGAAGAGGTTGGCAGCCACTCTTAGTACTTGGTCCAGATTGCAATTTGGTGATATATATGCCAAAGTTAAAGAATATGAAGACAAGACTAGACATGCAGAGGAAGAGCTAATCTCTAGTAATTCTGAAGAGAACAGAACAAAGCTCCATGCCATCAATGCAGAGTATATAAAATACCTGAAACTGGAGGAATCCATGCTAAAGCAAAAAACTCAGTTGCATTGGTTCAAAGAGGGTGATGTGAATTCCAAGTATTTTTATGCCTTGATAAGAGGAAGGAGGAGGAAATTATATATCCATAAGATCCAGAATGAGGATGATAATTGGGTACAAGGTGAAGAAAACATAGCCAAAGCTACATGTGATCACTTCCAAGCCATTTTCACTGGTGAGGAAACACAAATTCAGGAGCATACCCTCCAATGTATTCCCAGGATGGTCACTGATGAACATAACAGAAACCTGAAAGCTATCCCTACAATGGAGGAGTTGAGAACTGTAGTGTTTTTAATGAATCCCAATTCAGCTGCTGGACTTGATGGAATGAATGACAAGTTCTTCCAAGCATGTTGGAACATCATAAAAGAGGACCTCCTTAAAGTGATTCTATCTTTCTTCTGTGGACAAGCTATGCCTAAATACTTTACTCACTCTTGTTTGCTGCTGCTCCCAAAAGTACACCATCCTAACAAGCTCTCTGAGTATAGACCAATTAGCCTTAGCAACTTCACAAACAAAATCATCTCCAAACTCATTTCCCTTAGATTGGCACCTATCCTACCCAACCTCATTTCCCTTAAACAATCTGGATTTGTCAAAGGCAGGAACATTTCTGAAAATATTATACTAGCCCAAGAGATTATACACCAGATCAAGAAGCCAAATGTAGGAGGCAATGTAGTTATCAAACTTGACATGGCTAAAGCCTATGATAGGGTATCTTGGTCCTATACTTGTCTAGTTTTGAGGAAAATGGGATTTGAAGAAGGTTTCATTGATATGGTATGGAGAATTATGGCTGATAATTGGTATTCCATCATTATTAATGGTTCAAGTCATGGATTCTTTCATTCCACAAGAGGCCTTAAGCAAGGGGATCCATTATCACCAGCTTTGTTTATCATAGGTGCTGAAGTCCTCTCCAGGCTCATGAACAATATTCATCAACACCCCCAATATCATGGTTTCCTGATGGCTAAAAAGGGCCCTCAAATTAATCATCTCAGTTTTGCAGATGACATCATCATATTCTCATCTGGAAGATCTCATACCTTGAAGCTTATCATGGAGACACTACATACCTATGAGCATGCTTCAGGCCAATTGATCAACAGAGACAAGAGTAACTTCATGGTACCCTCAAATGCCTTCAACTCTACTGTTAGAAGAATCAAGAAAGTTACAAGCTTCAAGCAAAAGAACAGCCCTATCACATATCTGGGGTGTCCTCTCTACATTGGTAGACAGAGGATCATCTATTATTCTGAGCTTATAGCTAAAGTTGTGGCTAGGATAGCTGGATGGCAGGCAAAGTTAATTAGTTATGGAGGAAGAGTTACTTTGATTAAGCATGTCATCCAAGCACTTCCTATTCACTTGTTATCTGCTAGTTCCCCTCCTGCAACCACTATCAAGCAAATTCAAAGCATCACAGCCAATTTCTTCTGGGGGTGGAAGAATGAAAGCAGGAAATATCATTGGTCTTCTTGGAAGAATCTGAGTTATCCCTATGAAGAGGGTGGTATTGGAGTGAGACTAATATCAGATGTTGCCAAGTCTTTCCAATACAAACAATGGTGGATATTCAGAACTAAGAATTCTTTATGGAGTGAGTTCCTCAAAGCTAAGTACTGTCAGAGGTCAAATCCTATAACCAAAAAATGGCATATAGGACAGTCTCTGATATGGAAGCACCTCATGAAGAACAAGAACAATGTTGAGCCTCATATCCAATGGCAGATATAGTTTGGTTCTTGCCTCTTTTGGTGGGATAATTGGTTGGGAGTTGGCCCCTTAGCTAATTTCAGGTCTGCCAGTAGTAGACAGAACAATACTAAGGTGTCTTCTTTCATGATTAATGGTCAATGGAATGTAGAACTGGTCTCTCAGAAAGCACCTCCTCAGTTTGTACCTAGCATCCTGGCAAGTAACATCAACTATCAGCCCCACAAACTTGATCAAGCCTCTTGGAAGCCTAATAGCAGTGGGGAATTTAGTTGTTCTTCTGCCTGGGAACTTATCAGGGAAAAAAGGAGTAAGACAAGAATTAACTCTCAAACATGGCACAAACACATTCCTTTTAAGTGTTCCTTCCTACTCTGGAGAGCACTTAGAGGGAAACTACCTACTAATGGAAAGCTTATCAGCTTTGGAGAAGCCCCAGCCCAATGTTACTGTTGCCATAGAGCTGGTTTGGATACCATTGACCATATATTTGTTTCTGGAAACTTTGCCAGGAAGGTTTGGAGTGTATTTTCTGATTCTCTGGGTATTAGTAAAGAATACACACCCCTTAGAAACCTAATGATGAGGTGGTGGTCCAGTAATTACAGTAATGAGGTCCATAAACTTATCCTACAAGCAACTCCAATCTTCATGTTGGAACCTATGGAAAAATAGATGTGCCATCAAATATGGAGGGAAGCAGTCCAATATTACAAGAGTGATCTACTCAGTCTTCAAGGATAACTTCAACCTTCTAAGCACTACCTACTCCTATATCAGCTGGCCAAATAGCTTGAAGGAACTGGTCCTTCTTGTGGAAAAATGTACTAATGAAGTTAATATTAGTACTGTCTACTGGAGGAAACCTTCAGCTCACATGGTGAAGCTGAACACTGATGGTAGTGCACTTCACAACCCTAGAAAAATAGGAGGGGGAGGATTGCTAAGGAACAATCAAGGAGATCTTCTCTTTGCTTTCTCAACCCCTTTCGGAGAAGGCACAAACAACCAATTTGAAATATTGGCAACCATCTTTGGTTTGACTTGGTGTCTCCAATTAGGATATACTAAAGTGATCCTTGAAGTGGACTGTGAGCTAGTAATCAGATGGATAAAACACCTAGATCTACCACCATGGACTGTCAGAACACAACTTCAACAGCTGCAGGACATCAGTCATCAATTCCAGGTTTTCAAATGCAGCCACACTTACAGAGAAGCCAATTTTACAGCTGATGTTTTATCCAAACATAGCCACAAATGCACTACTCCACAGATATATCTCAATAAACAAGAGCTTCCCAAAGAGGCAAGAGCTTACTTTGAGCTTGACAAACTAGAAATGGCCAACTTCAGAAGAAGAAGGCTTAAGAGAATCAAGAAGCCACCATGACCTTGTCAGCCTCCTTGGTCCAACTTACTATTCAAATTACTTATTGCTATGCATAGTTATAATCAATTTGAAGGTTCTATAGTTAGGACCATGGTAAAAGGGAACACCTCCCTTGTCTTATGCTTTCTTAAAATAACCAATCTTATTTTACAGGTTAGGATTAGAATAGAACCTTTCTTCTTTGTCTTTCTCCTTTTTGGCCTTGTAGGTATAAATACACAGGCACCATATCATCCAACGAGTGGAGGGCCAGTCAGGTGTATACTGGAAATTTACCACAGCTGTTCCAAGGTTGGACTTACCTTAGAGACTCAGCAGTCATACAACACTTGCACAAACAAGCAATTCAACAACAACAACAAAGGCCAGGCACTCAGAATTCCTGCATATGCCACAACTGCAACAACAAACAAAAGCACCATGCAACATCAAAAGGAATCTATATTGCACAGGATCACAACAAATATAGTAGGGGCAAAGCCCAAGAAGTCTCAGCTCAAACGGATAATTGGAGACGTTAGTCGAGCGACCTTGAAAAAGTCAACCGACTTAAGTCCCCAAATAGAGCACTTCACAACTTGGAGATTCCAACTTGTCCAAATGACCTCCAAACTTTGCAGGGATACAGAAAATACTATATTTGCACAACCAAAGAAGTTTCATCTCCAACGGATAATTGGAGACGTTAGTCGAGCGACCTTGAAAATGTTAGTCGACTTAAGCCTCCCAATGGTGCACTTCACAATTTGGAGCTTCTATCTTGTCCAAAAGACCTCCAAATGTTGCAGGAACACAACAAATATAGTAATTGCAAAGCCTAAGAATTTTCACCTCAATCGGATAATTGGAGACGTTAGTCGAGCGACTTTGAAAAAATTAACTGATTTAAAGCTAACAAGCTCCAAAGAACTGTTTGAGGTCTTTTATTTTCTTTGCTTTGTCTTTGTTTTTGTATGTAGGTGCAGGTACCCTAAGGAACTGATCATGAGGAATGATCTCCTCCTGAAGATAGCTTGCAACAACATACAACTGAACAATTCCACTAGCTGGCTACAAGTTTGCAGCAGCCTATACTTCCCCCACATTTGTGTGGGTCTTTGGCTACTTGTTTGTACAGGTCCACAGATATCCAAACAAAGGGAGACAAATACTAGACATGCAAGAGACTCACCAGCCCCCAACAACAATTCAAACATGCCAGATTCCACCCTTTATTACTTGCATCAGCCCAATTATATCCAAGATACTTGGAATTCCTTGTGTGGTTATTTCTTGGTGTGAAGGCACATAATACATCAGAAATGGAACATTCCAAACTGCAAGGCACCATCACTTAAACATCTAAGCCAGAGCTACATCCCCTACAGTAATATACAACAAAACATGGTGATAACCAAGAACCTACAGCAGACTATGACCAAAATACAGCAGGGTCAGATGTGCAGGGTGTTTTGCAACCTGAGGACTTACACCAAGGCATCCAAACTTTGTAGGAGTGCAGTATATAATATTTTGACAAGGTCCAAGAAGTTTCAACACAAACGGACAATTGGAGACGTTAGGCGAGCGACCTTGAAAAAGTCAGCTGCCTTAGGCCTAAAGAGGGTGCCTTTTTTCCAACTTGTGCAAAAAGCTTCCAAATCTTGCAGAACTAAAGAAAGGGCTGTTTGTGTATATCCCAAGAAGTTTCAACTCAATCGGATAATTGGAGATGTTAGTTGAGCTACGTTGAAACCCAAAGCTCTCTTGGAGGTCCTTTCCTTTTTGCTAACTGGTGCAAGTTCCTTTTTGCCTTTGGTTGTTTGTTGTATTGTTGCAGGTTGCTGGATTGACTCATCAACATGCACTAACAACAACTATAGAAAATACAACACAGATACAACCATTAAATCAAATAGAAAGCCCCCTGCACAAGGCCCCTGTCTGGTTGGATATTTGTTTTTCTGTGATGTTTTTTGTGCAGGTACAACAACTGCTGGGGAACCTTGGCAAATGAAAGGCATCAACATAGAGACTACAACATTCCAAGAGAGGACCTCACCAACACACCAGCCCTACACCCATACATATTCCATCCCTGCAACACCTGCAGCAGCCCCATTGCATCCCAAAATTCTTGAATCTCCTTGCTATCTTAATTGTTATGTGCAGGCACATAAGATAACTTCAAAGGATCTGCTCATCTCTCCATTGGAGGCAACAAGAAGCTGCCTACAGGTTTGCAACAACCCCCACTACTATCACACTTGCTTAGTTCTTTGTTTACTTGTCTATGCAGGTAAACAAAGTCACAGACAAAGGGACATAACAACCACTACTGCAAGGGCCTTTCCTAATCCCACTAACTATCCATGCATACCTGCTGTATTCATCCAACACCTGCAGCAGCCCCCTTTCATCCAAGTCCTTTGGGACTCCTTGACTGCTCTCATTGATGAGAAGACAAGAAGATGGAGCTCCAACAAACACAACTCTCTGTTTGTTTACTTGCTGCTGTGCAGGCACATTGAACAGCAACAATAGCCCCTTCCAAAGTCCAAGGCACCTTCAGTCAAACATCTAAGCCAAGGCTGCATTAGAACTCTTGCTTGGTTTATTTGTGGATATGCAGGTACCCCCCAGATCAGTAGACAACACTGGAACCATCCAACCAGCTGTTCAAGTCAGGGCTGCACCACATACAAAATGCATATTACACCTATTCTGTCCCTCAGCTTCCTTAACTACAATCCCAAGCAAGCTGGCTGCTATGGCTACATTTACTTCCTATCATTTCATCCCCCTTAGCTATGATTGTTGTTGCTGCAACTTTCCTTGGACCTACTTGGTACGACATGTCTAAAAAGAGCAAAGATGAAAAGAATTTCCCCAACCCATGCGAGATAGAAGGTTCGTATACTTGTTCTTTCTCAATGTAGCTATGCCTGAGTCGTAGCATAATTGAATAGGACTAGTGTTGGCTACTTTCTTGTATTCTCATGGAAGTGGAGAGTCTCCCTCATTTATGCTTTCTTAGTTGATTTGTACCGAGAGGAGTCCTCTCACAGGTTTAATGCTTTCTAGTTATAGTTAGTCTCTTTTTGGTATCGGGGATGAGTTAGCTGACCTTAATAGGTTAGCCGACTTATGAACCACCATAGGATCGGAGGTAAGGTTTATGTCCCCCTCCTTGTATTTTATTTTGATTATTTATGTTAAGGCTTGGGGGTGTTGCTCAACCCCTGACTGTGCACGAGAGGTGGGAGCCTCGTGTAGGGTCTGTTCCCATAAAAAAAAAAAAACTCAAGAATAGCTATCTTAAATATAGGAATAAGAATATTACCTTCAGCAGCAACACTAGGAGGGATGAATAGATGCGGGTACTTGTCCTTCATATCCTCCTCGGCTTCTCATTTAGCCTCCTCAAAAAATTGATTTCACTATAAAACTTTGACTAAAGCAACTTCCTTGGTCCTTAATTTATTGACCCAACAATCAAGAATTTTGATAGGAATCTCCTTATAGGACAAGATACCTTTCACTCCAATGTTTTCTGTAGGAACAATGAGTGAAGATTCTCCCAAACATTTCTTAAGCTTTTAAATATGGCATACTGGATAAATGACTCTAACTTTGATGGAAGTTGTAACTCATAGGTGACATCACCAACTCTTTTTATAATTTGGTAAGGACCTATTTATCAGGTATTCAACTTTCCTTTCTTCCCAAAAATATGACACATTTCATAGGTAAAACCATCAGGTAGACCCAATCATTTCCTTAGAACTCCAAGACTTTTCTCCTAACATCAGTGTAGGACTTTTGATGAGTTTGTGATGTCTTCAACCTCTATTAAATGATTTACACTTTCTTTATATCTTGATGAACCAAGTCTTTCCCTATCAATACAGTTCACCAACTTCAAACCAACCAATCGGCGATCTACACTCCTCCCATAAAAAACCTCATATGGGTGATTTGAATACTCAAATAGAAACCATTATTGTAAGAAAACTCAATGACCTTTGAAGTATATAATGTAGGCTCTCAACATATCCTTAAGAGTATGAATTGTACACTCTGCTTGCCTATCTGTTTGAGGATGGAAAGCGGTACTAAGATTCACCTTTGAACTCAATCCTTTTTTAAATGACTTCCAACACTATGCAATGAATTGGGGAACTCTGTCTGAGATGATAGAAAAGGGACTCCATATAATCTGACTATCTCTCTAATGTATAACCTTGCATATTCCTCAACTAAAACCTTCATCATAACGGGCAAAACGTGGGCTAATTTGGTCATCCTATCCACAATCACCTAAATCGAACAATATTGTCTGCAAGACTATGGTAAACCTATAATGAAGTCCGTATTAATCATTTTCTACTTTGATTCCAGTAACTCTATATTCTGATCTACACCACAATGCATTTGATGCTCAATCTTGGCTTGTTGGCAATTTGGGCACTTGGACACAAAATTTGCAATATCTCTTTCATCTAATTCCACTAATGGACTTCTCTCAAGTTGTGGTACATCTTGGTACAACCTGGATGAATTGATGCTGTCCTCTGCTTTAATTCTTTCTCAAATGTCATCAATACTTAGAGCACAAAGTCTACCTTGATACCTTAACACTCTATCTCCCCATTTGGAAAAAGCTATCACTTTCTATTTATGAACATCTTCCTTCAACTATAGTAGAATAGGGTATTGGTCTTACTTTTTATTGAACTCAACAACTAAAGAAGACAACCCCATTCTACAAAAATAACACCTCCCTCATCTGATTCCACAAGACAAATTCTCAAATGTGCAAGTCTATACACTTCCTTGGCCAACTCTTTCTTTCTTCCTTAACATGAGTAGTATTCCCCATGAATAACCTGCTAGGAGCATCAACAATAACATTAGCTTTACTTGGATAGTAGAGAATACTCAAGTCATAATTCTTGAGTAACTCAAGCCATCTTCTCTATCTCAAATTCAGCTCTTTCTGACTAAACACATATTGAAGGCCCTTCTGATCAGTTAAACATCTACTTGTATGCTGTAGATATAGTGTCACCAAATCTTGAGAGAAAATGCTACCACTGCCAACTCTAGATCATGAGTCGGATAGTTCCTCTTGTGGATATTATGCTGTCTTAAAGCATATACTACCACCATACCTTTATGCATCAAAACATAACCCAATCCAACTCTGTACATATCACAATAAATTACAAAACCATATGTTCCCTCAATTAGGGACAACGTTGGAGTAGTAGTTAATCTTGTTTTCAATTCTTGAAAACTTTTCTCACAATAATCAGACCATTGAAATGTAGTATTATTCTGAGTCAACTTAGTCACTGGTGATGATATGGATGAAATCCCTCAATAAACTCCTATAATATTAAGACAAACCCAAGAAACTTCTGATGTATGACGGAGATGTGGGTGTAGGACAGTTCTTTACTGCCTCAATTTTCTATGAATCTACTCGAATACTATTACTAAAAATAATATGGCTTAAGAATTCCACATATGTAAGACAAAACTCTCACTTTGAAAAATAAGCATACAACTCCTTTACTTAAGGGTTCAAATAACAACTCCAAGATGGTTGGCATGCTCCTCCTTACTTCTCAAAATAGATTAGAATGTCGTCTATAAATATGGTGACAAACATGTCTAAGTTCAGCTTGAACACTCTTTTTATGAGGTCCATAAATGTTATAGGAGCTTTAGTCAAATTGAAGGACATAACTCAAAAATCATAGTGACCATATCTTGTTCTGAAATCTATCTTCAGAATGTCACTCTCGCACTTTCAATTGATGATATCCTGATTTGAGGTCTATAGAGAAATAAGTGGCACTCACAAATTAGTCGAGAAGATCATCGATTTTTGGAAGAGGGTACTTACCTTTTATCGTGACCTTAATGAACTAAAAGTAGTCAATACATATCCTTAAGAAACCATCTTTCTTTCACACGACTAGGATAGGAGCGCCACCAAGGTGAGATACTCAGCTTAATAAATCCCTTATATTAAAGATATCTTAATTTCACTTTTAACTCTTTTAACTCTGCAGGAGCCATTCTATATAGCATAATAGAAATAGGCTGAATATAAAAAAATATATCTCTTCTGAAGTCTATCTTCCTATCGGAAGGGACTCTAGGTAAATCCTCAAGAAAGACTTCACAAAACTCATTCACCACTAGAACTGACTGAAGGGTTGGTGTATCAACACTATCATCTCTTACTCTAATAATATGGTAGATACACCCCTTAGAGACTAACTTTCTAGCTTTAACATATGAAATGAATTGACCCTTAGGCAAAGCTAGATCACCTTCCACTAAATAACTAGCTCATTAAGAAATTGAAAGTTGAAAAATTGAGTTCTACAATTGACTGAGTGTTATACCCTGTACTTTTGCACCTTGGAACATTGTCTTAAGCCTCTTGAAAAGTTCCATGTAATCTATATTATCTACCACGCTATCAAATAACTCTAAGGAAAGAAGAATGAGATACCCCATAATAGGGAAGAGGGGAAATAGGGTTATAAGAATCCGAAAGGAGTTGGAGGACGAGTAATGAGTCGTAGGACTCGATTTATTTGAGCAAGCTACCAACTTGGATTTCTTACATACTTAAGCTGCTTGAGTGCATGTTGAGATTACGTAACAAGGATTACATAGGTTCTTAAAGTGAGACGAGATTACGAACCCACGGAAGAGGAATAAGAAGATGTGATACCTATTTGAAACAAGTAGGTGATGTACCTACTTGGAATAAGTAGTTGATGCACCTACTTGGACCAAGTAGGTGATGCACCTAATTGGACCAAGTAGGTGATACACCTACTTGGGGTGGACCCCACGCTACCACGTGGCAGCATATGAGTAGCTGTATGAATGAGGGTGCGCCCTAGAGGGCTTCCACGTGTCACTCCTAGGGGGGATGCCATGTGTCACCTCCCAAGGAGGTATATATATATGTATTACATGCTGTACATAGTTCATTCTTCAGCATTTAGAACAAAAAAAAAGGAAAACCTAGAGACTAAGGGAGAGGCAACCACAAATTTGGAAAAAATAAGGTAAGCCCTCCAATTTTATTCCATAAATTAATTATCTACGGTGTAATATGATGAAATTAAGGTGTTAATAGCATAAATTTTCTGTTTGGAGCAGCACTAAAAGTGTAACGAGTAGCCACCACATTTTTAGCTATGTTATTGAACTTTCAAGGCAAGTTTTGGTGACTTTTGGCAAGGTAAGGTTCTCCCTTTAGAGTTGGAGTTAATGATGTTGTTATGGAGTATGTTAAATGTGTTAAATGATGCTGAAAGTAGGAAATTTTCACAAGTATACTTGACGTAAGAAACAAACTAAATTGGGGCCGTTCTAGTTAAATTAAAGTTGAGTAGTGTTGTTGTGATTGTGGTGTTGTGGTTGGAGACGGTTTAATTATGTGTTGCAGGGATGGCATGTGGTGTAAAAGGGGTATGGGTTCTGCTGGTTTCCGCCACATAACACTCCGGTTCGTGTGGTTAAAGTTTTTATGAAATAGAGATAGAAAACCTTATTTTGATATCGTAGTTTTGGGCGAGTTATTTGGAACCTAAATTGCATCGTATGGTAGTAATTCAATGTTGTATTGATGCTGATTGTTTTTGTTAATATGGATTCTATGGTTTGGAGGGTAAAATGGAAGTTTGGATAGGGCAAGTTATAGGGGAGGTACTGCCCGATTTCCGTTAACTTCTTAACTAACTTATAAACTAGACGAGAAAGGCGAACAAGAAAATGGTTCCTATGGATACTTGAATACAAATGTAGGAACTGGAGAGTCAAAGGTTATTAATATGAGTATTATTTTTATGTTAAATATGTTCAGAGGACGACGACGCAAACATGGTTGCGAGTAACATATAAGAGGTGTGTAAAGCTTTTCTCTTCTTTTCTCTTAGCATGTCTTATCCATAAGGGGTTGGTATATGTACTATGAGGATAATTACATTCATAGAACCCCGAGTATGGTTTGTAAATCTTATTCACTTCTTGATGTTAGAACTCCTGCAATAGTTGAGCTATTATCTTGTAAGCCTTTTACGTGATGAAAAGTAGTATATGTGAAGCCTATCCCTTTCTTCTCTTGAAATGGCTTAATGTAAGTGGAACGATGTATGATATGAGTTAGAGGTAATTCCATTTATAGGTTCTAGGTATAACTCATGACTTGTACTCACTTTTGAAAGGTAAGGGTCTTAAAGTAGTTGGACTACTACCCTCGAGTCTCCTATATGATTAATAGTATTTGAATGTATAAGCTCCTATTCCTAAAGACTCTACGATGACGGCATCTCTAATTCTAGAAGCTGTTTAGCTTTTTCTCAATACATGTCTACGATTCTTAATACTTCAGCTGATATGATTCCTAATATATTTAAAGGGTACCTGAGATGATTACTATTCTGGTCTTCAAGTGACAGTTCACTTGACTGTTTTAATTAGTCTTGGATGATGATTTGAGGCATGTTTGATATGTTACCAAGTTTTACATGCACATATATGCATTATTATTTGATATACGGATCAGGACATCATACCTCGGCATTATTATATGATATACGGATCGGGCCATCATATCTCAGCATTATTATATGAGGCACAGATTGAGCCATCGTTTCTCAGTATTATTATACAATATGTGGATCAGGCCATCATTCCTCGGTGTTTACTTGCTATATACATGGATCGGCTATACATTCCACAACCCTAATGGTAAATATGTGCTTATGATGACAGAATGATGTAGTTGTTACACCGAGTCCCCGAACGGGCTAGTTACAGTACGTGATGATAGTATGCATGACTTTATTTTATATGATGCAGGTACAGTGATAGCTAAATGTTATACTTGTCCCCTGCATCCCTATTTCAACTATAATTTCCTTATAATTTTTTATGCTTACATACTCAATACATATGTCCTACTGACCCCTCCTTTTTTTTGGAGGGGGGCTACATTTCATGCCCGCAGGTACAGACACAGTTTTTGGGAATCCGCCAGCTTACGATTCCACTCAACCAATTTGGAAGAAGCTCCATTGTATTAGAGCTTAGTTTTTGGTACTGATCCTTGGTGTATATATTTACTTTTGTTTATTCAAAGGTACAATGGGGGCCTTTTCCCGCCATATGTTATCATCACTACTCTTAGAGGTCTGTAGACATGGGAGTGGGTTATGTATATATATGTGCTCAATTGTGTATGTATGATTTATGTTTTGGATGTTCCCTCTGTCGTGGAAGCCTTATCAGCTCGCGTGTATGTATATAATGGGACAACCCCACATGCTATATACCCTCATCGACTTAGGTGTTATTCTACCTAAATGATAAGTTGTGGCCTCTCAGGAGACAGGTTGGGCCAATATGTGATCATTCGACAGATTTACTTACAATTAATAGGGGTATACGTGAGTTTCCAGCTTGGAAACCTATCACGGCCTATGGGGTGGGGTCGTGAAACTGAGGCATAACAAGTATAAAGCCAATTCATGCTAAGAATGATATCAAAGTGAACTATGTCTAACTCCACTAAGTCTGCAGAAGTATCTTTATGATAGAAAGATATAGTACAATATTGATAGACTCTTTTAGCTATAATAGACTCACAGACAGGAGGAGAAATACTACATTATTAAAAGAGTCAACTGGGAAGGATCCCTGACTTAACGGCTATGTAAGAAGTCATTAATGACAATTAGAACCTGGGTCAAGCAATGCATAAACATCACGAGTAAAGACTCAAAGCATACTAGTGATAACATCTGGTAAGTTTTCTTGGTCGTGGCAACTACCCATAGTGTACAAATAGTTTCGACCTTCGCCTGCTCCTGAAGTTGACCCTCTCTAATACCTCTATTTGGTTGTGCTATTGAACAAGATTGGGTGTTGTTTCCCCTATTACCCTACCTGTCTAACGGACAATCTCTAATGAACTAACCAATCAGTCCATATTTGTAACAACCATTAGTGCCATCTCGACACTCTCCCAAATATAGCCTACCACACATACCACAAGGTGTCCTGCATGAAGAACTTGGGACAATACCACCTTGAAAATGTGAGCTTTGAGATCTAAAAATGTTGCTGCTTTGTGATCTATAGTCATTATTGTTATTGGCTAAATGTATAGTCGCAAATAATGGTGCATAACCAAAAGACCTCTTCTAAAAGAAGGAACAATTGCCATTACCACATTTCTAATGGTTTCCCTCATTGCCTGTGGATATGGACTTTTTACATTAGTTCTTCTCTCTAGACTTCTTCTTATTCTCCCTCAACTTGTTAAGCATACACCATGAGTCTGGAGGTATCCATATCTGAAATTAACAAGCCTGCCTGATACTCGTTCTTCACATGTCTGCTCAAACTAGATACAAACTTTCTTATCTTGGCTCTGACATTAGGACCCATTTCCGGAGCATACCTAGACAGCTAAATAAACTTGAGGTGGTACTCCTTGATAGTCATCCCCTCCTTCTTCAAGTTCACAAACTCCTCTACTTTTTGTTCCCTCAACTCTCACATAAATAAGTGGTCTAGGAATGTATTTTCAAACTCATCCCAGATTAAGGGATCAATATCCTCACCTCGACTTTCCTCCCACTATTTATACCAGACATTAACAACATTCTTCAGTTGGTAAGGCACTAATTCAACTCCCTCTATCTCTGTTGCATGCATTGATTTAAAAATCTTCCAGATATCATTAATGAAGTTCTGAGGGTCCTCTTCCACTCTAGATCTAATAAAAACTAGTGGGTTCATCCTCAAAAAGTCTCTGATCCTATTATCAGCAAATGACTCTTGAGAGATAGAGCTCAAAATAAGGGCACTTTGATGATCAAACTGAGCAGCCATCAACTGGAGAGCATAGACATAGCTCCCCTAAATTCTGCCTCTAAAGTCATTGAAGACTGAGTAGTTTGTGAAACTTCTTGAGTCCCATTCACATTCTTGTTTTCTACTACTTGAGCTCAATTTTATGTCTATATTCTGGACTATGGTGGAATCTCATTCTTAGTGACATTTCTTAGATTTAAAGTTCTTTTGGAAGACATGATGTGAAATCGTGAAACACATAGATTAGAAGGAGATCTCATAGAGTTAAACTCTCTAGCATGAACTAGAGTATGAAAGAAGTGAAATAATTCCTAAAAAGTCATGTAGCCTCCGTATTATAGATGTGGTGCGTTTCACATCAATAAGAAGGATTCTACTAGATTCAGTTTTGTAGAAATCCTAGGACTCTTGAACTCTATGTTCTGATAACAAATTTGTCATGCCCCGAGTCTACACCCTAAGCTTGACCGACACCTAGAAACTATTGCTGATTTCAAAGCAAACCCTTGGCCAGGTTATCTCATTAAGTAAAAGACACTCATAAAAAACTGCCATGACCCAATTTCTCAGGTCATGATAGCACTTACCATAACCCCTCTGTAGGTACCCCAAACCTATAACCCAAAACTTCAAGTAATGGGTATAAGGGGGAAAACACCAAACAAAACTAAGAAAATCGAACAGATACAAAAATAAGGAGAAACTAGCTAAATATATACAAAATACACAAAATCGAATACCTTCGAGAACGTAGAAGTCACTAGTATAGAGCTGCTACAAAAATAAAATAAGCACAAGTCCCAAAAGTGGACCAAAAATATATACAACCCTGGCTAGTATCAAAAGTACAAAAAGATGGGACATCCAAGTCAAAGTAGACAAAAATGATCTAAAAATGGTCTCTGCTCACCCTGGTCTCCTGATTTGGTTGCAGTAGCCTTAATTTATCAACAATGGTAGATGGTGCTCAGACCTGCATCTTGAAAGTAGATGCAGAATATAGTATAAGTACCAGATATAAGGTACCCAGTAGGCATCATAGGCCGACTAAGAGGTAAAGGTAAAAACAATATGAAAATGAGGAATAACCCTAAATAGGAGTCATAATAACCATCTAAGGTAAGGAAGGTAAATTTCCAATGAAAAGGAAGATACAACTAGTAAAACTATAAGTAACTATACCCAACTGGGCCCCAATATGCCCAAGTGGGATACTCATGGGCAAGTTTAAATAAAACTAGGGGGAACCCCCATAATCTAGCCAAGTACACAGAATAACAACGACTACAAGGCTAGGAACTAAGAATTTATGATATAAGAGGTGAAGAACAAAATAATTCCCAAACCAAGAATCTCCAAGAATAGATTAACCATGAATGCTCTAGGGGTCGAGTCTAGGAATGGCACCCAGATGCTTGACTAAATTCTTATATGGTAAAGGCCGACACTAGGACCCGGATGCTCTCGATACTCTATTGGTACGGTCGAGGATGGGATTGGGACCCGTATTTTAGTCATACTAACAAGTAGGTAGAGGCTAGGAATGGGACCTGGGTGCTCCCCGATGGGATTCCAGAATAGAGCCAGACTGGGATTCGAATGCCCCCCGATAAGATTCCAAATGGAGGCCTAGACTGGGACCCCGATTCTCAAAGATGATTTAATTAATGGTGTCGAACATTCACTTTTCCAACTGGATGTTAATAGTTACGGAGGATTTTCTCCATAATGAATAGGCTGATAAATCACTTGGGCTTCAATCGGAATTGAAACAAGTGAAACACTTGGGCTTCATATGAATTTATTGTTACACCCTGTACTTTGGTACCTCGGAATGCTTCTTAAGTTTCTAGGAAGGCTCTTAAGTTTCTTAGAAGTAGTCAAGGTTAGAAATAGGGTTATGAGTAGTCAGAAGGAGTTGGAGGCCAAGTAATGTGATGTAGGACTCGACTTACTTGCGTAAGCCACCAACTTGGGTGTCTTACATACTTAATCTACTAGAGTGCATGTCAAGCTTACGTAACAAGGATTTCATAGGTTCTTAAAGTGAGACGAGGTTACTGTCACGACCCAACCCCATAGGCCGCAACTGGGGTCCGATCTTGACCCCCTGTACACATATCTATTAGCTATGGTCACATTGAATCATAAATAAGACAATATCATATAACAGAGCCCTACTGGGCGATAACATTTTCATAAACCTATAGCCCTTTTCATTTGTATCATAACATGACAGGGCATGCAAGCTGACAAGGCTGCCATAACATAATCACGTATATCATATATAGGGTAGACCCAGTTGAATCAAACTAACATACAAGACCCACATATACATGTTTGCAGACCTCTAAAAATAAAAAAAAAATATATGGCGGGACAGGGCCCCGCCATACCCCCGAATGGATAAAATAATGTTATACATCAGTGGATAGTATCAAAAACTAGGCCCCAAAATAATGGAGCCTCTTTCAGCTGAGTTGTATGGAATCCTAAATTGATGGACTCCCAAAACCTGTATTTGTACCTGCGGACATGAACGCAGCCCCCCGAGAAAGGGGGTTAGTATGATATATGTACTGAGTATGTAAAATGTAACATAGTACAACTGGAGGTATATCCAAAATAGAGAAGCAAAGGAACCAATTATCAAATCAGAAACATGTACTACTACTCTTTGAATCACAAAAACATGCATGCTCAAATTTTTAATATAGCCGGCCCCGTCAGGGGTCCGGTGAATCATATATGTAGTATTAGTATCAGGCCCCGTGCCATCTCCACCTTATTACAACACATCATCATAGTATCAGTATCAGGCCCCAGGCCATCATTACCTTATTACAACATATCATATATATACATACGGATACCGGCCCTCTAGCGAGGGACTCGGCAAACAATGCAGTGAATTGCATGAATCTGATAACCAGCCCATGACTCGGAGAAGAAGTGTTACAGTATAAATGAGTAGTGTAGTGAGAAAGAAAACACAGTTTAAATCATTACCTGACACTCAATGAAGTCATTAAGTGAACCCTCACCTAGGAATCAGGGTAGAAGGTATCTGATATATACTCTCTAACTGTCACTAAGGACTATGTAAAAAGGAGTTATTGCAAATCATAGACATCTACCAATGTGAAATATCTAATAGCAGTCCGAGCATTAGTTATCTCAGAGCCTTTTTTTTTTACAAACAAGAGCTTAGTCAAATCAGTTGTTATACAGTCATATAGAAGACTTGAAGATAGCAGCTTACTACTTTAAAGTTTAATCATTCAAAAGTGAGTGAGGGTCCTGAAGTCATTTTCAAAACCTAGAAATAGAATTACCCCCAAAGCTCATATCATATCCTGCTTACATCTAAGACATGCCAAAAGAGAAAAGATAGGCTTTACATACCTTTACCAAAAACATACCAAGAGAAGCTTCACATACCTTGTCTAAATTATTCCTTATCCTGTTTGCCACGCCGTCCTTTGAAACTATTCATCATGAAAGTAATATGAATATCATCCCCTCTTAACTTTCCAGCACCCTAGGTTACACCTTAGTATTAATGGAATCTATTTCCTTAGTCGTTTCCCCGACTAGTTCTGTTATTTGCTAAGGCGTCGCCAAAAATTGGGCAGCACCTCCCCTATAATGTGCCGTATCAAAATTTACAATTAGGTCCCTAATACCTAAATCCAACAAACAACAACAACCTGCAGCAATTCACACCAACAATATACAACATAAACTCCAAATGACTTATTCAAAAATACGATATCACAATAGGACGTCTAGCCTTTATTTTTTAACGCCTTTAATTATACGCAACGGGGGTTCATGTGGATTTAAGCAGAATAACCCTAACCCTAATTAGAACATATTTAGTCCCTGCAACAACACATCACACCCCTGCAGCAGAAACTCAAAAGAACAACACCTTACTTCGACGACAATTCGACTATAACGACTACAATTTGGATTGTCTTCAATGCCAAGCATTTCTATACTATTTTCACGTTTACAGACACAAAAAAGGTTTATAATACACTCCATAACAATACCATAAAGTCAAATTTGATAGGATAAACATTATCTTACCCAAATTTGGCCAAAACCATCAAAGCGCAACTCGGAACTTCTCCAAACGCACTGAAATTGAGCGGGCTGTTTGTGTTACTTCTTCGCTGACCCAAATTGAAATTTTATGTTATTAAACACCATTATACAGCTTAGGTACACTTCAAATAATTAATTCATGGAATGAAACCCGGAAGCTTACCCCAAAAGGACCAAACCCGTAGCCCTCCTTCCTTGCCCCTTTAACATTTTTGTCTTCTTTTTCTTCCAAATTTCCAATTGTAAAGATGAATTTTTGGTTCCATTAACATAATAAAACACATATATACATATCCACGTACTTAGGGAACATCGTGGATAATTAATTCACGGAAGAAAAGTGAAGAACTTACCTTAATTTCTTAGAAACCATGGCTTGCCCTTTCTCTTCTTCTTCTCCACGTTTTTTATCTATGTTTTGGGCTGATTTTTGAGTTCCAAATGACTTAAGAGTCATTAACATACATATATATGGTCCCTTAGGAAGTGACACATGTCATCCCCTAAGGGTGACACGTGTCAAGCCCTTATTGGGCCACGGATCCACCCTTAGCCTCCAAGGCTGCCACGTGTCCTTGGTGGGGCCCACCCCCAAGTAGGTGGTTCACCTACTTGAACCCAAGCAGGTGGGTCACTTGCTTCCATGTGGCACTTCCCTAGGATGCCACGTGGCACCTTCTTTTGCTGCCATGTGTCGCCTTCTCCTTTCCCCCGTGGGTTCGTAATCTTGTCTTGTTTTAAGAGTCGATGTAATCCGTACTACATAAGCTTGATATATTCTTAAGTAGATCAAGTGTATAAGACTTTTAACTTAGTATCTTACGTAGGTAAATCGAGTCCTATGACTTATTTTCTTTTTAGTCTCCAACTCTTTCTAGATTCTCACGACTCTATTTCCAACCTTCCCTCTCACGAGGTACCACATTCTTCTTTCCTTCGAGTTATTTAATGTGTGTGGATAGTAGGGGTCTCATGGCTACTTTCAATAAGATTAGGGACACGTTTCAAGGTTCAAAAGTGTGGGGTGTAATAGTTGCGAACCCGCGGAAGAAGCGAAAGGAGGCATGACACCTACTCGGAAACAAGTAGGTGAGGCACCTACTTGGAAGCAAGTAGGTGATTCACCTACTTGGACCAAGTAGGTGACACACCTGCCTAGGGTGGGTCCCACATGGCCACGTGGCATCCTTGGAGAGGTTGCATGGTTGAGGTGGCCGAATGAGGGCTTGATACGTGTTACCTCCAAAGGAATGATATATACTCAGCATGTGATTACTAATTCAGCACACACTTATCTTTTACTACTTAGAAGTTGAGAGAAAAAAAACCAAGAACAAGAGAGTTAAGGGAGCAACGGGTTAAGTCCAAGGGAGGTAAGACTCCGATTTTTGCTCCATGAATTAATTATTTAAGCTATCCTACATTTATATAATGGTGTTTAATGATGTAAATTACAGATTTGGGGCAGAAAGGAAGGGTAACGAGCAGTCCACTACTTTTCAGTCGCATTAGAAAGCTTCCAAGGCAAGTTTTGGCAAGCTTTGGCCAATTTCGGGTAAGGTAAGAGTTTTCCTTTCAATTTGAAGTTTATGGTGTGATTATGTAGTGTATTACACGTCTTATATGTGGCTGTAAGTATAAAAATTGCACTAGGATGCTTGGCGTTGGAAACAAACTAATCTAAGGTCATTATAGTTAAACCAAAGTCGAGTAGTGTGATGTGGTTGTTGTGCTGCGCTTGCAGGTGGTTTGATTGTGTGTTGCAGGAATGAAAAGTATTCTAAAAGAGGTGTGGGTTCTTCTGGATGCATCCACATAACCCTTCACTACGTATGGTTAAAGGTTTTACAAAATAGAGATTAAAAACTGTATTTTGGAGTCGTAGTTTTGAGCGGGCTGTTTGGGTCTTGTTTTGAATAATGTCGAGTTAGTTTTGTTATATATGGTTGATTCTTGTTATTTTGAATATGGATTCTAAGGTTAGAGATTAAAATTGGAGGTTTGTATAGGGCAAGTTCTATGGGAGATGCTGCCCGATTTCCTTTAACTCCTTAACTAACTAAGGAACTAGTCGAGAAGGCTAGCGAGGAGATGAGTTCTATGAATACTCATATGTAACTTAAGATGCTGTAAAGTCAAGGGTTTTTGATGCTCGTATTGCTTTCATGTTAAATAGGTTTAAGAGATGATGAGGCGAACGTGTTAAGAGTAATCCGTAAGAGGTAGGTAAAACTAACGTTTCCTTCTTTTGGCATGTTTTTGGCATAAGTAGGTAAAACTTATTCCTTCTCTTGGCATGTTTTGACCTAAGTATGAAAAGCTAATCTTTCTTTTGGCATGGTCTTTATGAAACAAATATATGAATTTTATATGATTCCAAGGACGTTCGTATTCCTAGAGCCACTAGGATGGCCAATTTCTTGATTTTCAAAAGATATTTTATTACTCTTGGATACGAGTATATGATTAAAGAAGTTCTATTTTGATATAATCCATAGCGACTTTCAAAAGGTACTTGATATGACTCTTGTCTTGATTTTGAACGATAGTTCATTTTGATTATTCCATTGAGTCTCAAATATGATTTAAATTGCATATAGTTCTCACTACTCCACTCTTGAATGCCTCAATGCTTCTTTGATTAAACCTGGGCCAGGTTGTTATCATGCGTACCTCTATGCATTATTCGCCATGCCCCAATGTGAGGGGGCAGGTATGACCTATACATGGGATTTGCGGAGTTATGATGTGCTATGTACACTTATGATATGATATGATCTGATATGGCCATCTGATATGATATGATTTGTTACAGAGATATTTCCTACTCTGGATGTATGCTGTGCTGTGGCGCCAGTGATGGGGTGGAGACCACTTTTTGTTAACCGAGACCCGTAATGGGTCCGGATATGACATATGTTTTTCTGCATGCACTATCTGTGTTTATGATAAACATTATGATATTCTGCATATTTCACTCATTTTTACACATTCTGTTCTGGTAATGACCTTACTTATTACAGTCCATGCTTTACATATTCAGTACATTTTTCGTACTGACCCCTCTTTCTTAGGGGGGCTATGTTACATGACCACAAGTACAGATGCTCGGTTTGCTGATCCGCTCGCTTAGGACATCTACACTATTGGTTGGCAGTGCTTCTTTGTCCGGAGCCCTATTTTGGTACTAACTTTTCTGTTATTCATTTGTACATGTTGGTTAAGGGTACGACGGGGCCCTTTCCTATCATATGACTAGACTATCATTCTGTAGAGGTCTGTAGACTTGTGATGTGGGTTATGTATATATGTTTTGGGCTTGTGTTTAGTGACGGCCTTAACGACCTTCGTATGCTACATCTATTTCCGTGCTCTCTTTAGCGATCTCTTTTGATTTCCTCATTTGTTTATTCTGCTAACATACTCAGTGGGGATACTATCACGTATGGGTGCCAAACTCGGGCACCAGTCATGGCCTACGTTGTTAGGTCGTGACAAAAGTGGTATTAGAGCGGTTTGGTCCTCGAAATGTCTATAGATCATTTCTAATAGAGTCTTGGTTATTGGTGTGTTGTGCACCACATCTATAAACAGGAGGCTACAGGACATTTAGGATGTTACCTTTCTTTCTTGTCTTAGATCGTGCGATAGAGCTGTATTATCAGGATGATTCCTCCTTAACAAAATGAATTGTTATGATTTTCAATAATGCCTCCGAGGAAAGAGAAGGCTGCCCAAAATGGCAAATCAGTAGCACATGGTGAGATTAGTCAGGCCTACAAAGTTATCATGGCCCGACCTCAACTTGAGCTGGAGAGTTTGCCCCAGACAGCCAGCTCTGCGACGCCGCCAGCGTTAGAGGAGATTAGGGCAGCCCCAGCTGCAGATCAGAGGGCAGATTCACTACCAGTTTTTGGAGCCCCAGCACTCGAGCCTGTAGTTTGACAGCCAAGAGCTGAGGATAGGGATATACAGGATGCAGTCAAGCTTTTTACTAGATTGGTGGCAGGCCAAGAGCACAGATACGGTTTAGGTGGAGATCAGGTACACAGGCCAGATAGTTCGAGGACTCATGAGTTTTTGACCTGTAATCCTCTAGAGTTCTTTGAGACAAAGCCCGAGGAAGATCCCCAAGAGTTTATTAGGGAGATGTAGAGTACATTACGTCTGATTAAGGCTTCTGTGATGGAATTGGCTAATTTGGCCTTATATAGACTACATGAGGTAGTTGCTAACTCGTATGAGTCTTGGGATTTGTCCAGGGGCAGAATCTCCCCTCCAGCAATATCAGACGAGTTTGTGGAGGCGTTTCTTTATCATTTCCTGCCTCCTAAGATGCGGAGAGCCAGGGTGGATAGATTTTTATTGTAGAGGCAGCAAGGCCATAATATTTGTGAGTATAGTTTAGAGTTCGACTCATTGGCCTGATAAGCACTCTCTTTAGTAAATGATTTGACTGATAGGATGCATAGATATATAATGGGCCTAGATCGGTATTTGGTTGATAGTTATTTTGTAATACCTGCCCAGCCAGGGATGGATATCACCCATATACAGGCATATGCTCAAGGCATGGAGGACAGACATAGAGGACACCAATCCGACTAAGATTTTGGTGGGAATTAGCCCAAGAGGGCCAGGTCAGCCGGGTATTTTGGTGAATTCTGGAGCAGACCATCCTAGCAGTACGGTATCAGACAGTCCACCCAGCCAGCATGGAGTATGCCTCCACAATCCGCATATCGAAGACCAAGTGGCATAGGATATTCAGGAGCAGGTTCGAACACCAAGGCTTCCAGTCCGCAGCCAGACAGAGGGTCTGGTCAGATAAGGCCACCCAGGCCTCAATGTTCCTAGTGTTCCTATTGTGGAAAGTACCATCTGGGAGAGTGCTACCGCGCTACAAGGGATTGTTTTTTCTATGGCAGTCAAAGCCATGTAATGAGAGATTTCCCGTATAAGGGTAGTTTAAGCAGGGCAACTCGGCCTACCGAATTAACTGTTGGGTCCTTGTCTTCTTCGGTAGCTATGTGCCCCACGAGACAGGGTGCATCTACACCAGCAGGCCGCGGTGGAGGCCATGGTAGAGTCTCTAGTTCTATCGGTCCTTCGAACTGCACTTATGCTTTGGCCGCCCAGCAAGATCAGGAGGCATCACCAGATGTGATCATAAGAACATTGTTGACCTTTTCCTAGACTGTATATGTACTGATAGATTCAGGCTTTATATTATAATATATTCCTCCAATGATAATTGATACAATTGGGAGGAATGAAATATGGCTTCGACTAAACTCCTATATTAAGTTGTATGATTCGAGTACCAATACTTGGACAAAATTATGTACTATCTATCGAGAATACTAAGCACCTTATTGTTGTGCTAAGGTTTCTTATAGGGGAAACTTAAAGTATAGATGATCTAACAGAAAATGTAGACATGGTGCAACATATTAAATATGTTGGAATAGAATTATTTGCGTGTGAATAGTTGAAATAAACCAAGGATGGCATAGGTACACCCTAAAAGGGGGGGAAGTGGACAAGATAAATATAAGCGTAAGAGAAAATCAACTGACGCTATCATATGTAAATGGGAATGCTTAAACTTCAAATGAGATCCTATAAGGGATGGATGCGATCATACCAGCACTAACGCACTGGATCCCATCAAAACTCCAAAGTTAAGCTTGCTTGGGTGAAAGTAGTACTAAGATGGGTGACCCCCTAGGAAGTGATAGAGTAAACGAAACACAAGTATCTGTACCTATTACCTACGTCTATAAGTAATCCTAACCTTTGGAACTCAGATATTGATTGCTCGATTAAAGTATATGTTATGGCAATAGGATAGAGGACCTCTGCATATAGTTGGTATAAGGTCCAGAGGAAGGTTTTGGTTCACATTTGAGGATGATTGTTCTAAAGGGGGAAGGATATTACACCCCACACTTTGGTACCTTGACACACTTCTTAATCTTCTTAAGTTTCTGGGAAGGCTCATAAGTTTCTTAGAACTAGTCATGTGAGTCGGATAATCTATAACGCTATCAAAAAACTCTAAGGAGGGGAGAATATGATACCTCATAGTAGGAAAGGCTGGAAATAGGGTTATGAGAAGTCGAACCGGGTTAGAGGCTAAGTAATGTATTATAGGACTCGACTTACTTGTATAAGCCACCAACATGGGTATCATACATACTTAAGCTACTGGAGTCCATATCGAGCTTGTGTAGCAAAGATTTCATAGGTTATTAAAGTGTGACGAGGTTGCAAACCCACGGAAGAAGCGAAAGGAGGCGTGGCACCTACTCAGAAGCAAGTAGGTGATGCACCTACTTGTAAGCAATAAGGTGATGCACCTACTTGGACCAAGTAGATGACACACCTACTTGGGGTGGATCCCACATGCCCATGTGGCAACCTTGGAGAGGTTGCATGGTTGAGGTGGCCCAATGAGGGCTTGACACATGTCATCCTTAGGGGATGCCACATGTCACCTCCTAAGGAATGTTATATACTCAGAATGTGATGACTAATTCAGCACACACTTATCTTTTAATACTTAGAAGTTGAGAGAAAAAAAAAGAACCAAGAACAAGAGAGTTAAGGGAGCTACGAGTTTGGTCCAAGGGAGGTAAGGCTCCAATATTTGCTCCGTGAATTAATTATTTAAGGTATACTACGGTTATATAATGATGTAAATTACTGATTTGGGGCAGCAAGGAAGGGTAACAAGCAGTCCACTACTTTTCAGTCGCGTTAGAAAGCTTCCGAGGCAAGTTTTGGCAAGCTTTGGCCAATTTCGGGTAAGGTAAGGATTTCCTTTCAATTTGGAGTTTATAGTGTGGTTATAGAGTGTATTACACGTCTTATATGTGGCTGTAAGTATAAAAATTGCACAAGGATGCTTGACATTGGAAACAAACTAAACTTAGGTCGTTATAGTTAAACTGAAGTCGAGTAGTGTGTTGTGGTTGTTGTGCTACACTTGCAGGTGGTTTTATTGTGTGTTGCAGGGATGAAAAGTATTATAAAAGATGTGTGGGTGCTTCTGGTTTCATCCACATAACCCTCCGTTAAATATGATTAAAGGTTTTACAAAATAGAGATTAAAAACTGTATTTTTGAGTCGTAGTTTTGAGCGGGCTGTTTGGGGCTTGTTTTGAATAATGTCGAGTTAGTTTTGTTATATATGGTTGCTTCTTGTTATTTTGAATATGAATTCTAAGGTTAGAGATTAAAATTGGAGGTTTGGATAGGGAAAGTCATAGGGAAGATGCTGCCCGATTTCCGTTAACTCCTTAACTAACTAAGGAACTAGTCGAGATGGAGAGAGAGGAGATGAGTTCGATGAATACTCGTATGTAACTTAAAATGCAGGAAAGTCGAGGTTGTTGATTCTTGTATTTCTTTCATGTTAAATATGTTCAAGAGACGATGAGGTGAACGTGTTAAAAGAAATCCATAAGAGGTATGCAAAGCTAACATTTCCTTCTTTTGGCATGTTTTTGGCATAAGTAGGTAAAGCTTATTCCTTCTCTTGGCATGTTTTGACCTAAGTATGAAAAGCTAATCTCTCTTTTGGCATGGTCTTTATGAAACAAATATATGAATTTTATATGATTCCAAGGAATTTCCTATTCCTAGAGCCACTAGGATGGCCAATTTCTTGATTTCCAAAAGAAATTTTATTACGCTTGGATACGAGTATATGATTATAGAAGTTCTATTTTGATATAATCCATAGCGACTTTCAAATTGTACTTGATATGACTCTTGTCTTGATTTTGAACGATAGCTCATTTTGATTATTCCATCGAGTCTCAAATATGATTTAAATTGCATATAAATCTCACTACTCCACTCGTGGATGCCTCAATGCTTCTTTCACTAAGCTCGGGCTAGGTTTATTATCGTGCATACCTCTCTACATTGTTCGCCGTGCCCTAATGTGAGGGGGCAGTTACGACCTATACATAGGATTTGAGGAGTTATGATATTCCATGTACACATATGATATCATATGATCTGATATGGCCATCAGATATGATATGATTTGTTATGGAGATATTCTCTACTCGATTTGCTGATCCGCTCGCCTAGGACATCCACCCTGTTGGTTTGCAGTGCTCTTTTATACGGAGCCCTATTGTGGTACTAAATTTTTTGTTGTACATTTGTACACGTTGGTTAAGGGTACGATAGGGCCCTATCCCGTCATATGACTAGAATATCATTTTGTAGAGGTCTATAGACTTCTGATGTGGGTTATGTATATATATGTTTTGGGCTTGTGTTCAGTGACGGCCTTGACGGCCTTCGTATGCTACATGTATTTTTATGCGCTCTCTAGAGATCTCTTTTGATTTCCTTATTTGTTTATTCTGCTAACATACTTAGTGGGGCTATGGGCACGTATGGGTGCCTATCTCGGGCACCAATCACGGTCTACGGAGTTGGGTTGTGATATTTATGGATAAGGTCTCTCATAAGAGAAACGCTACCACCTAGATAAGGCCTAATAACCAGACACTAGACTATTACACCATTCTACAAGGATCTAAGGCTACCAGAGCGACATCAAGGCATTTAAAGAAAGTTCCACAACCTATACTAAGGCCAACATGCTTTCACTTACCCAAAAAAGCCTTATAATAACCTAACACGTGATTTCTAACGCCTACGACATATAGATAATCTACCCAAACCAAATTCCATCTATCTCAAGATGATTTCACACATTCCAACCCATCTAAAGCAAGGAAAGTCATATCCTACCAATAGGATGAACATACATGCTCCAATTAACTTTGCCAAAGTTTTTCTTTTCGCATGGCCTTGGAACGCTGTCACACTGTCAAAAATAGAATCACAACTTCATTACGGTCATTTAGACACTAAAATTGCAATTTTCAGAGATGGACCAATTCTAGGGTATAAGACAAGGAAATGTAGAACCTACATCCGAAATCCCAAATTGACCCCAAAAATTCATCCACAGAAGTGCCCAGGTTCAAATAATAATAGAAACACACCCCTGGGGTTGGGAAACAACATGAACCCAACATGCATTAGAAATCCCAAGTTTAAGCTAAAAACCAAAAGGGACAGTATCTAGGAATAACAATTTACAACAAACAAAACTCCCATGATAAAGAAAAATACACCATGATGTCCCTTGCGGAAAATCCCACAACATAACTTCAAGAATCGCTGAAAATGGATTTAGAATGATTAAGAAAGAGAACCCCAAATTTCATCACAAACTCAACTCTAAAATGTCATAAGAAAGGAGTTACAATCGTGAATTTACCTCACACGAAGCTTCTAATCAAAATTCTAAGCTTATCAAAGGATTCCCCATGAAATTTCCTTGAACTTAGGTATTAGAATTGCCAAAATTGCACCAATATAGACATATAAAATGAGTCCCAAAGATGGAATACATAACTGAAATTAGGAAACTAAATGAGACTCTAAGTGACCATCTCAAAGAGGTGGGCCTTGCTTAAGAGATGACCTTGTCGCTTTAGCGACACCCGTCTATGGGGCCTGGTCGCTTTAGCAACGACACCAGGCTCAGCTGGTGCAAAATGGAATTGGCATGTACAAATTCTCCGATGGGGTGCTCGGTATTCGCTTGTAACCCCATGTGCGCAAACGACATATGCTACCCCACAATATTTGATATGCTAGACTCAATGGTGCATTCAAAATTCTTATACGAGGTCATTTTTAATGAAAAGTGATTCCTACACCCAAGTGTCATTTTGAGCCTAATTCCATAATGGGCCTTGAGATTAGATCGAAGCCTGAGAAAACAAATAAAGGGTCGTTCTAGACAAAACCTGACATTATGGAACTGACCGCACTGTCAAAATTTTCATCCGAGTGCGTTTTCCAAAAATGTTGACCAAAGTGAACCATAGGCTAAATTTCTAAGGCAAAAGGACCAAATAGCACCAAATTTATACTGATTGCCTCGATATTCGTGCCAACTATGCCATAGGCCTAATTTTACCATTTTGGAGCAGATAGAACTATTATAATTCTATTTTAAGGTCGTTTACTGAAGTTATGACCAAGTCAACTTTTCAATTTATAAAAGCTTCAGTACAGAGTAATGGGCCTAAAACCTAAATGGGCGACAAGGCAAATGAGCTACCGGTGCGAGAAGGTCATAAATGACCTAGGGTCTATAGAAATGATCTAAACGATGAAATAAAAGTTGTAGATGAAAATGACCAGGCTGGTCATTACAATATCCACTACTAAAAGAAATTTCGTCCACAAAAGTAAAGACACCCATCTACTTGAAGGCTCAAATAAGCTTGGAAACTACACCCTTATCTCCTGCTCGGTCTCCCAAGTAGTCTCCTCGATCGAATAGTGTTGCCACTATACCTTAACCACAGGGATGGACCTGGAACAGAGCTGGCGAACATCTCTGGCTAATACAGCATGGCTCTACATCAAAGGTCAGATGATCATCAAACTCAATCAAATCATATTGAAGTAAGTGGGATTTATCTGGGATGTATTGGCACAACAAAGAAACATAGAAAACTGGGTGTATAGACAAAAATACTGGAGGTAGATCCAACTCATAAGAAACCTCTCTAACTCTCCTTAGATCTCAAAAGGATATAGCTGGGGCTAAGCTTACCCCGCCTACGGAATCTCATCACGCCCTTCAATGGCGACACCCGCAAGAATACCCAATCTCCAACCTCAAAGCACAAAGGTTGATGCGATCAATCAGTATAACTCTAGTGTCTACTTTGAGTTGTCCTTAGTCTATCCTGTATAGTCCGGACCCTAGCTAAGACATACTAAAGTAAATCATTACCGTGTAACCCAGGCTCTGAATACTTGAACCAAGCAACTAAAGATCGATAACGTCTACCATATATAGCCTCGAACAAGGCCATCTGCATACTAGAGTAGTAGTTGTTGTTGTACGAAAACTCTGCCAGAGAAAGTACTGCTCCTAATGACCCTAAATCTCAAACACAGAAGCTCGCAACATATCCTCCAAATCCTAAATAGTGCTCTCTAACTAGCCATCAGTGTGTGGGTGAAATGTCATGCTAAGATCAACCCGGGTTCCCAAATCTCTCTGAAAAGCTCTCCAGAAATTGGAAGTAAATTGAGACCCCCTATCTGATATAATAGACATTGGTACCCTATGAAGACATACAACTTCTTGAATATAGACCCAAGATAGATGCTCTATATTAAAAGTAGACCGCATTGGCAAGAAATATGCCGACTTGGTCAATCGATCAATGATTACCAAAATACCATCACTACCTTAAGGACTCTAAGGTAATCCCATCATGATGTCTATGGAAATACGCTCCCATTTCCACTCAAGAAAGGGTAATCTTTGAAACACCCCACTAGACCTCTGATGCTCGGCCTTAACCTATTAGAAACTCAAATAATAGAATTTATACTCTGCTATATCTCTCCTCATGCTATGCCACCAGTAATGCTATCTTAAATCCCAATACATCTTCGTGATGCTCAGATGAATAGAGTATCTAAAAATGTGGGCCTTGTAAAGGATTAAGTTGATAAAATCTCCAACTCTGGGAACACAAAGGCAACCGTCAAAATATTGTACCACATCTAAATCTAAAGTATTTTTGCCACGCTAGACTCACAATACCAACTCTCAAAGCTCTACCAATGCTCCATGCTGAACCTATCGGTCACGAATCTAATCCAATAGAGATGACCAAGCTCCCACAATAGCCAAAATATCTCCAGAATCTGAGATGTCTAACCTAACCATCCTATTATTCAAAGACTGGATATCCAAGGCTAGAGGTCACTCCACCCAGCTTCCGACTCAAGGCATCCACTACTATAATTGCCTTTCCCGGATGGTAGAGAATAGAGATGTCATAATTTGCTAAAAGCTCAATCCACTACCACTGTCTAGAATTAAGGTCTTTTGACTCATTATTTACTGTCAGCTGGGGTGATTTCTATATATCTCACAATGTACCTCGTATAAGTAGTTCGTTTACATCTTAAGCGTCAAATCTACCACCACCAACTATAAATCATCAGTGGGGTATTGCGCTCGTGTGCTCTCAACTATCTGGAAGCATAAGCAATGAATTGGCCCCGTTGTATCAGAACACACCCAAGACCTACACCGGAAGCATCACAATATACTAAAAAGCTTTCACTTTTGACCGAAAGAAACAGAACAGGAGCGGTGGTAAGCAACTACTTGAGCCTTTAAAAGCTCGACTCACACTCCTCGAACCATACAAAGGGGATATCCTGACGGGTTAAATGGGTCAATAGGGATTCAATGGTTGAGAAGCCTTCGATGAAGCTCTTGTAATAACCAGCTAATTCGACGAAGTTCCAAATCTTTGTAATAGATGTGGGCCTAGAACAACTATGAATAGCCTCAATCTTTGTTGGATCAACCATGATACCCTCCATAGACACCAAGTGTCCAAGGAATGCCACATAATGCAACCAAAACTTGTAATTTGAGGATATGACATAAAGCTACTAATCTCTCAAAGTCTGGAGCTCAATCCTCAAATACTGCACATGCTCATCTCTACTCCGTGAGTATACTAATATAGCATTGATTAAAATGATAAAGAAAGAGTCAAGATAAGGCTAGAATACTCTATTCTTAAGATCCATAAAGGCTGTGGGGGAATTAGTAAGCCCAAAAGATATCACAAGGAACTCGTAGAGGCCATAACGAGTTGGAAAATAGTCTTAGGAATGTCGTCATCTCTAATCCTCAATTGGTGGTAGCCGGACCTCAAATTAATTTTACAAAATATGGCGTCACCCTGAATCTCATCGAATAAATCATCAACGTGAGGCATGGGGTAACGGTTCTTCACCGTTACCTTATTCAGCTACCTATAGTCAACACACATCCACACAGTCCCGTCCTTCTTTTTTAAAAATAGGATAAGAGCACCCTATGGAGACATACTCGAATGAATAAAGCTCTTACCTAGAAGGTCTTCAAGCTAGACACTGAGCTTCTTAAGCTTTGAGGGGGCCATACGGTATAGTGGAATAGAGATGGGCTTAGTACCTAGCTTCAAGTCTATAGCAAAGTCAATCTCTCTCTCTCTAGGGTTAGACTAGGTAGGGTGGCAAAGAGGAAATCAGTCAACTCTCGAACCACCAAAACTTAATCAATAGAATGTGTCTTGCTAGACACATCACATATATTTTCTAAGTAGGACAAACAATTGGAGGAAACTAGTCGTTGGGCCCTTATTAAGGATATAATTCCCATTGCTTAGAACCTAGAAGCACCCTACCATAAAACTGTAGTAAAGCCATGCCTGGCTAAGGTAACTATCTTAGCATAACAATCCAAAACTGCATGATGAGTGGAAAGCCAATCCATGCCCAATATATCATCAAAGTACAACATATCTAATAGAATAAGGCCAGCCTGAGTCTTATGCCCCTGAATAGTCACCACACAGGATCTACATACATGATCCACAACAAAAGAATCCACTACTAGGTTAAAACATGCAACGACACCTTAAGTGACTCATAAATAATACCCAAACGAGGAGTATAATATATAGAAACATAAGAATACATAGAACCTAGATCAAATAAAGCTGAAGCAGTCTACTCATATATGAGGGTAGTACCTGTGATTACATCATCTGATGCCTCGACCTCTTCCCTAGCCAATGTAGAATAAACATGGCATGGTCAACCTACTCCACTTCCATCTGACCTATCACCCAACCTACCTATGCAGGACCTTCCTGAATACCTTTCTGGTCATCGCCATGACCCTAACCTTGATCTCTATCTCTCGATGGAGGTGGTATTGCTGCCAATAGTCTTCTTCGGCTAGGGCACTCTCTGGCCTAGTGCTTTAGTGAAACATAATCATAATACCCTGAAGCTAAGCACCCTATAATGAACCGTCTACAATAGGAATAAAGCAGACCTGATTCCCTCAACTGCTGCTAGGGCCTACTAAACCGACCATTTGAACTCCTCCTTCTAGTAACTACCATGTAGAAATTGCTAACGGGGCCTGTCATAATTGTATTAGCCCCTAGACTAGGACCCACTTGTCATGACCTAAATTTATAGGCCGTGAATGGTACCCGAGTTGGACAACCATATGTACCCTTAGCCCCACTTAGCGTATTAGCATAATAGACAAAAGTAGGAGTCAAAAAAGGGTCGCTAGAGAGCGCATAAGAACAATATAACATAAGAGGGCCATTAAGGCCATCACGGAACACAAAGCACAAAACATATATACATAACCCACATCACAAGTCTGCAGAACTCAACAGAATGATAGCCTAGTCATATGATAGGACAGGGCCCCATCGTACTCTTAACTAACATGTATAAATGTACAATAGAAAAGTTAGTACCAAAATAAGGCTCCAGACAAAGAAGTACTGCCAACCAATATGGTGGATATCCTAGGCGAGCAGATCAACAAAACAAGCATCTGTACCTATGACCATATAATACAACCCCCCCCGAAGAAAGGGGGTCAGTACAGATAATGTACCGAGTATGTAAAGCATGGACTGTAATAAGTAAAGCCATTACCAGAACAGAAGGTGCAGAAATGAGAAAAATATCCAGAATACCAAAATGCTTTTCATAACCACATATAATGTATGCATAAAACATATGCTATATCCGGCCCATTATGGAACTCGATGAACAAATCATGGTCGCCGCCCCGTCATTGGCGCCACAACATATTATAACTCCTAAGTAGGAAATATCTCCATAATAGATCATTTCATATCAGAGGGTCATATCAGTTCATATCATATTATATGTATACATGGAACATCATAACTCTACAAATCCCATGTACAGGTCATACCTACCCCCTTATGTAGAGGTACGATGAATAAACCAGAGAAGTACGTATGATAACAAATCCCGGCCTAGGCTCAGTGAAAGAAGAATTGAGACATCCACGAGTGGATTAGTGAGAAACTAAGTGCAATATAAAATACAAAACCTTTCCAGATACTCGATAGCGTAACTCCGATGCCAAGTCATATAAGAGAAATTGAGCGATAATCATAGTGCATTTCTTTCAGATATCATAATGGTCTATGTCAAAATAGTCTTTCTGAAATCATTTCCATATTTTAAAATATATTATAGGGCTCAATGGAATAATTAAAATAAGCTATCATTCAAATTCAAGACAAGAGTCATATCAGGTACCTTTCGAAAGTCACTATGGATTACATCAAAATAGAAATTCTGGAATTATATACTCGTATCAAAGCGTAATAAAATGTCCTTTGGAAATCAAGAAATTGGCCATCCTAGTGGCTCTATGAATAGGAACTTTCTTGGAACCATAAAAAAAATTCATATATTTGTTTTCATAACGACCATGCCAAAAGAAAGATTAAGCTTTACATACTTATGCCAAAAACATGCCAAAAGAAGGAAATAATAGCTTTACATACCTCTTTTGGATTACTCTTTACACGCTCGCCTCCTTCGTCTTTCCACTTTGTAATTCTACCACCAATTACCCATAGGAACCAATCCCTTATCCATTTCCTTAGACTAGTTCATTACTAGTTCCGAAGTTAACGGAAATCGAGCTACATCTCCCCTATAACTTGCCCTATATAAACTTCCGTTTAACCTCCAAACCTTAGAAGCCAAACAAGAAAAACAATCAGAAACATATATACAAGTAAACCACTTCAACATTACACAATACAAACTCCAAATAACTCGCTTAAAACTAGGATACCAAAATAGGATTTTTAATCTCTATTTCGTAAAACATTCACCACACAAAATGGGGTGTCATGTGGATGAAACCAGAAGAACTTATACCCATGTTTAGAAATGTTTCCAGACCTGCAATACTACAAAGCAATTCCCAATACGACACTACAATAACAATGATACTAGTTACATTTTAAGCCACTAGAATATGTCAAAACAAACCCTACAGAACCTGCCACAACCTTCAGCTGTGACATCTATATTTTCACATCTCCAACTCATGTTTACACGCCCATAACATTCTTAAACCTTTACCAAAGCATGGGAGAATAGAATCAAGCCATACCTTGCTGGAACTCGCTAAAACTTACCTCAGAAGTTCTCTTAACATGCTGAAAATTGATGGGCTGTTCGCGTCCCTTCTTCGATGCCCCAAATAATAATATTACGCTGTTAAACACCTTCATGTAGCCGTGGTATACCTTAAATAATTAATTCACAGAACGAAAGTTGGAGGCTTACCTCAAATTGGACAAATCCGTGGCTGCCTTCTCTCCTTTTTCACATTTTTTTCTCTTCTTTGTTGCTGATTTTTGGATGAAAATGACTTAATAGTCATCACAACATATATATATATATATATATATGTGTGTGTGTGTGTGTGTGTGTCATTAAGAGGGGATATGTGGCATCCCCCTATGGCGCCACCTCATCCATGTGCCCACTCACATGCTGCCATATGGCAACGTGGAGTCCACCCCAAGCAGGTGATTCACCTACTTGATCCAAGTAGGTGCATCACCTACTTAGTCAAAGTAGGTGCATCACCTACTTGCTTCCAAGTAGGTGTTATGCCTCCTTCTGTCTCTTTCGTAGGTTTGTAATCTTATCTTACTTTAAGAACCTATGTAACCCTTGCTATGTAAGCTCGACACGCCCACAAGTTTCTTTGTTATGTAAGACGTCCAAGTCAGTAGATTCCGCAAGTAAGTCGAGTCCTACGAATCATTACTTGGCCTCCAACTCCTTCCTGATTTTTATAACTCTAGTTCCAACCTTCCTTACTATAGGGCATCATATCTTTCCTTCCTTAGAGTTATTTGGTTACATTATAGATACTCTGGGTCACATGGAAAATTTTAAGAAGCTTAAGAAAGTATTCTGAAGTATGAGAGTATGGGGCATAACACTACTGAAGCTACGCTAATGCCTGGGCCTCATATCGCTGCCCTCTTGGGCCTGGCAATGAAGAATCTCTATAGTGTTGGCATGGACTACCACATCCAGGAAAGAGCGGCCCACATAAACCAAGTTCTCCATCTCCAATATTATGTGTGGTATCAACCCATGCATAACACAGTGTACTCATTTTTCCTCGGTGGGTAGAATCATAGTGGCATACTAGGATAATTCGTGGAATCTGGTCTCATACTCGGCGATCATCATCTGACCCTACTCCAACTATGTAAACTGATTTCAGAGTCGGTCTATGATGCTCCTAGGGATTATCTAGATTAGAATACCTCTAATTACTTAGCCCATGTCATCG
Organism: Solanum dulcamara; assembly: GCF_947179165.1. Lineage (NCBI taxonomy): Eukaryota > Viridiplantae > Streptophyta > Magnoliopsida > Solanales > Solanaceae > Solanum > Solanum dulcamara. Next base: position 23,581,523 of record NC_077244.1, read on the forward strand.
GTGATGACCCTGCTGTCTTAGACTTTAAGTAGGAACGCCACCACTATCTGGCTAACCTAGAAACTAGTAAGCGTGAATTCGATGCCTCTAGACACTATAAGAACCAAGGAGTGAAGTTGCTCTTGGGAGGTGGTCAGAAACTCCATGGCATCCTTGAAAATGGCTCCAGAAAACATCAGGGATGATAGCCTCTTAAATACCCCCAATATCTTTTGCTCTTCTAAGGACATAATACCCTCCTGAACTATTGGTAGGGGTGCATTATCTGGTGGGAGAGACTGAACCTCAGGTGCTGGCAGTACAGGCTGGTCCTACATTTCTGACATATCAATAACTAGGGATAGGTCTTGTGATATAACCCCAATTGTGGTAATAAGCTGAGCAATCTCTACCTGTAATGTTAGGGTCATAATTGGTTTGATTGGAGGCTGTGCTGCTGGCGATGGACCCTCTAGTTGAGGAGGAATAGGGGTTTCTTGGTGCTCCTCGACATGCTCAAGAGTTATATTATTAACTTAGACTAGTGCTGCTCCTATGCCTATGCCACCAACCCAACCTCTAGGCTTTCCCGGTCCTGGAGGGTCATCACCACCGATAGTACTGCGTATATGAGCCATCCTTATGAAAGAGTAGGACAATTGAGCTTCAATGAAACCAATAAGATATACAACTACCTGCAATGATAAATCATAGAGAACATTCCTAATGACATCTTGTAGCCTCCAAAAGATAAGTAGCATACGTCTCTACCCTAATCCGCGGGACTCTACTAGACATTAGCTTTGTACAAGTGAGACCAACGAATCTGGTGCTCTGATACTAATTTATCACAGCCCAATTTCTCAGGTCATGATGGCACCTACCATAACCCCCGGTAGGTAAGCCAAATCTGTAACCTGGAACTGCAAGTAATTGGTATAAGGGGGAAAATACCAAATTGAAGTAACAAAATGGAACATATACCGAAATAAAGACAAACTAGCTAAGTAAATACAAAATACACAAAATTGAATCCCTCCAAGAACCTAGAAGTCACTAGTACAGAGCTTCTACATAAATAAAATAAGTACAAGTCCCAAAAGTGGACTAAAAATATATACAACATTGGCTAGTCACAAAAGTATGAAAAGATGGGCCATCCAAGCTGAAGGAGAAAATATTGATCTCTAAATAACATGTGCTCACCCTAGTCTCCAGATCTTGCTGCAACAAGCTCGATCTATCTGCGATGTTCTGCATCACAAAAGTAGATATAGAGTGTAGTATGAGTACTAGATATAAACCCAGTAGGCATCATAGGCCGACTGAGCAGGAAAGGTAAAAATACTATGAAAAAGAGAAATAAGCCTAAACAGGATTCATAATAAGCATATAAGGTAAGAAAGGTAAATATACCAACGAACAAGAAGATACAACTAGAAAGACTACAACTAACTACACCTAACTGGGCACCCATAAGCCTAGCCAGGACACACATGGGCAAGTTTAAATAAACCCGGAAAAATTACCATAAGCCCGTCGGGTGCACAGAATTTCTATGACTACAAATGTAGGAACTAAGAATTTATGATACCAAGAGCTGAAGAACCAAATCATTCCTGAACTAAGAATCTCCAAGAATTGATTAACCATGAATTATGTAGGGGCCAAGGCAGGGACTGACATCTAGATGCTCGCCTAAATTCTCAATATAGTCAACATTGGGACAGGGACTCGGATGCTCTCCATATTCCATCGGTAGTGTAGAGGCCAGGACTAGGACCCAAATACTCGTCATACTAACAAGTCAGCACAGCCTGGGACTAGGACCCGGATACTCCCCAATAAGAGTCCAGAACGGAGTACGGGAGTGGGAACTGGGTGCTCATAGATGATTTAATAAATTGTGCCAAACATTCCCCTTTACAACTTGATGTATAGTTAACGAGGATTTTCTCCATATTGAATTTACTGATAAATCACTTAGGCTTCAACCAGAACCAAAATAAGTCAAACACGAGTCTTTTATTACCGATGTATATCAAAAGTTGCAATCATAAGAATTTATGGATAAGGTCGCTCATAGTAGCAATGCTACTGCCGAGCTAAGGTCCAACTACTACACACTAGCCTATTACGCCATTCTATAAGGATATGAGGCCGCTAAAGTGATGCTGGGGAATCTAAACTAAGTTCCATAATATATACAAAGGACAACATGCTCCAAAATACCAAATATATAAAATTAATGTCAAAAATAGTACTAACATTTAGTGTAAGAAGTAACATGCTTTTACTTACCCAAAAAACCCAGTAACAGCCTAAAATATGATTTCTAATACCTAATATATATATATATATATATATATATATATATATATATATATATACAAGCTATCCAACACAAATTCCATCTAGCTCAAGATGATTTCACAAATTCCAACTCAACCTAAAGCAAGGAAAGATGTAGCCTACCTTTAGGCTAAAAACCTGTGCTCCAATTTACTTTTCTAGAGCTTTTTCTTTTCACATGGCCTCAAAATACTGCCACGCTTTCATAAATAGAATCACAATGTCGTTATGTTCATTTTGATTCTAAAATCATAATTTTCAGAGACGGACCAATTTTGAGGTCTAAAATGGGGAAATATGGTTCTCGTGTTGGGAATTTCAGAATTGTCGCCAAAAACTGGTCCAAAGCAGCACCCCAAGCTAAAATAACTATTAAGATACACCCCCGATTTGGGAAACAACACACACCCAAAATGCATAAAATATCCCAAGTTTAAGCTAAAAACTAAAAAGGAACAACATCTAGGAATATCAATCTACCACAAACAAAACTGCCATGATCAAAACAAATCACACCACGATGCCCCTTACGAAAAATCCTACAACTTAGCCTCAAGAATCACTAAAATAGAGGTAAAATTTCAAGAAATAAAACCCCAAAATTCATCACAATCTCAACTTAAAATTGTCAAAAGACAGTACTTACAATCGCAAATTTACCTTAAACGATGCTTCTTATCAAGATTCTGAGCTCACCAAAGGATTTCCCATGAAATTTCCTTGAACTTAGGCCTTAGAATCTCCAAAAATTCCCCAATATAGATATACAAAATGAGTCCCAAAGATGGAACACATAACTGGAATTCAGATAATAAAAAGAGTCTTAGGTGTCGCTTAAGTGGACCCCAAATGGTCGGTTAAGTAACCACGCCAAAGAGGCGGACCTCGCTTAAGAGAGGAATATGTCACTTTAGCGACACCCGTCTATGGGGCTAAGTAGCTTTACCGACCCCCATACCACTTTAGTGGCAACTGCTTTAGCGACCAATAGTTGTTTTAATGATGGCACCAGGCTCAGTTGGTGCAAAATGGACTTGGCATGTCCAAATTCTTCGACAGGGTACTCAGAATTCGCTCGGAACCCTGGGTGTTCAAACGACATATGCTATCCAACTAAATTCGACATTCTAGAATTAATGACGTAGTCAAAATTCCATACAAGGGAATGTTTATAAAAAATGGGTCCCACACTCAAGTGTCATTCTGAGCCTAATTCTATAACTGGCCTCGGACTAAAAGCCTCAAAAAGTAAACGAAGGGTTGTTCTAGACCAAAATCAACATTGTGAAACTAACTATGCTGTCAGAATTTTTATCCAAGCACGTTTTCCAATAATATTGAACAAAGTAAATAATAGGCCAAAATTCCAAGGAAAAAGCGCCAATTGGCCCAAAACTCGTACGGATTGCCTTGATACTCATGCCGACCATGCCACTAGCCTAATTTAGACCTTTTGGAGTAGATAGAACCATTAAAATTCTATTCTGAGGTCTTTTACCTGATGTTCTGACCAAAGTCAACTCTTTAAGTTAAAAGGCTCCAAAATAGGTAAACAAAGCCTAAAACCCAAATGAATAATTAGGCGACTAAGCTACCAGTGAAAGTAGGTCATAAATGACCTGGGGTCGCTATAGAAAAGCTCTAAACAATAAAACTGAAGTAGAAATATGAAATATGACCAGGAAGGTCATTACAACAACATATTCAGATGGGCACAATAAGCAATAAGAATAAATAAACTTTGCAATCTTAGTTAACATCTCACAACTCAAATATGTGTATATATAAGAGATAACTTAATGTTTTCAAAACATACTAAAAAGATGAGTAAACTAAATAAATTCATCTCTGTCCGACTATTCTATGAAGCCTATAATAATGATTCTAAAAAGGTTACTCGCATAGGCTTATGATTATCACAAAGTTATAAATAAATGACTGAAAAGTAAAGACTCAAGAGCTCATCTGAATGCAAATAGGTCTCATTGATGGTGGGTAGAAAACTTGACCTTCAACGATGCGACTGATGAGGATATCTATCATATATGTCTACATCATAAAATGATACAACGTGAAATGGAATCAGTACGTGGAATATACGATATGTAAAATAGTTGAAAGGAAACTTACTCAAAATACTCAACTCAGGTATTTAACTCTGAAAATGGATCAACTAAATGAACCATGCAATATAGGTATAATATTATTCTTTAAATGATATGAATATGTAAATACAACTCAATGTATAAAAATAATATAATTTAACTCTTAAAATGCTTCTCTAATCGACAACCTTCACCTATGAGCTACATGATGATACAATAAATTGTTGTTGTTGCCACCACAATCTAATACCTTCCTAGGGTATGGGACATAAACGCATCTCCAGACCCAATAAAAGTTTTCTTTTGGGACTATGAGGAGTCTCCCAAATAAATGGTATGATCATATCCTACGCTGGCTACATAGTTTATGAGGTTCAAGGTATTCTAAACTCTTACCCAATTCGGTGCTTCATACTACTCAAAAAATATAGTTTACCATGATCCTAACTCAAGTGAGTGTATTTACTCAATTAACTCATTTGATATCTTTTGGACTTAACTCAAAACTCAAATCCTCTCTACTCATCTCATGTCTTTAAAAGTAGATATAATCTCAACTCAAGGAATGCATTTAAAAGTATAAATTAACTTCTCAACTATATCTCAAAAATAGATGCTTAAAACATTTATACTCATACTCAAAATAATAATTAAGAGACTTCTCAAATTCAATTAATATAAAATGATAATCAAGAGTCTTCTCAAACTCAACTAATGCACAAACTCCTCATTCTTTACCTTAAATGAATGCACAAAATAATCAATAAAAAACTCAATTAGGGTTTATGTGAGTGTAACCATGAATCCAAAATCTCAAAAACTCAACTCATCGAAGTATAATCAAATATACAAACTAGAATTCGATAAGACATTGTACAAATACTCAAGAAGCCATTTTATCGTAATTAAGAAACTCAAACTCAAAATTAACTTTACTGAATGAAGATGTCGTGCAAGAGGACGAATTGAGTCCAACGTTATGATAGCCTTACATACCTATAACGAAGATTATCTAAGTGATATTCAAAGATATTTCTTGAAACTCTTCAACCCTAGGTATTCTCCTTCTCTCTAATTCTTGCACTCAAAATAATCTAAGAAATGATGAGAGGAAAACCCCATTGGGTACTGATAAAGGACTAATTTTAGTTCAAAAATAGCTTGGATTTAGTTTAGAAAAGGTGGGGAAAATGTAAGTTTTCCCTCATTAGAACAAGCAATGGGAAAATTTTAACTCTCAGGCCCGCATTGCAGACCTCTTCCCTACCTTCAAGTTTCCAGAATATTGCTTACTTTTGCAATGCGGATACTTCTTGAACTTTACTTTCCCGCAATTTTTATCTAGAGCCAAAATAACTCCCCAGGTCCACAATGCAAAACACAAGACAAACTCCCCTGACTTGCCTCGATTCCACACCACATTTTCTCAATCTTTCTGTTGGTTCTCGAAATTTATCTAAGTCAAATTAGTATGGGATGTTACACTCTCTCAAGAAACCTAGGTTTTTAAGATTTTAAGTCTCCATTGAAGATCAAAGATAGGGTGTCGTTCAAGTTATGTAGGAAATCTATCAATGGGTTCTTCTTCACCTATTGAATCCGAATGAAACCTCACTTTTTCAATATATGATTCTTCCCCAATTCTAGGGTTTCATGATTTCAAATGGATTCTTATTGGAGTTTGATTTATTCTTCATGAATGATCTTATTATGTATAAATGAGAGCTAGATCTCAGAACAGGGGTACTCTGACGACCAGATTGAGTAGCCATCAACTGTGTGAGCATAGCTCCCCTAAATTCTGCCTTTGAAGTCATAGTAGGAGTAATAGTCTGTAGAACCTCTTGAGTCCCATTCTAATTCTCTTTATCTATAGCTCGAGCTCAGTTCTGGGTCTGTATTCTGGACTATGGTGGAATCTCATTCTCAGATACATTCCTTTAACTCAAAGTTCTTTTGGAAGGCATGATCTGAAATTGTGAAACGAATAAATCATTAGGAGATCTCATAGAGTTAAACTCTGTAGTACGAATTGTAGTATGAAAAAAGTGAAAAAAATCCTAAAAAGTCCTGTAGCTATCTTGTTATAGATGTGGTGCACTTGACAATGATAAGAAGGACTCTACTATACTCGACCTCATATACATCCTAGAACACTTGAACTCTATGCTCTAATATAAATTTTGTCCCACCCCTAGTCTACATCCTAGGGGTGTCCGACATGTAGAAACCATTGCTTATTCCCAAGTAAATCCTTGACCTAGCTAACTCACTAAGAGGAAGACTTACTCATGAAAAACTTACTCAGATAGGCCCGATAGGTATAAAAAATTAGCTATCTCAGTTTAAAAAGATGAATAAACTAAATAAACTCAACTCTGTCTGACTAGTCTATAAAGCCTTTAAGACTTATTTTGAAAAGGATATTGGGATAGGACCTCGGCTACCACAAAATGATAAATAAATGACTCAAAAATAAAGACTCAAGAGCTCCTCTGAATGTAAAGAGGTCTCACCAAAGCTTGATAGAAAACTTTACCTTCAATGATACACTTGTTTAGGATCTCTATCACCTGTGTATGCATCATAAAATGGTGTAGAACCAAATGGTATTAATACATGAAATGTATGGTATGTAAAATTGTTGAAAGGAAACTTACTCTAAATGCTAAACTCAAGAACTCAAATCTGAAAATGGCTGAACTAGATAAAGTATGCAATATAGATATAACATGATGCTTGAAATGATATGAATAAGTAAATGAAAACCAATGTATAAAAATAATATTACCTTACTCTTGGGGAGTTTCTCTAATTGACAACTATCATTTATGAGCTACATCATGATACAATGAGTTGCTATTGTGCAATGGCCCTCCTGGTCATTTTTGTATTTCTGCCTTTGTTTCATTATTTGGAGCATTTCTATAGTGACCCTAGATTTTTTATGACCTACTGGTACCGGTATCTCATTCGACAGGTCATTCATTTGGGTTTTAGGCCCGTTTCTCTATTTTGGTGCCTTTATTACTTGAAAAGTTGACTTCGATTATAACTTTAGATAAATGAACTCAAACAAAATTTTTTTAGTTCCATTAGCTCTAGAATCACTAAATTAGGCTAGTTGTATGGGTGGCATGAGTATCGAGGCAATCAGTAAGATTTTGGGACTATTAGGTGCTTTAGCCTTCAAAATTTTGCCTAAGGTTGACTTTGATCAACATTCTTCATAAACAGAATCAGAATGAAATTTTGTCAACTTAGTTAGCTTTAGAATATTGAGTTTGATCTAGAATGGCCTTTCGTGTGTGCCCCGAGTCTTCCTATCTCATTATGAGTCCTTTTGTGGTTTTGGTTTAAATTTGTGCTTGGGTGTGGGATCCACTTTTTATCGAAACGACCTCAATTGGAAATTTTGACTTCCCCATTTAGCCTAGAATGTTGTTTCCAATCAAAATTCATCTGTGGTTGCATTCATGGGACTTTGAATGAGTCCAGAGCATGAAACAATCAAATTTTGGAAGATGCTGTTATAGTTCATTACAATCAGTGTTCACTGCAAATATTTAGATTTAAGTCCCAACATTGGTAAACGATATGTCCACCATTTTGAGATCAATTTAAGTGATTCACAGTTCCAAATTAAAGGGATTTTCTAGAGGAATGCGTTGGTAAGTCGTAGGTGATTTAGGAACTCCATTTGAGGTAAGTTTTGCATTTTAGCTTCTGTCTTTTATTGTTTTTGGTGAGAAATTTTAGGGAATTTTTAGAAGTAATTTCTTGGCCAATTTAGGTCCTATTTGAGAATTTAAAATGCTATCTCATGTTAAATTTTAAGGAGAACGTCTGGTGCTATTAGAAACTGATTTGGAATGTTTGATTGAGGTAATAATTGTGATGCTAGCTGTTGTTGTTGAGTTTTGGAGTGGAATTTTGATAAACTTCGAGGACTGGTTTCTTAGGCGTTTTAAGTTCAATTTTGGAAATTCTTGGGTTTAAATTATGGGGTTTTTCTTGAGGAATATCGTGGTATAGTTTGTTTAAGCTGTTGAGGCTTTATTTTTTTGATTTTTGCCTAAATATCTATTACACCTATTATTGATTTTGTCTTAGAATTCGATTTAGATGAATAAACTGATTTGTGGAGTTTTTGAGCCCCAAATTATGTCGCATTTTGTGATATCACTTCGAAGACTGCTTAGAAGGGATCATGTTCAGCCTAATGGTATGCTACACCTTTCCTTTCCTTAGATCAAGCTAGAATGTGTGAAATCATGTTGAGATGGATAGAATTTGGGTTAGGTAGCTTATCTATATACCTTAGGTGCTAGAAACCATGCTTTAGGGTTTTATCAGTTTTTTTGAGTAATTGAGAGCATGTGATATCTTCTGCTAAATGTTAATATTTTAACTGGTGCCAATTTCATATATTTGGTATTGTGGAACATGTTTGCCTTACTATTGGTTCTGGAACTTGCAGTAGATGCCCCGACGTCACTCCGGTGGGCTTAGATCCTTATAGAAAGGGGTAGCAAACTAGTGTATGGTTGTTGGGCCTTAGCTACGCGGTAACTTTGCTCTTAGGAATAGCCTTATCCATAATTCCCTATGATTGCAACTTTTGATATTCATCGGTGATACTAGAATTTATGATCAACTTTTTTCAGTTCAGATTGAAGCCTTAGCAATATACCAGTTAATTCATTGTGAAGGAGATCTTTAGTAATTATTAGCATCCAATTGAATAAGAGAATATTTGACACTATTTATTAAATCATCTGTAAGCACCAGGGTTCCAGTCCTGGCCTCTATTTTGAAATTCCATCTGTGAGCATTCGGGTCCGGGTCCTAACCTCTACCGGCTTGTTAGTATGGTGAGCATCTGGTTTTCAATCCCACCCTCGACTATATCAATAGATTATAGAGAGCATATGGGTACCATTCTAGGTCTTGACCATATTGAGAACTCGAGCAAGCATTCAGTTTCCAGTCCCGACCTTGGCCCCTAGAGCATTCATGGTTAATTGATTATTGGAGATTCTTGGTTTGGGAATAATATGATTCTTCGGTTCTTGGTATCCTAGATTCTTAGTTCCTAGTATTTGTAGTATTAGATTTTCTGTGTACCTGACGGGCATATGGCGGTTCATCTGAGTTTTATTTAAACTTGCGTATGAGTCTCCCAACTGGGCTTGTGGGGCCCAATTGGGTTTAGTTTGTTGTAGTCTTCCAAGTTTGTGTTTTCCTATTTGTATAAATATGTACCTTTCTTATCTTAGATACTTATTATGACTCTTATTTAGGCTTATTCCTCTTTTTTCATATTATTATTACCTTTTCTTTCTAGTTGGCCTATAATGCCTATGGGGTACCTTATATCTGGTACTCATACTATACTCAGCATCTAGGTTTATGATATAGGACCAAGCACCAGCTACCATTGCAGATAGATTGAGCCTACTGTAGCCTGTTCCGAAAACCAGGGTGAGCACATGCCATTTTGAGATCATTTCTATCTCCTTCAACTTAGATGGCCCATCTTTTTGTAATTTTGAGATAAGCCTATGTTGTATATATTTTTGATCCACTTTTTGAACTAGTATTCATTTTATTTTGATAGCAGTTCTTTACTAGTGACTTCTAGGTTCTAAAAGGGATTCAATTCTTTGTAAATTTTATACATTTATCTAGTCTCTCCTTATTTTGGTTTTTGTTCAGTTCTCTTAGATCTGTTTAGTATTTGTCCCTTATATCTATTACTTGTAGTTTTAGGTTACGCATTTGGCATACCTATCAGGAGTTATGGTAGGTGACATCATGACTTGTAAAATTGGGTCATGACAAGTTGGTATCAGAGCCCCAGGTTTATTGGTCTCACTTGTACAGAGCTAAAATCTAGTAGAGTCCCATGGATGGGTACAGACACATCTGCGACTTATCATCGAGAGGCTATAAGGTGTCATTAGGAATATTCCCTATGTTGTATCTTTTGGTGCAATTGTATGTCTTATTGATTTCATAAAATCTTATTTATTCCACTCTTTCGCAAGGATTGCTCATACATTTAGTTCTACTAGTGGAAATGATCCACCTAAACAGTGAAGGCCTAGAGGCCGGTCCAATAGTACAGACAGAAGAGAAGCACCAGTCCCTAATCTAGCTATAGCTCCTGAGCATGTAGAGGAGCATCGGGATATCCTTATTCCTTCTCAACTGAAAGGGCTACCACCACCAGCACACCTTCAAGCTGCACTGGTTATGACCTAAGCATTACAAAAAGTAATTGCTCAGATCCTCACCGCTGTTGGGGTTATACCACAAACCTAGCTCTAGCTGTTGATATACCAGCACAACAGATAAGATTACACTGTAAGCATCTGAGGTTTAGCCAACTCTGCCAGAAGTCCCAGAGGGTGTTATGTCCTTACTGATCAAAAGATATTGGGGGTATTTCAGAGGTTTTCACCCACAACATTTTTCTGGAGCCATTAGAAAGGATGCCATGTAGTTTCTACCTACCTTCTAGTAGCTTCTCCACCCCTCGGGTCTTGTAGAGTCTAGAGGTGCTGACTTCACCGCTCACCAATTCTGTGGGTCAGACAAATAATGGTGGTGCTCCTACTTAAAAACTAGGCCACCTGGATTACCACTATTATCGTGGGCTCAGTTTTTAGAGGACTTCTTAGCTAGGTACATCACTAAGAGCGTCAGGGACCGACTTTGATATAAGATTACATGGTTGGAGTAGGGTTAGATGACAATCACCAAGTATGAGGCCATATTCCACTAGCTATCCTGATATGCTACTACGATTCTACCCACCGAGGAGGAGCGAGATTAGTATTTTGTGTATCGATTCAGGTCCCAGTTTATATTGGGAATGGATCACTTGGTTTCTATTGTTGCACTTTTCTATATGTAGTGGACCATGCCCATACAAAAGATATTATTCATTGCTATGCCTAAAAGGGCATCAATAAGAGGCCCATGTATCAAGACAACTTCAGTGGGTCCTAGTGTAAGGGCCAGGACAATTATGACAAGCCCCACCAGCGGTTCTAGCATGATAGGTACCAATAGGTTCTATCCAGCCAGCCGGTTCAAGCAGCCCTACTAGTAACTGAGGGTAGTCAGTGCCATTCGGGGAGTTCCACCGTAGTGTAGAGCTCAAGGGAATCTACTCAGCTTTTTTTCTATCATAGATGGGTTATCATAGGTTGCTTAGATTTGGGGTGTTATGATTGTGGTTCACTAGAGCACTAGTCAAATAGAGCCCAGTTAGGCTAGACCATTGGCAGTAGTACCATCTCTACCTAGAGGTAGGGATTAGGATTAGGGTCGTGGCGATGTCCAATAGGGTGTTCAGGGAGGTCCCTAGGAGGTAGGTAAGTTGGTAGGTCAGATGGACATGGAGGAGACCGACAGGTCTATTTTTATGCTGCTCTATCTAGGACGGAGACTAAGGCAACATATGATATCATCACAGGTACTATCCTCATATATCAGTAGGTTGCTTCAACTCTATTTGATCCAGGTTCCATGTATTCTTATGTGTATATATATTTTGTTCGTCGAGGTGCAGTTGAATATTTTGACCTCCGTAGGGGATTCTTTTATTGTGGATCAGGTTTCTACATCCTGTGTAGTGACTATTCAGGCGCGTGAGACTTGAGCGGATCTTATTTTACTTTATATGCTGGACTTTGATGTTATTCTAGCCATGGGTTGGCTATCCCCTAACCATGCGGTTTTGGACTATTATGCCAATACTGTTAGCTTACCCATACCTATCATTACCCCGGTCTTATGGTGGGTGCTTACAGCCGCTCGCTGCTGGGGATTATATTCTTTATACTGGCGCGATGCCTAGTTGCTTTTTGGTGTTTGGCCTACTTACCATATGTCTGTCATGTGTTAAGTGAGGCCCCTTCTGTTTATTCAAATCCTATCATCCGAGGGTTTATTGATATCTTTCCTACCAACCTACCTGGCCTACCCCAGTGTGAGATGTTGACTTTGCTATACACTTGGAGGTGAGGACTAATTCCATTTCTATTTAAACTTACCATATGGCACCCGTAGTGCTCAAGGAGATCAGTGTGCAGCTTGACGATCTCCTAAGTAACGTCTTTATTCGTCTCAGTGTGTCAGCATGGGGAGATGCTATCCTATTTTTTAAGGAGAAATATGGGACTATACGGATGTGTGTTGACTACATGTAGCTTAATAAGGCGAAAGTAAAAAACCATTACCCCATGCCTCGCATTGATGATCTATTCAACCAGCTTTAGGGTGTTGCTATTTTTTCTAAGATTGATTTGAGGTCTGGCTACTACCAGTTAAGGATTAAAGATGCTGACATTCCTAATACTACTTTTCAGACTCAGTGTATCTACTACGAGTTCCTTGTGATTTCTTTCGGGCTTACCAATGCCCCTGCAACATTTATGGACCTTATCACTTAAGTATTAAAGCCTTATCTTGACTCCTTTGTTATTATATTCATCAATGATATACTTATATACACGCAGAGTAGAGAGGAGCATGGACAAAAATTGAGGATTGAGCTCTAGACTTTGAGAGATCTGCATCTTTATGCTAAGTTCTCAAAATATGAGTTTTGGCTGGAGTCTGTGGCATTCCTGGGACACGTAGTGTCCAAGGAGGGTATCACGGTAGATCCGATGAAGCTTGAGGGTATTTTTAGTTGGGCTAGGCCTACATCTATTATAGAGATTCGAAGTTTTATTGGATTGGCTGGTTATTACATGTGCTTCTATAAGGGTTTCCCCACCATTGCAGCCCCATTGACCCATTTGGCCCATCACAAAGTCCCATTTTGCATGTTCCGAGGAATGTGAGTTGAGCTTCCGGAGGTTAAAGGAGATGCTTACCAATACTCATGTTCTGACTTTTCCAATTGAGGACAAGAGCTTTGTAGTATATTGTTATGCTTCTTGTGTAGGTCTTGTTTGTGATATAAGCAAGTGGGGCCAATTTATTTTTATACTTCCAGAAAGTTAAGAGAGCACGAGTGCAACTACCCACACATGATTTAGAGTTGGCGACAGTAGCTTTTATGCTTAAAATATGGAGGCACTACTTATATGGGGTCCATTGTGAGATGTATACAAATAACGATAGCCTACAATACATTATGAGTTAGAGGGACCTTAATTCTAGGCAACAGGGATGGATTGAGATTTTAGTAGATTAATACATCTCTATCTTCTACCATCCAGGCAAAGAAAATGTAGTAGAGGGGGCGTTTAACCGAAAGAGGTGTGTGGGCATTTTAGCTTACTTTAAAACTATGGAGCGACTCCTAGCCTTGGATATGTAGTCTTTGGCTTATGGGATAGTCAGGTTTGACATCCCAAATTTTGGACTGATCTTGGCTTTTATGAGAGCATAATTATCTCTATTGAATCATATTCATGGTCGACAGTTTGAGGATGGAGCATTGGTAGAGCTCTGGGAGATGGTATTTCTAGGTGAGGGTGGCCAGGCTTTTATAGTTTCATATAAGGTAGTATGGTTGATAGTCGCCTTTGTGTTCCCAGAGTTGGAGACTCTATTCAGTTGATCCTTCATGAGGCCTACGATTTCAGATACTTTATTCATTTGGGAACTGGAAAGATGTATCAAGAATTGACACAACATTATTGGTTTCATGGCACTAGGAGAGATATAGTAGAGTATGTATCCTCTTGTTTGAGTTGCCAATAGGTTAGGCCGTGTATCAGCAGCCTGGTGAGATGTTTCAGAGATTGCCCATTCCCACGTGGAAATAGAAGCTTATTACCTTTAACTTCGTGATGGGATTACCTCAGACACCCAGAGGTAGTGATGGCATTTGGGTCATTATTGATTGATTTACCAAGTTAGCATACTTTTTGCTTGGGCGGTCTACTTTCAGTGAAGATCATCTAGCTTGGGTCTATATTCAGTAGGTGGTCCATCTTCATGGGGTACCAGTGTCTATTATATCAAATAAGGGGTCTCAGTTTACTTCTAATTTCTAGAGAGGTTTTCAAAGAGATTTGGCACCCAGGTTGATCTTAGCATGATATTTCATGCACAGACAAATGGCCAGTAAGAGCGCACTATACAGGTTATGGAGGATATTGTTATGCCCCGTACTTTGGTACTTCAGAACACTTTCTTAATCTTCTTAAAAGTTGCCACGTGACTTAGATTGTCTACCACGCTATCAAATAACTCTAAGGGAAGGAGAATGAGATACCCCATAATAGGGAAGATTGGAAATAGGGTTATAAGAATTTAGAAGGAGTTAGAGGCCAAGTAATGAGTCGTAGGACTCGATCTATTTGTGTAATCTACTAACTTAGATGTCCTATGTAATTAGGCTACTTGAGTATACATCAAGCTTAAGTAGTAAGGAATGCATAGTCTCTTGAAGTAAGACGAGATTATGGACCAACGGAAGGAAAATAAGGAAACGACGCGCCTACTCGAAGCAAGTAGGTGATGCACCTACTTAGGCTTAAGTAGGTGATGCAACAGCTTGGGGTGGATCCCACTGCCACATGGCACCATGTGATTGGCCGTATGGGTTGAGGTGGCACCCTAGGAGGCTTCCACGTGTCACCCCTAGGGGGATGCCATGTGTCACCTTCTAAAGAGGTACATATATATGTCTTATGATGACTATTAACTCATTCTTCATCCAAAATTTCAGCAAACATAGAGAGAAAAGACAGCAGCCACGGTTTAAGAGAAACTAAGGTAAGTTTCCAATTTTCTCTCTGTGAATTAATTATTTACGGTATTCCTCAACAACATGGAGGTGTATATATGTGTGTTATATGTCTCATAATCTGATTCTCATCCAAATTTCAGCCAAGAACAAGAGAGAAAACGTGAGAGAAAGAAAGAGAGAAAACGCTAGGGAACAGACCCATTTTTGAATTAAACTGTTGTTAGTAATACAAGTATAACTCCTTGTCTAAGGCTTATTTTCATGTGATTCAAGATGTTTTGGAAAGATATTTGATAGGTTTATAACTTTCATTTAGCCTATAAAATCCATTTTGGCTTTTATCTGCTCGAAAAAGGGTAATGAAGTATGGGGGAGGTTCTGCCCAGATTTTGGTTTGGGAAATCCTACATGGACTGCTGTTTGTATTTTGGGCATATCTTTTTCTAAACAATTTCTGTTGGGGTGATTTAAAATTGTATGAGACCCCGAGACACATTTATATAACTTTCATTGAGGCCACAAATCCGTTTTCCCTCAATTACCCCTTCAAAACTAAGCGACAATACAAGACAGTAGGCTGTGCAGAATTCACATTTTAATAGTGTTGGCAAGTTTTGGCCAATTTTGGGTAAGGTAAGGTCTTTCATTTCAATTTGGAGGTTATGGTGTTGGTATGAAGTGTATTATATGTTGTTTCACCAGATGGAAATGTGAAAACATCATAGATATGCTTGACGTTCGAAATAAACTAAATTGGAATCGCTATAGTTGAATTGTCGTCGAAGTAAAGTGTTGTGCTTGTGGTTTACTGCTTCAGGTTTGTCGTGGTTTGTTGCAGGGCCTAAATGGGTTCTAAAACGGGTGTGGGTGCTGTTGGTAACAGCCACGCGACCCCTCGTTTTGTATAAATAAAGGCTTTGCAAAATAAAGACTAGAAACCCTATTTTGGTGTCGTAATTTTCAGCAAGTTGTTTGGAGCATGTGTTGCGTGATATCGCCATGTTTTATATTTATATGCTGCAGGGTGTTTTTTTTGGTCGGTTGTAGTGATTAGTGATGTCATTGGAAATTTGGATAAGGCACTTTATAGGAGAGGTGCTGCCCAATTTTTGTTAACGCCTTAACTAATTAAAGAAATAGTCGAGGAGACGAATAAGGAAATAGGTTCAATGAATGCTAAGGTGCAACTGAGGGCACTGAAAAGTTAAGGTTGTTGATACTCGCATTTCTTCCATGTTAAATAGGTTCGGAGGACGACGACGTGAACGTGATGAAGAGAAGTCCATACGAGGTATGTGAAGCTTTCTTTTGGCATGTTTTTGGCATAAGTATGTAAATCTTATCTTCTCTTATTTTGGCATGTCTTAACCATAAGTGGTTGGTACATGTAATGTGGAGATAGTCCCATTCTTAGAATATAGAGCATGATTCATTAATCTTATTCACTTCTTGATGTTAGAACTCCCACGATGGTTGAGTTATGGTCTTATAGGCCTTTTACGTGATAAAAAGTAATACACATGAAGCCTATCTCTTCCTTTCCTTGGAATGGATTAATGTAAGTGAAATGAGGTATGATATGAGTTAGAGATAGTTCAATTTACAGGTTCTGGATGTGACTCATGACTTGTACTCACTCTTGAATGATAAGGGTCTTAAAGTAGTTGAACTACGACCCTCGAGCCTTTTATAGGCTGAATAATGATGAAATATGTAAGCTCCTATACCTAAGGGCTCTGGAACATGTTTTATAGTGATACCTGAGGGATGTTTGACATGTTACCAAGTTTTACATGCACGTATATGCATTGTTATGTGATATATGGATAGGGCCATCGTACCTCGTCATTGTTATGCATTATATGGATCGGGCCATCATACATCAACATTATCATATGATATATGGATCGGGCCGTCATTCCTCGGCATTATTAGACAATATATGGATCGGGTCGTTGTTCCTCGGCATGTGCTTGATATATATATGGATCGGGCCGTTGTTCCTCAACATTATTACACAATATGTGGATCGAGCTATCGTTCCTTGGCATGTGCTTGATATATATATGGATCGGGCTGTATGTTCCACAGTGCTAACAATATGCCTATGCCTATAGTGATAGATGATGTATTTATAATACTGAGTCCCAAAGCGGGCCGGATACAGTACGTGATACTGGTATACAGGAATTTATTTTATGAGGTGCAGGTACAGTAACCTATTAAATGCTATACTTAATTTCCTGCATCTCTGTTTCAGTTGTTATCCCAGTTATGTATGCTTATGTACTCAGTACATGTATCATACTGACCCTCCTTTCTTCAGGGGGCTGCGTTTCATGCCTACATGTACAGATGTTCATTTCAGAGATCCTCCAGCTCAGGATTTCCGCTCACCTATGATTGGAGGTGCTCTGCTATTCCAGAGCCTAGTTTTTTTGTATTGGTCCTCTGGTGTATATATGTATTTGTTCATTTAAGGGTACGACGGGGGCCCTGTCCCGCTATATGTTACCGTACTATTCTTAGAGGTTTGTAGACATGTATGTGTGGGTTGTTCATGAGTTTATTTTGGCTGTGCCTATACGGCACATTATAAATGTTTTTATGTTATGGTAGCCTTATCGGCTTGCATTCTCTTTCATGATACGATATGAATGAAAGAGGCCATATGTACACAAAAAAGTTTTAACTTATTGAGGTTTTTGTGAGTAGTATCACTTTGCTCATAGTTCAATTTGACTACAGTTGACAGATATGTATACAGAGGTCCAGGTCAGACCCCAGTTGCAGCCTACGAGGTTGGGTCGTGACAGATATGCTGCCAACTTGTGTGTTGGAGTTTAGGGATTATTGGGAGCATTACTTGGCTTTTACAGAGTTTGCGTACAACAACACCTACCACTCTAGTATTCAGATGGCCTCGTTCGAGGCCTTATATTGTAGGTGTTGTAGCACACTAGTTGTACCTCAGCCTGAACCCTGAACCCTGAACCCTTCTCACTCTCACCTCTTTATAAAATTATCCAAATTCCCATCTTGACACAATTTTGATTTACTATAGGATGCCTTAGCTAGGGTCTGAATTATTTAGGATAGACTAAAGACGGCTCATAGTAGCCACCAGAGTTATGTTGATCGCAGGTACGACCTTTGTAGTTTGAGGTTTGGGATAGTGTATTCTTGCGGGTGACACCATTGAAGGGTGTGATTAGATTCGGCAGGTGGGGTAAGCCTAGCCCTAGGTATATTGGGCCTTTTGAGATTCTAAGGAGAGTTGAAGAGGTTTCTTATGAATTGTCTCTACCTTTAGCATTTTTGGATATACATCCTATTTTCCATGTTTCTATTTTGCACTAGTACATTCCAAATGATTCCCATATGCTTTGGAATGATTTAGTTGACATGGATGATCATTTGAATTTTCTTGAGATATCTGGTGCTATATTAGCCAAAAATATTCACTAGCTTCATTCCAGCTCCTTCTCTATGGTTAAGGTCTAGTGGCGACATTGTTTGATTTATGAGGCTACCTAGGAGATTGAACAAGAGATGGGGGAGCGTTCCCCATCTTATTTAAGCCTTTGGGTAGATCCTTGTCTTTACTTTTACAGATGAAAGTTCTTTTAGTTATGGATGTTGTACTCACCCTTCTTGTCATTTTAAAGTTTTTTTAAGTTTCTGCTTTTTTATTGTCGTTTAAAGCATTCCTGTAGCGACTCTAAATAATTTATCACCTGCTGGAACTGGTAGCTTAGTCGCCTAGTTGTTCATTTGGATTTTATGCCTGTTTCCCTATTTTGGAGCTTTTATAACTTAAAAGTTGGCTTCGGTCATAACTTCAGGTAAACAACCTCTAAATAGAAATTTGATAGTTCCATAAACTCTAAAATAGCTAAATTAGGCAAGTTGCATTGTTTTTATGAGTATCAAGGATATCAGTATGAGTTTGGAGCCATTTGGTGCTTTAGCGTTTGAAACTTGGCCTAAGGTTGAATTTGGTCAACATTCTTGGTAAACATACTTGGATTGAAATTTCGTCAACTAGGTTAGATCCAAAATGTTGATTTTGGTATAGAACGACCTTTCGTATGTGTCCCAAGGCTGCCATTCTCATTCCGAGCCCTTTTGTAGTTTTGATTTAAATTGGTGCTTGGGTATGGGACCCACTTTTCATCGAATGACCTCAATTTGAAATTTGAACTACACTATTGATTCTAGAATATTGTTTTCAGTCATAATTCATATATGGTTTGCGTTCACGGGACTCTGGATGAGTCCAGAGCATGAAACAAGCAAATTTTAGACTTATGTTCAGCTCGAATTTTTCAGATTTAAGTCCCAACTTTGACTAACGATTTCTCTACCATTTTGAGATCTATTTTAGTGATTCAAAGTTCAAATTGAAATGATTTTTGAGAGGAACTCATTGGTAAGCTTGTCAAGTGATTTGGGTTCTCTATTTGAGTAAATTTCTCATTTTAGATACTGTCTTTTGTTGTTTTCGAGTGAAATTTTAATGAATTTTGAGATGTGATTTCTTGGCCCATTTAGGTCTGATTTAAGCAATTCAAAGGCCTATCTTGTGTGAAATTTCAAGTAGAACGTCGTGGTGTTATCAGAAACTTATTTGGGGTATTTTATTGAGGTAAAAATGCAATTCTAGCTGCTATTTTTTTAAAATTTTGTAGTGGAATTTTGATAAACTTTGCTAACTAACTTCTTGGGCATTTTAAGTCTGATTTTGGAAATTCTTGATGATAAATTATGGGAGGTTTTGTGAGGAACATCAAGAGGTCCTATTTTTTGTGGTCCGAAGAATGTGAGTCAAGCTTTTGGTGTAGGTCTTGGGTGTGTTCTGATGCAGCAGGGCCGAGTTATTTTTATGCTTCCATAAATTTAGGAGAGCATGAGCGCACCTACACCACTCATGATTTAGGGTTGGCAGTAGTAGTTTTTGCGCTCAAAATGTAGAGGAACTACTTATATGGGGTCCATTATGAGATATATACAAATCACCACATCCTACAATACATTATGAGTCAGAGGGACCTTAATTCTAGATAGGGGGCCTGGATTGAGCCTTTAGCAGATTATTACATCTCTATCCTTTACTATCCAGCCAAGATGAATGTAGTAGCGAATGCGTTTAGCCAGAAAGTGGGGAGTGTGGGCATTTTAGCTTACTTGCTTGCTGTGGAGCGACCTCTAGCCTTGGACATCCAATATTTGGCTTATGGGGTGGTCAAGTTTGACATCTAGATTTTGGACCAATCTTGGCTGTTGTGGGAGGCCGATCATCTCTATTGAATCATATTCTTGGCCGACAGCTTGAGGATGGAGGATTGGTAGAGCTTTAGGAGTTGGTATTTCTAGGCGAGGGTGGCCAGGATTTTATACATTCAGATGGGATAGTACGATTTTAAGTTTGCTTTTACGTTCCTAAAGTTGGAGACTCCATTTAATTGATCCTTCGTGAGGCCCATGATTCCAGATACTCTATTCATCTAGACACTGCAAAGATGTATCATGATTTGAGACAACATTATAGGTTGCATGGCATAAAGAGAGAAATAGCAAAGTATGTATCTTGTTGTTTGAGTTGCAAACAAGTTAGGCCGCGCATCAGCAACCTGGTTTGGTGCTTTAGAGTTTACCTATTCTCGAGTGAAAATAAGAGCGTATTACCATGGACTTTGTGATGAGATTACCTCGGACACCCAGAGGTAGTGGTGGTATTTGGGTCATCATTTATAGATTTACCATTTCAGCATATTTCTGGTCGATGCGGTCTACTTTCAGTGAAGAGTATCTAGATCTGGTCTACATTCAGGAGGTGGTCCATCTTCATGGGGTAAAGGCGTCTATTATATCCGATAGGGGGTCTCAGTTTACTTCATGTTTCTGGAGAGCTTTTCATAGAGATTTGGGCACCTAGGTTGATCTTAACATGATATTTCATGCACAGACCGATTGCCAGTAAGAGCGTACTATTAAGGTTTTTGAGGATATGTTGCCTGCTTATGTGTTGGAGTTTAGGGATTATAGGGAGCAGTACTTGGCTGAAAGAGTTTGCGTACAAAAACAACTACCACTCTAGTATTCAGATGGCCCAGTTCAAGGCCTTATATAGTAGGTGTTGTAGCATTCCTGTTGGTTGGTTCGAGTATTAAGAGCTTAGGCCACACAGTATTGATTTCATATAGGATGTCTTAACTAGGGCTTGGATTATTCAAGATAGAGTGAGGATAGCTTAGAGTAGACACTAGAGTTATATTAATCATAGGCCCGACCTTTGTACTTTGAGGTTGGAGATCGCATATTCTTGTGAGTGTCGCCATTGAATTGTGTGATTAAATTCGACATGTAGGGTAAGCTTAGCCGCAGGAATATTGGGCATTTTGAGATTCTAAGGAATATTGGAGAGGTTGCTTATCAGTTGGCTGTACCTTCAACATTTTTGGCTATACATCAAGTTTTCCATGTTTCTATATTTATAACAATCCTCAAAATGCTCACAAGTGCCTTAAGAATGCCTTGGAAATAGGTTGCTCATGTAATGAATTATCCTTAATCTTTCTAGTAAATCTGAGTCTGGAATATCGATCAGGATGGGTCAAAACCAATAGAAAAATGGATTCGATGGATTTTTAGGACCCGTATATCAAAAGATAGATTTTGCAAAGAAACTGCGCAACACAATAAAGTGTGCAGCAACTCTACATCGTGGACTTGCTCCCGTTCAGTCAATTTTTCTCGAGTCAAAATCTAGCCAAAATCTCATTTGCTAAAAATTTTCTTATCAAGGAACACCTCCGCGTCGCGGCCCTAGGAGATCATTTTTGTCCGAATTTAGTTTTTAAGTAAGGGTACTTTAGACTTTTCCCTAATTGTTAGTTAACGAACCTAGACATTTTTAGGACTAAACCTAGCTCTATAAGTTGACCTAAACCTCTAATTCTATTCATTCTTCTACAATTCACCTACTCAAATATTTCTCTCTCTACAAAAGAGTCTCAAGGACTCCGTTGAAGACTTCAAGTAAATTCACTCAAAACTCTTAAGTTCTTCCAAATTATTTGGTTTTCTCACTTAAGGTTTGTGGGTATTGATTCATAGATTCTTTTATTCAAGAAGACCAATTAAATTTTCAAATTTTCTGTCAAATTAAAGTATGGTACTTTATGGGTTCTATGATCGCTATTCCAATATCATGAATTACGATTCAAATTATAATTATGAGTCTATTTTAATATAAATTAATGGTTATTGCATTGAATTGAAAAGGTTTTCCATAAATTCTCCTACATTGATATCTAGGGTTCATGATAATAATTATGGATATTTTCAATTATACTTCCGAATGATATTATCTTTATGAATTATGTGTGGATGATAGAAAGTATATGATCATGCATGTTTTCAAGTCAATTTCATGATTTTCAAGTCAATGGATCATGCACTCATGTTTTACCCTAATTTCCAAGTTTGAATTATGATTATGTTTTTAAATTATGATCATAGACAATAAGCATATTTCAAATTATAATTTTCCTACAAATTATGAAAAAGGTGACTTAGGGCCCAATGTGGTGCCTTAAGGCCTAATGATATGAACTATGTTCATGATTTGTAATGTGGAAGGACAGTACCCTCATTGCACTTATGTTATGAAAATGAGCTACTCTAGGATTTCAAACCTATGATCATGACTATGATATATGTCATTCTGATTTTTATTCTATATATGTATTCCATGGAATTTGAGTTAGCACCGAATGGACTTAATGTGAGGTCCCTACCAAAAGCCCTAGTAGCAACCTCATGTCTCTTAAACTACATGCCACCGTAGGTTGCCTTCATGGCCTAGCTATTGGATCCACATATAGCACATGTATGACACGCCTAGTGGGGTATAGTCTACCTTGGCAAATACATTCCCCTTTTTCTTCCTTGTATGGGGAGACAATGGGATTCCATGTTATAGCTCGCATGATCTTATTGTCAGTTATGGCTCCTATCCCACATATGTACGACCTCATATGTATTTTTATGATCTAAATTATGTTTTTCTAATGCTTTGGTCACTATGATTTTCTCATTACTTTACTTATCTCATCTTATCATATGTTTTACTTCACCATTGCATCTCATGATTTAAGTTGCATGTCATGCCCTCATACTTAGTACATTCCAACGTACTAATGCATGATTTTTGCCTACATTATCTCATAATATAGGAGTTGAGATTGAAGATCATATTCATCCACGTGGCTAGTTAAACTTTCCTATCTGACGGTGTTTGTGGTAAGTCCTCATTTATCAGGAATTAGTCATCGAGTTGGTTATTGTTTTAAAATACTTTTGTTATATTTCATATTGAGGATGATCTAGGGACATGTCTTATTCCCTGCCCATGCTCCTGAATAGAGGCATCTAGTTGGACAAATGTTTCATGTCAATGTTGTCATGTGATATTCTTCTTTTTCTACTCATGGTTTAGACTCTCTTATGATGTTTCCGTTTTTATTTTACATATATGTATGCTTATGATATGTACAAGAGTCTTGGTTGGAGAACTTTAGGGTTTTGATCATCGTGTTATAACTAGACCCTACGTTGGGTCATGACAAATTTGATATCAGAGCATAAGGTTTGAGTGTCCTAGGGAGGCTATGTGATGTTGTAGGAATTCTCACTTCTTTCATGATCTATGTCGTGCTATAGAGTTTACAGTAAGACTTTTTTCCCTAATGATCTTTTTTTGCGATTTTTACAAGAATGGCTCCAAGAAGATCCTTTCCAAGGGAAAATAATGCTAATGAAGCCCAAGCTCCCCCGGCTCCTCAAGACAATGGCCATCTACCAGACCAAGTGAATAATGTGGAGGTTCGAACCCCCATTACTATGCTAGCCCAAGTGGTGACCAATCAAGGGATTGCGGCTCCTTCTAATGTTCCTACTCTGGCTTCAAGAGTGAGGGACTTTGCACGAATAAACCCTCCGGAGTTTCATGGCTCAAAGATTAATGAGTATTCACAAGAGTTCATTGATGAGGTATACAAGATAACGAGTATTATAGGGGTGACTTCGAAAGAAAAAGAGGAGTTGGCGGCTTACCAACTTAAGGTGTTGCTCATGTTTTGTACACTCAATGGAATATGGAGAGGGTGGATGAATGTCCTATTGAATGGGAAGCTTTCAAAGTTTCTTTCCTTGACAACTTTTTCCCTCTTGAGTTAAGTGAGGCTAAAGTGTTGGAATTCATAAATCTTCAACAAGGCAATATGGGGATGAGGGACTATGCCATTAAGTTTACTAAGCTATCTAAGTATGCTCCTTCATTGGTTATCGATCCACGTACCCAAATAAGTCAATTCATAGCGGTGGTGTCCAACTTGGTTGCTAAGGAATGTCGTACCTCTATACTTGTTAAGGAGATGGACATATCTCAGCTCATAACTTTTGCCAAACAAATTAAAGGAGAAAATCTCAAGGAGATGAGGATGAGAGATTCTAATAGGGCCCGATATGAAGGTCGGTTCTCAAATGCTAGGAACAGTGGTAGTAGTGGATGCTCTCAACCAGGAAAAAACTCAGGGAAGAAGTTTTCTAAAGATAGGGTGACATACCCTAAAGCTCGAGGAGGAGGAGGTGTGAATCCTAGTAGCCCTTCTTTTCCTAAGTGTGAAAATTATGGAAAGAATCATTGAGGGAAGTGCTTGATGTGAACAGGTGCTTGTTATGGATGTGGCAAGATGGGCCATAAGCAATTCGAGTGCCCTCATATTGCCAACAAGGGTGGAGAAAGTCATCCTCTAGGAGGACAAGTACAACAAGGCGCCCAAGCTCAACCCAAGGGTGGCCAATGTAATAATTAATTCAATGCTCTTCATGATAGGTAAGATGTTGATAAGATTCCCGATGTGTTCACGGGTATATTACGAGTGTTTAAATTTGATGTTTATGCATTCCTTGATACGGGTTCCAACTTGTGATTTTTTACTCATTACATTGCTATGATATTTTATGTGTTCCCCGAAGTGTTAATAAAGCCTTTTTCAATTTATACTCCCATTGGTGATTCCGTATTACACAAGAGAGCTTATAGAAATTGTCCTGTATGGGTTTTGCACAGAGTTATTCCATGTGATCTTGTTGAACTTTACATGACTGACTTTGACATCATTCTTGGTATGGATTGGTTACATGCTGCATGCGCATCTCTATATTTTAGGACTCGTGTGGTTAAGTTTCACTTTCCTAATTAGCGTATTCTAGAATGAAAGGGTAATGATTCAATGGTTAAGGGTCAATTAATCTCATGTATTAAGGCCCGGAAAATGATTTCCAATGGGTGAATTTATCATATTGTGTGAGTTAGGGACGGCAATTTCAAAAATCCTACTCTTGAGTCGGTCCCTATAGTTAATGAGTTTTTTGATGTGTTTCTCGATGATTTACCAGATATTCCTTCCAAAAGGGAAATTGACCTTGGCTGTCACGACGCAACCCCGTAGGCCGTGACTGGGGTTCGACCTGGACCCTCCATGTACCTAGCTATCAACTGTGGTCAAATTTAACTGTAAATAAAACAATATCATATAACAGTGCCCCACTAGGCGATAAAATTTTCATAACCCTGTTGCCCTTTTTGTTTGTATTATAAAATGATAGGGCACGTAAGCCGACAAGGCTGCCATAACATGATAACACACATCATATATCATGTAGACCCAGCTGAATCAAACTGATATACACAACCCACATATACACGTCTGCAGACCTCTAAAAATAGAAATGACAACATATGGCGGGACAGGGCCCCCGCCGTACCCCCAAATGGACAAAATAATTCTATACATCAGTGGACAGTATCAAAAACTAGGTCCCGGTACAATAGAGACTCTCCCAGCTGAGCTGCATGGAATCCAAAGCTGACGGACTCCCAAAACCTGTATCTGTACCTACGGGCATGAACGCAGCCCCCCTCCCCCCCCCCTCCCGAGAAAGAGGATTAGTACGACATATGTACTGAGTATGTAAAACGTAACATAGTACAACGGGAGGTATATCCAAAATAGAGAAGCAGGGGAACCAATTATCAAATCAGAAACATGTACCAGTACTCTTTGAATCAAAAAAACATGCATGCTCACATTTTCAATATAGCCGACCCCGTCAGGGGTCCGGTGAATCATATATGTAGTATCAGTATCAGGCCCCGTGCCATCGCCACCTTATTACAACATATCATCATAGTATCCGTATCAGGCCCAGGCCATCGTCACCTTATTACAACACATCATATAGTATCAGTATTAGGCCCCAAGCCATCATATATATACATACGGATGCCGGCCCTCTAGCGAGGGACTCGGTCAACAATGTAGTGAATTGCATGGATCTGACAACCGGCCCGGGACTCGGAGAAGAAGTGTTACAGTATACACGAGTAGAGTAGTGAGAAATAAAACACAGTTTAAATCATTATCTAAGACTCAATGAAGTCATCAAGTGAACCCTCACCTGGGGATCAGAGTAGAAGGTATTTGACGTATACTCTCTAACTGTCACTAAGGACTATGTAAAAAGGAGTTTTTGGAAATCTTAGACATATACCAATGTGAAATATCTTATAGCAGTCCGAGCATTGGTTGTCTCAGAGCCTTTCTTTTTTAAAAAATAAGAGCTTAGTCGAATCAATTATTATACAGTAATATAGAAGACTCGAAGATAGCAGCTTACTACTTTAAAGTTTAACATTCAAAAGTGAGGGAGGGTCCTAAAGTCATATTCAGAACCTGGGAATGGAATTACCCCCAAAGCTCATATCACATCCTGCTTACATCTAAGACATGCCAAAAGAGAAAAGATAGGCTTTACATACCTATACCAAACCATACAAATAGAAGCTTCACATACCTTGTATGAATTATTCCTTATCCTGTTTGCCTCGCCGTCCTTTGAACCTATTCAACATGAACTTAATATGAATATCAACCCCTCTTAACTTTCCAGCACCTTAGGTTACACATTAGTATTAATGGAATCTATTTCCTTAGTCATTTCCCCAACTAGTTCTGTTATTTACTAAGGCGTTGCCAAAAATTGGGCAGCACATCTCCTATAATGTGCCCTATACAAATTTGAAATTAGGTCCCTAAGACCTACAGCCAACCAACAACCACAACCTGCAGCGATTCACACCAACAATATACAACATAAACTCCAAACGACTTGTTCAAAAATACGATATAAAAATAGGGTTTCTACTTTCCATTTGGCAAAACCTTTAACTGTACGAAGCGGGGGTCGTATGGATGTAACCAGCAGATACACCACCTCATTTAGAAAATATTTATACCCTGTAATAACAAGCCACACCCCTGCTGCAGCACCTCACAAGAACAGTACTTTATCTTGACAACAATTCAACTATAGCGACTCCAATTTAGCTTATTTCGAATGCCGAACTTTTCAAACCTTTTCCCCAACTTAATGCAGACCCTAAGGTGTGTAATACACCCTAATGTAACATAATAAACTTTAAATTAGAGGGGAATACCTTACCTTACCCGAAATAGGCTCCAATCTGCCAAGACGCACCTCGGGACTACTCTAGACGCGCTGAAATTATGCGGACTGTTTGTATGACTTCCTCGCTGCCCCAAATTAGAATTTATTGTTAATAAACATTTTTATATAACTGTAGGATAACATACTCAATTAATTCACAAAACGAAATTTGGAGGCTTACCTCCAAAGGGCCTAACCCGTAGCCCCTCTCTTCTTGCCTCCAACGTTTTTTCCTCTTCTTTCTTTCACTTTTTTAGACATAAAGATGAAGAGATGGTTTCTTAGACATATTAAGATACATATATACATGTCCACATGGTTGAGTAACACCGTATATAATTAATTCATGGAAGAAAATCGAGAAACTTACCTTTAATCTTCCAAAGCCATGGCTGCCATCTCTCTCACATTTTCTCTCTATTTTTTGGACTTGTTTCAGCTGCAAAATGACTTAATGGTCATCAACAAACATATATCCACCTTTTAATAAGGTGCCACGTGGCATCCCCTTAGGTTGACACGTGGAAGCCCCCTAGAACGCCACCTAGGTTCATGCAGCCTATCACATGCTGCCACATGGAAGCAGGGTCCACCCCAAGCAGGTAGGTGAGTCACCTGCTTGCTTTTCACCTGCTTTCTTGAGGTTCTTGCTTTTCACCTTCTTTCTTGACTTTAGTAAGTTTGGAAACTAGTTTTTGTTCCCTCTCGTAGGTTCGTAATATCATCTTATTTTAAGAGCCTATGTAACCCATGCTACACAAGCTTGGTACATACTTCAATAGTTTAAGTATGTAAGACTTCCAAGTTAGTAGCTTAAGTGGGTAAATCGAGTCCTACGACTCATTACTTGGCCTCCAATTCCTTTCGAATTCTTATGATTCCATTTCCAACCTTCTCTAGCACTGGGTATCACATCCTCCCCTTTTTGGAGTCATTTGATAGTGTCGTAGCATATCCGGCTCCCATGATAATGTCCAAGAAACTTATGAGACATTCCGAGTTTAAAAAGGGTAGGGTGTAACATTGGCATAGATCTCCTTCCCGATAACCAACATATTTCTATTCCTCCTTACCGTATGGCTCTGGCAGAACTTAAGGAGTTGAAAGAAAAATCAAAGGATTTGTTGGATAAGGGTTTTATAAGATTTATTATTTTACCATGGGGTGCTCCCATGTTATTTGTTAACAAAAAAGATAGGTCACTCCAAATATGTATAAACTATCGACAATTGAATAAGGTGACCATAAAGAACAAGTATCCAATTTCAAGGATAGATGACTTGTTTGATCAATTACAAGGAGCAAGCTACTTCTCTAAGATTCACCTCCATTCCAGTTATCATCAATTTAGGGTAAGGGAGAGAAATATTCCCAAAATGGCTTTTCGGACAAGGTATGGTCATTTTGAATTTGTAGTAATGTCGTTAGGATTGAATAATGCTCCTACAATATTCATGGGTTTGATGAATCATATTTTCAATCAATACTTGGACATGTTTGTAGAAGTGTTCATTTATGACATCTTGATTTATTCTTGAAATGAGGAAGATCATATGGGTCACTTGAGGATTGTGTTGCAAATATTGAGAGAGAAGCAATCATTCGCTAAATTTAGTAAGTGCAAGCTTTGACTGAGGGAATTTGCATTTCTTTGCCATGTGGTGTTCAGTGATGGGATTAAAGTAGACCCAAAGAAAATAAAGGTGGTTAAGATTTGGCCTAGACCATTATCTCCTTCGAACATTAGAAGCTTTTTGGGCTTAGCCAGATACTACAAAAGGTTTATTGAAGGGTTTTCTCTATTGTTTTGCCTTTAACTAAGTTGATACAAAAGAAGGCAAAATTTCAATGGTCGGACTAATGTGAGAAAAGTTTCCAAATATTAAAGGATCGTCTCACATTGGCTCCTATTTTGACATTGCCCGAAGGTTCGGATGGATTTGTTGTTTATTGTGATGCTTCACATGTTGGTTTGAGTTGTGTTTTGATGAAACATGGTAAGGTTATAGCCTATTCCTCTAGACAACTTAAAGTGCATGAAAGAAATAATCCAACCCATGATCTTGAACTTGCGGCAGTTGTGTTTGCTTTGAAAATTTGGCGCCTTTATCTTTATGGGGTGCATGTTGATATGTTTACTGACCACAAAATCTTGTAATAGGTGTTTAGCTAAAGGTACTTGAAACTTAGGTAAAAGAGGTGGCTTGAAATCCTAAAAGACTATGATATGAGTGTACTATACCATCCAGGTATGGAAAAATGATCTAGCCAATGCTCTTAGTCAGTTTTCTATGGATAGTGTTGCACATGTTGAGAAAGGTAAGAGGGAATTGGTTAAAGAGGTCCATATATTGGTACATTTAGGTGTGCGTTTGGTTGATTCCAATGATTTAATCGTTCTTATACATAATGGTTTGGAATCAAATCCTGCGGCAGACGTCAAGTCCAAATAAGACAATGATTCAATTTTGGTTGAATTAAAGAAGTCGTTTGGCTAAAAAGCCGTTAAAGCTTTCTCCCTAGTGGGGATGGGGTACTACATTACCAAGGTCGTTTGTATGTTTAAAATATTGATGGATTACGAGAGTTGATATTCAATAAGTCCCATAGTTCTTGATATTCAATTCATCCGGGAACCACCAAGAAGTATCTCAATTTGAGGGAAGTGTATTGGTGGAATGGCATAAAGAAAGACATGGTGGAGTTCGTGGCTAAGTGTCCTAATGGTCTATTACACCCCACACTCTCAAACTCGGAATGTCTCTTAAGTTCTTTAGACATTATCATGTGAGCCGGATAAGCTACGACACTATCAAACGACTCCAAGGAAAGAAGAATGTGATACCCTATAGTAGAGAACGTTGGAAATAGAGTCATAAGAATCCGGAAGGAATTGGAGGCCAAGTAATAAGTCGTAGGACTCGATTTACCTACATAAGCTACTAACTTAGAATTCGTATACACTTGAGTTTCTTAAGTACATACCAAGCTTAGGTAGCATGGATTACATAGGCTCCTAAAATAAGATGAGATTACAAACCCGCGAGGAAGGGGAAAAGACGACACGTGGCATCCAATGGGGGAGCAACATGTGGCAGCACCTCAAGCAAGTAGGTGATGCACCTACTTAGGTTCAAGTAGGTGATGCAACTTCTTGGGGGGGTAGACCCCACTGCCACGTGGCAGCCCCTAGTTGGCAGCATGATACGGTGGCCAATCATGGCTTGACACGTGTCACCCTAAGGGGATGACACGTGTCACCTCTAAGGCATCCCATGTATTTATGTTTTATGAATCTTAAAGCAAGTCATTTATCCAAAATTAGTCAAGAACTTAGAAGGAAAAACGTGAAGAAGAAAAAGGAGAAAGGCAGCCACGTTTTGGAAGAATTAAGGTAAGTTCTTCAATTTTCCTCCGTGAATTAATTATCTATGATGTTCCTCAACCCCGTGGAGGTGTATATATGTATCTTACGATGTCTACGGAATTAATTCTTAAGCTTGGAATTTGAGAGAGTTGAAAGAACAAAGCGGTAAAATGTTAAAAACTAGTTAACAAACCCATTTTTGGAGAGGACAGTTGTTAGTAATATTGGTATAACGTCTTGTGTATAGCTTCATTTCGGGTGATTCAATATGTTTTGGAAAGTTATTTCATAGGTATATAACTTTAATTTAGACTTTCATATCCATTTTTGCATTTATATTCTCGAAAAAGGGTGATGAACTGTAGAGGAGGTACTGCCCAGATTTTGGTTTTGGAAATCTTACACGGATTGCTGTTGGTGTTTTGGGCATATCATTTTGTAAAAAATTGATGTAGGGGTGATTTGAAATTGAATGAGACCCTAATACACATGTCTATAACTTTCATGAAGGACGTAAATCCTGTTTCCCTCCATTACCCCTTCGAAACGAAGCGACAAGGTAAAACAGTAAGCTGTCCAGAATTCACGTTTTGATAGTTTTGAGTGAGTTATTGCTGCAGGGGTGTAATGTATTATTGCAGGGCCTAAATTCATTCTAAAAGGGATGTGGATTATTCTGGTTGCAACAACATGGCCCCTCGTTGCGTATAATGAAAGGCGTTACAAAATAAAGGCTAGACGCCCTATTGTGATATCGTATTTTTGAATAAGTCATTTGGAGTTTATGTTGTATATTGTTGGTGTGAATTGCTGCAGGTTGTTGTTGTTGGTTGGCTATAGGTCTTAGTTACCTAATTAGAAATTTGGATAGGGCACATTATATGGGAGGTCTGTCCAATTTATGTCGACGACTTAGCGAATAAAAGAACTAGTCGGGGAAACGACTAAGGAAATAGATTCCATTAATACTAAGGTGTAACCTAGGGTGCTGGAAAGTAAAAGGGGTTGATATTCATATTGATTTCATGTTGAATAGGTTCAAAGGAAGGAGAGGCAATCAGGATAAGGAATAATTCAGACAAGGTATGTGAAGCTTTCTTTTTGCATATTTTTGGAATAAGTATGTAGAGCTATTCTTCTTTTATTTTGGCATGTATTAGATGTAAGCTATAAATGATATGTATATGACATTTGGGATTCAATCCATTCCTAAAGACCTGAGTATGAGTCGAGACTCTCGTTTACTTCTTGATATTAGAACTCCTGCAATAACTGAGTCATTGCCTTTAAGTCTTCTATGTGATGAAAACTACTACATGTAAAGCCTATCTCTTCTTTCCTTTGGAATGGCTTAATTTTAAGTGAAATGATATATGATATAGATTTGGAGATATTTTCCAAGTATGAGCTCTGAGTATAATTCGTGACTTGTCGTCACTTCTGACTATTAAAGGCCTAAAAGTAGTCAAACTATTATTCTCGAGCCTGCTATATAGTGAATAGTATGTAGAGATACAAGCTCCTTTTATTGAAGTCTCTGAAATGATCAATGTCTCTAATTGCATAACTATGTCTCTGATTGCATAATTGTGTCTCTGATTGCATAACCGTGTCTTTGATTGCATAAACCATGTTTCTGATTACATAAGCTATGTAGCATTGTCTTGATGCATGTCTGTGATTATTGATGCCCAAATTGATGTAACCCCTAATGACATCTAAAGGGTACTTCGGATGAGTACCTTCCTGGTCTTCAGGTGATAGTTCACTTGAGGGTTTCATTGAGTATTAGAGGGTAACTTAGTTGCATATAGTTTCTCATTACTCTACTCGTGCATGCTGTAACCCTTCTTTCTTCGCGTCCCATGATGGGCCGGATATTATGTCGGGCCCAGCTTTACTACTTCTTTCACCGCGTCCTGAGCCGGATGTGTATAGTTCCACGTACGAAGAGACGATTCCCTACGTCAGGTGTGATATATGTTATATGTTATGACGATACGATTATTCACTGAGTCCCGGGCCGGTTGTAATATGATAGTATATGTGGCAAAATAAGGAAGGAACTCCGAGTCCCTCCTTAGAGGGACGGGTACGATATGTATATTATGATGGTACGCTATAGACATACTCCACTCTATTTACCGAGTCCCTCACTAAAGCGGCCAGATACTTTATGTCGGCCTGCATATGAGATTAGAGTGATACATTTGCGACCCCGAGCCCCGTAGTGAACCGGATGTAATACGATGACATACATGATAATATTATACCGTATACGATGATATGATACCGTATACGATGATATGATACCATATACAATGATATGATGAAATAAAATACATAATGATACGATGACATGTGAATATGAGAAAATGCTTATGACACCGAGTTCACTAGAGGGTCGAGCACAGTATATGATGATGTGTATGATTTACGTGTCCTAAGGTATAGGTACAATAATTTGTTAAGTTGTTATACTTTTTCCCTACATCCCTATTTCAGTTATGGCCTCAGTTACGATGTGTTATGCTTTATATACTCAGTACATCTATCGTACTGACCCCTCTTTTCTTGAGGGGGCTGCATTTCATGCCCGCAGGTACAAATGTTCATTCTGGAGATCCATCAGATTAGGAGTTCCTCTTAGCTATGTCGGAAGTGCTTCACTGTTCTGGAGCCTAATTTTTAATACTGGTCACTTAATGTATATATTTGTACATTCAGGGGTACGATGGGGGCCCTGTCCCGCCATATGTTGTTGTTACTATTCCTAGAGGTCTGTAGACATATGGATGTGGGTTGTTTGTGAGTTCGTTTCGATTGTACCTATACGGCATGTTGTGAATGTTTTTGTTGTTATTGTAGCCTTGTCGGCTTGCATACCCTTATGTGTTATGAGAGGAGTGAAGGAGGCCATACGTACACGAAAAAGTTTTAACTCATTGGGGTTTTGTGTGAGTAATATCACCTTGTTCATGGTTTAATTTTACTACAACTGATAGGTGGGTATACGGTGGTCCAAGTCGGACCCTAGTTGCGGCGTACGGTGTTGGGTCATGATAGAAGGGGTTTCAGAGCAGTTCTTCCTTGGAGTGTCTACAGACCGTGTCTAGTAGAGTCTTGTTTATCGGTGTGTTGTGCACCACATCTATAGACAGAAGGCTACAGGACATTTAAGATATTACTTTCTTTCATATCTAAGATCGTGCAATAGAGCCGAGTCATAGGAACTGACATTCCCCATACTAACCTGTGATTTCAGCAGAAGGACAATATCGATAGAAAAAAAGTAACTGATGATATTGGAAGTTACACAACACGCAGGTAAGCAAAGGCACGAAAGACATATATCAGGTAAGGTATTGAAATGCGATTGACATATACAATTGAAAAGTGAAAGGAAAGGTAAACAGGAAAGTGTAATAGGTGCAACTCGAGTGGACATAATAGGTAAGTCCGTTTCCATACTGTTAATTGTGGGCGCCCTGTGCGGCTGCGATATAAGATGATATGACTATATATGTGTGCCCTATATGGATGATATGTTATACAATATAAATATATATATATGTGTGCCCTATGAGGCATTGTTTGTATTTTCTGCGTGTAGGTGTTTAGATAGTAAGAAATACAGAGGAAACTCTGCCCAAATTTTTGTAGAAATAAAAAGAGAATGAGATACAGGGCTGTAGTATGTCTTGAAAGGTTGTGCTCACAAAAATGATGAGATTTGACTAAAAAAGTATGGTTGACCTCGAGAAACAAGTTAATTATGGAATTAATGGCAATAGAAACTAGGAGGTCAATATTCGTATAGTAGAATGAAGTTAGAAAGGAAGGTCATGTAAAACTAATATTTTTTGGAGGATATAGGAGTAACATGGAATGTAAAGATAGGTGTGAAACGGAAAAGCAAGCTACGGAACAAATAAGGAAGATTTATCAAGTTCTATAAGGAAAGTTTCAAATAAAGGTTGTGTGATGACAAAAAGGACAACTAGTACAAGGAAATAAAGAGTAATATGGAATTCCTTGCGCCCAACCAAAAATGCAAAATGAGCTGGAGGAATAATAGAGAAGTTATAATATAGGCGTTCAAGATAGATGTGATTAATTAAGTATGAGTACCGAACAAAAAGGGAGATAGACTGTTACGAATTGAAAGTATAGTATGATGAAAGAGTAATAAAATAAGGCCCCTATTACAATGAAGTTAATATGGTTTTAAGCAGGATTAGAAGGGAGCCTAAAGCACATGACAAAGATGAAAGTTCAGAAGGCATAATGAAGTTAATATACGTGACTCCACCTTGTGGTTAGTGAGATCCTGCAATGAGAGGGTATGTCGATTTGTAGAACAACTGCTGCATTACGAGGTTATTAGAAGAATAAGCTATATCCACGGGAACAAAGTTAGTATAATGACGAAGATTGAAACATGAGTCATTAAAGTATAAGTAAACTCGAATGGGGAATTTGCACCAATTATGAGCCCTCGCTAATTACTTATTGGGATGAATGGAATGTGGCTTTGAATGCACTGCTACATTACGGATATTACTCGAGTATCAATCGTTAAATGAGATTTTATACGATACATTGCGAATAATAAAGCACCCTACGATTATGCTAGGGTTTCCTAGAAAGGCAACCTAACGTGGGGATGATTTAACAGAAGGTGTAGATATGGTGCAACACGTTAAATATGTTGGAGTAAGAATCATTCGCGTGTGAATAGATAATATTAAATGGAGGATGAAATGGGTACACCCTAAAAGGGGGGAAGTGGAAAAGAGAAGTATAAGCGTAAGAGAAAATTAACTGACGCTATCGTATGTAAATGAGAACGCTTAAACCTCCAATGAGACCCCATAAGGGATGGACGTGATCATACCCGCACTAATGCACCAGATTCGGTCAAAACTCCGAAGTTAAGCGTGCTTGGGTAAGAGTAGCACTAGGGATGGGTGACCCCCTGGAAAGTGAAAAAGGGAACGAAACAAGTATGACAAAAAGAGATTATAAAGGCGTGTTAGTACAATGAAGCATATAGAACAGAGTAAGACAAGAGCAGAAAAGATTATGACTTAAATACAACGCACTTCATGAAAATGGCAGAAGAATAATTGTGCAGCTTACGAACATTGGCATACTAAGAGCAAAATGATTATTCGATAAAAGGAAGTCAGTAATAGCAATGTGATTGCCATATTTAGAATCTATTAAAGAAAAGTTTAAGATGGTTCGAGGCAGAACTATTAAGATATAATCGATATTAAGGACAAAAGCCATAGCGGAGCCCTGACCTCGACCGAAGGAGGTAAGCCTCTAGTATAGAGAAACTAAATCTGAATGGCTCTACGTACCTACACACATTTGTGTAAGAATTACAGTATATAATGTGTGGTAATAAAACTAGAAGGAAGATCTGAGTAAAAGAGCAAGATAGCATACCTAAGGTGTTACAAGTAGAATTAAGAGGAGTTGTGTAATGGCTAAAATGAAGAGGAGCATCAGAGGCTTGATAGCCTGTTATGAGGGATGGGAATCCTAACTCGGGAATGGAAGGAGATTAATGTAGGTTATAGTCCAAGCTGACCTCACACTCTATGGAAGTATAAGTGTATATGGGTTTTGATGGATACAGCTGCCTATGAGTGGGACCTACTGTCCGATTTAAAGCAATACATTTAGTTCTAATACATCAATGCTCTGCAAGTATATCAACGGCCCTCCCAGAATATTTCCCAGGGAGGAGGTCTATGTAATAGAGAGTTATCCTACGAGGGGCAACTTATTGCCATCCTAGACCGACAAATTAAAATGGGTGCGAACTAAGGACGTAGCTTTTGTCAAATGGTGTGGCGGAATAATAATCTTGAAGAAATACCTTAGGAAACTGAAGAGGACATGAAACACAGGTATCCGTACCTATTCCCAAATGTCTATGGGTAAACCCCCACTCCTGGAACTCACATATTAATTACATGGATTACCATGTATGTTATTGCAATAGAAGGGAATCTCCCTACAGTTTGTATAAAGTCTTAAGGGAAGTTTTATTCAATATTCGAGGACGAATGTTCTAAAGGGGGGAAGGATGTTACACCCCACACTCTCAAGCTTGGAATGTCTCTTAAGTTCTTTAGAAATTATCATGTGAGCCAGATAAGCTACGACACTATCAAACGACTCCAAGGAAAGGAGAATGTGATACCCTATAGTAGAGAAGGTTGGAAATAGAGTCATAAGAATCCGGAAGGAATTGGAGGCCAAGTAATGAGTTGTAGGACTCCATTTACCTACATAACCTACTAACTTAGAAGTCGTATACACTTGAGTTTTTTAAGGACATACCAATCTTACGTAGCATGGATTACATAGGCTCCTAAAATAAGACGAGATTACAAACCCATAAGGAAGGGGAAAAGACGACGGTGGCATCCACTGGGGAGCGACACGTGGTAGCACCTCAATCAAGAAGGTGATGCACCTACTTAGGGTCAAGTAGGTGATGCATCTTCTTAGGGGGGAGTGGACCCCACTTCCACATGGCAACCCCTAGTTGGCAGCATAATACGGTGGCCAATCATGGCTTGACATGTGTCACCCTAAGGGACTGACATATGTCACCTTCAAGGCAGCCCATGTATTTATATTTTATGACTATTAAAGCAAGTCATTTATCCAAAATCAGCCAAGAACTTAGAAGGAAAAACATGAAGAAGAAAAAGGAGAAAGGCAGCCACGTTTTGGAGGAATTAAGGTAAGTTCTTCAATTTTCCTTTGTAAATTAATTATCTATGATTTAACTCAACCCCGTGGAGGTGTATATATGTATCTTACAATGTATACGAAATTAATTCTTCATCTTGGAACTTGAGAGAAAGTTGAAAGAACAAAGAGGGAAAATGTTAAAAACTAGTTAACAAACCCGTTTTTGGAAGGGACAGTTGTTAGTAATATTGGTATAAGTTCTTGTGTATAGATTTATTTCGGGTGATTCAATATATTTTGGAAAGGTATTTCATACTTATATAACTTTAATTTATACTTTCAAATCCAGTTTTGCTTTTAGATTATCGAAAGATGGTGATGAAGTGTAGAGGAGGTACTGCCCAAATTTTAGTTTTGGAAATCTTACATGGATTGCTGTTGGTGTTTTGGGCATATCGTTTTATACAAAATTGATGTAGGGGTGATTCTAAATAGTATGCGACCCTAAGACAGATGTATATAACTTTCAAGAAGGACGTAAATCCTATTTCCCTCCATTACCCCTTCGAAACGAAGCGATAAGGTAAAACAGTAAGCTATCCAGAATTCACATTTTGATAGTTTTGAGTGAGTTGTTGCTGCAAGGGTGTAATGTATTATTGCAGGTCCTAAATGCATTCTAAAAGGGATGTGGATACTTCTGGTTGCAGCCACATGACACCTCGTTGCGTATAATGAAAGGCGTTACAAAATAAAGGTTAGACCCCCTATTGTGATATCGTATTTTTGAATAAGTTGTTTGGAGTTTATGTTGTATATTGTTGGTGTGAATTGCTGCAGGTTGTTGTTGTTGGTTGGATGTAGGTCTTAGGGACCTAATAGGAAATTTGGATAGGGCACATTATAGGGGAGGTGCTGCCCAATTCTCGTCGAAAACTTAGCGAATAGCAGAACTAGTCAGGGAAACGACTAAGGAAATAGATTCCATTAATACTAAGGTGTAACCTAGGGTGATGGAAAGTAAAAGGGGTTGATATTCATATTACTTTCTTGTTAAATAGGTTCAACAGACGGCGAGGTAAGTAGGATAAGGAATAATTCAGACAAGGTACGTGAAGCTTTCTTTTGGCATGTCTTAGATGTAAGCTATAAATAATATGTATATGACATTTGGGATTCAATCCATTCGTAAAGCCCTGAGTATGAGTCGAGACTCTCGTTTACTTCTTGATATTAGAACTCCTACAATAACTGAGTCATTGCCTTTAAGTCTTCTTTCCTTTGGAATGGCTTAATTTTAAGTGAAATGATATATTATATAGATTTGGAGAAACTTCCAATTATGAGCTCTGAGTATAATTCGTGACTTGTAGTCACTTCTGACCATTAAAAGCCTGAAAGTAGTCAAACTATTATTCTCCTGCTATATAGTGAATAGTAAGTGGAGATACAAGCTCCTTTTCTTAAAGGCTCTGAAACGATCAATGTTTCTAATTGCATAACTGTGTCTCTGATTGCATAACTGTGTCTCTGATTGCATAACCGTGTCTTTGATTGCATAAACCATGTTTCTGATTGCATAAGCTATGTAGCATTGTCTTGATGCATGTCTGTGATTCTTGATGGAAATGAGCTGGAAGAATAATAGAGAAGTTATAATATAGGCATTCAAGATAGATGTGATTAATTAAGTATGAGTACCGAACAAAAAGGGAGATAGACAGTTTTGAATTTAAAGTATAGTATGATGAAAGAGTAATAAAATAAGGCCCCTATTACAACGAAGTTAATATGGTTTTAAGCAGGATTAGAAGGGAGCCTAAAACACATGACAAAGATGAAAGTTCAGAAGGCATAATAAAGTTAATATACGTGACTCCACCTTGATGGTTAGTGAGATCCTGCAAGGAGAGGGTATGTCGATTTGCAGAACAACTGCTGCATTACGAGGTTATTAGAAGAATAAGCTATATCCACGGGAATAAAGTTAGTATAATGACGAAGCTTGAAACATGAGTCATTAAAGTATAAGTACACTCGAGTGGGGAATTTGCACCAATTATGAGCCCTCGCTAATTACTTATTGGGATGAATGGAATGTGGCTTTGAATGCACTGCTACATTACGGATATTACTCAAGTATCAATCGTTAGATGAGATTTTATATGATACATTGCGAATACTAAAACACCCTACGGTTATGCTAGGGTTTCCTAGAAAGGCAACCTAACGTGGGGATGATTTAACAGAAGATGTAGATATGGTGCAACACGTTAAATATGTTGGAGTAAGAATCATTCGCGTGTGAATAGCTAAAATTAAATGGAGGATGAAATGGGTACACCCTAAAAGGGGGGAAGTGGAAAAGAGAAGTATAAGCGTAAGAGAAAATTAACTGACGCTATCGTATGTAAATGAGAATGCTTAAACCTCAAACGAGACCCCATAAGGGATGGACGCGATCATACCCGCACTAATGCACCAGATTCGGTCAAAACTCCGAAGTTAAGCGTGCTTGGGTAAGAGTAGCACTGGGATGGGTGACCCCCTGGAAAGTGAAAAAGGGAACGAAACAAGTATGACAAAAAGAGATTATAAAGGCGTGTTAGTACAATGAAGCATATAGAACAGAGTAAGACAAGAGAAGAAAAGATTATGACTTAAATACAACACACTTCATGAAAATGGCACAAGAATAATGGTGCAGCTTACGAACATTGGCATACTAAGAGGAAAATGATTATTCGATAAAAGAAAGTCAGTAATAGCAATGTGATTGCCATATTTAGAATCTATTAAAGAAAAGTGTAAGATGGTTCGAGGTAGAACTATTAAGATATAATCGATATTAAGGACAAAAGCCATAGCGGAGCCCTGAACTCGACTGAAGGAGGTAAGCCACTAGTATAGCGACACTAAATCTAAATGGTTCTTCGTACCTACATACATTTGTGTAAGAATTACAGTATATAATATGTGGTAATAAAACTAGAAGGAAGATCTGAGTAAAAGAGCAAGATAGCATACCTAAGGTGTTACAAGTAGAATTAAGAGGAGTTGTGTAATGGCTAAAACAAAAAGGAGCATCAGAGGCTTGATAGCCTGTTATGAGGGATGGGAATCCCAACTCGGGAATGGAAGGCGATTAATGTAGGTTATAGTCCAAGCTGACCTCACACTCTACGGAAGTATAAGTTTATATGGGTTATGATGGATAGAGCTGCCTATGAGTGGGACCTACTGTCCGATTTAAAGCAATACATTTAGTTCTCATAGATCAATGCTCTGCACGTATATCAACGGCCCTCCCAGAATATTTCCCAGGGAGGAGGGCTATGTAACAGGGAGTTATTCTACGAGGGGGCAACTTATTGCCATCCTGGATCGACAAATTAAAAGGGGCGCGAACTAAGGACGTAGCTTTTGTCAAGATGCCATGGCGGAATAAGAATCTTGAAGAAATAACTTGGGAAACTGAAAAGGACATGAAACACAGGTATCCGTACTTATTCCCAAATATCTATGGGTAAACCCCCACTCCTTTAACTCATATATTAATTACTTGGATTAACATGTATGTTATTGCAATGGAAGGGAATCTCCCTACAGTTTGTATAAAGTCTTAAGGGAAGTTTTATTCAATATTCGAGGACGAATGTTCAAAAGAGGAGAAGGATGTTACACCCCACACTCTCGAGCTCGGAATGTCTATTAAGTTCTTTAGACATTATCATGTGAGCCGAATAAGCTACGACACTATCAAACTACTCCAAGGAAAGGAGAATGTGATACCCTATAGTAGAGAAGGTTGGAAATAGAGTCATAAGAATCCGGAAGGAATTGGAGGCCAAGTAATGAGTTGTAGGACTCCATTTACCTACATAACCTACTAACTTAGAAGTCGTATACACTTGAGTTTTTTAAGGACATACCAATCTTACGTAGCATGGATTACATAGGCTCCTAAAATAAGACGAGATTACAAACCCATAAGGAAGGGGAAAAGACGACGGTGGCATCCACTGGGGAGCGACACGTGGTAGCACCTCAATCAAGAAGGTGATGCACCTACTTAGGGTCAAGTAGGTGATGCATCTTCTTAGGGGGGAGTGGACCCCACTTCCACGTGGCAGCCCCTAGTTGGCAGCATGATACGGTGGCCAATCATGGCTTGACACGTGTCACCCTAAGGGACTAACACGTGTCACCTCCAAGGCAGACCATGTATTTATGTTTTATGACTCTTAAAGCAAGTCATTTATCCAAAATCAGCCAAGAACTTAGAAGGAACAACGTGAAGAAGAAAAAAGAGAGAGAGAGCCACGTTTTGGAAGAATTAAGGTAAGTTCTTCAATTTTCCTCCGTGAATTAATTATCTA
This sequence comes from Solanum dulcamara, assembly GCF_947179165.1. NCBI lineage: Eukaryota > Viridiplantae > Streptophyta > Magnoliopsida > Solanales > Solanaceae > Solanum > Solanum dulcamara. The sequence continues at coordinate 23,623,727 of NC_077244.1, forward strand.
TGATGTTCCTCAACCCCATGGAGGTGTATATATATATCTTACGATGTCTACGGAATTAATTATTCAGCTTGAAACTTGAGAGAAAGTTGAAAGAACAAAGAGGGAAAATGTTAAAAACTAGTTAACAAACCGGTTTTTGGAGGAGACAGTTGTTAGTAATATTGGTATAATTTCTTGTGTATAGCTTCATTTTGGGTGATTTAATGTTTTTGAAAGGTATTTCATAGTTATATAACTTTTATTTAGACTTTCAAATCCATTTTTGCTATTAGATTCTCGAAAGATGGTGATGAAGTGTAGAGGAGGTACTGCCCAGATTTTGGTTTTGGAAATCTTACATGGATTGTTGTTGGTGTTTTGGGCATATTTTTTTGTAAAATATTTATGTAGGGGTGGTTTAAAATTGTATGCTACCCTAAGACACATTTCTATAACTTTCATGAAGGACGTAAATCCTGTTTCCCTCCATTACCCCTTCGAAACGAAGCGACAAGGTAAAACAGTAAGCTGTCCAGAATTCACGTTTTGATAGTTTTGAGTGAGTTGTTGCTGCAGGGGTGTAATGTATTATTGCAGGGCCTAAATTCATTCTAACAGGGATGTGGATGCTTCTGGTTGCAGCAACATGGCCCCTCGTTGCGTATAATGAAAGGCGTTACAAAATAAAGGCTAGACGCCCTATTGTGATATCGTATTTTTGAATAAGTCATTTGGAGTTTATGTTGTATATTGTTGGTGTGAATTGCTGCAGGTTGTTGTTGTTGGTTCTCTATAGGTCTTAGGGACCTAATTAGAATTTTGTATAGGGCACATTATAGGGGAGGTCTGCCCAATTTTCGTCGACGACTTAGCGAATAAAAGAACTAGTCGGGGAAACGACTAAGGAAATAGATTCCATTAATACTAAGGTGTAACCTAGGGTGCTAGAAAGTAAAATGGGTTGATATTCATATTGCTGTCATGTTGAATAGGTTCAAAGGACGGCGAGGCAATCAGGATAAGGAATAATTCAGACAAGGTATGTGAAGCTTTCTTTTGGCACATTTTTGGAATAAGTATGTAGAGCTATTCTTCTTTTATTTTGGCATGTCTTAGATATAAGCTATAAATGATATGTATATGGCATTTGGGATTCAATCCATTCATAAAGCCCTGAGTATGAGTCGACACTCTCGTTTACTTCTTGATATTAGAACTCCTGTAATAACTGAGTCATTGTCTTTAAGTCTTCTATGTGATGAAAACTAGTACATGTAAGGCATATCTCTTCTTTCCATTGGAATGACTTAATTTAAAATGAAATTATATATGATTTAGATTTGGATAAAATTCCAATTATGAGCTCTGAGTATAATTCGTGACTTGTAGTCACTTCTGACTATTAAAAGCCTGAAAGTAGTCAAACTATTATTCTCGAGCCTGCTATATAGTGAATAGTAAGTGGAGATACAAGCTCCTTTTCTGGAAGGCTCTGAAATGATCAATGTCTCTGATTGCATAATTGTGTCTCTGATTGCATAATTGTGTATCTAATTGCATAACCGTGTCTCTGATTGCATAAACCATGTTTCTAATTGCATAAGCTATGTAGCATTGTCTTGATGCATGTCTGTGATTCTTGATGCCCAAATTGATGTAACCCCTAATGACATCTAAAGGGCACTTCGTATGAGTACCTTCCTATTCTTCAGGTGACAGTTCACTTGAGGGTTTCATTGAGTCTCAGAGGGTGACTTAGTTGCATATAGTTTCTCATTACTCTACTCCTGCATGCTGTAACCCTTCTTTCTTCGCGTCCCACGATTGGCCGGATATTATGTCTAGCCCAGCTTTACTACTTCTTTCACCGCGTCCCAGGCCGGATATATATAGTTCGACGCACTAGGAGACGATGCCGTACGTGAGGTGTGATATAAGGAAGGAACACCGAGTCCCTCCTTAGAGGGCCGGGTACGGTATGTATATTATGATGGTACGCTATATACGTACATCACTCTATTCACCGAGTGCATCACTAAAGTTTTAACTCATTGGGGTTTTGTGTGAGTAATATCACCTTGTTCATGGTTCAATTTGACTACAACTGATAGGTGGGTATACGGGGGTCCAAGTCGGACCCCAGTCGCGGCCTACGGGGTTGGGTCGTGACATTGTCAACAAGTGAAAGTTGAACATCAAAAGTGATGTCTAGCTCAAGAAATCAAAATAATTACTTGGAAGTGGGAAGATGTGAATATGGACTTTGTCACGGGTTTGGCTCGTACTAGAAGACAAAATGATTCTATTTGGGTTATTATGGGCCGGATGATGAAATTGGCGCCTTTTCTATCGGTCAAGACATCTTATTATGCCAAAGATTATTCTAAGGTGTATATTTGAGTACTTGTAAAACTTTATGGTATTCCTTTATCAATTATATTGGATAGAGGTACCCAATTCACTTCACATTTTTGGAAGTTATTTAAGAAAGGTCTTGGTAATAGAGTTAAGCTAAGTATCGCTTTCCATCTTCAAATCGATGGACAAGCCAAAAGAACAATTCAAACCTTGGAGGATATGTTAAGGGCATGTGTAATTGATCTTAGAGGAGACATTGATTGAGTTTTCCTACAATAATAGTTATCACTATAGCATCCAAATGGCTCCTTTTAAATCCTTGTAGGAGAGAAAATGTAGGTCTCCAGTGGGGTAGTTTGAAGTGGGTGAGATGGCATTTATTGGTCCATATTTTGTAGTTGATGCAATGGAGAAAGTAATGCTCGTAACAGAAGGATTGAAAATGGCTCAAAGTCGTCAAAAGCTCTATTTAGACATTAAGAGGAGAGAGCTTGAATTTTATGAGGATGATATGGTATATTTGAAAATTTTACCTATGAAAGAGGTAATGCGGTTTGGTAAGAAAGGGAAGTTGAGTCCTAGATATATAGGACCCTATAGAATATTGAAGCACATTGTCAAAGTAGCATACAAGTTAGACTTGCCACTTGAGTTGGCTTTGGTTCATCCGGTATTTCATGTGTCAATGTGGAGAAAGTTTGCAGGCAATCCAAATTCTATCATGCTAATGGAGAATACAAGTATTGAAGAGAATTTGACTTATGAGGAGGTCCCGGTTGAGATTTTACACTAGCAAGTGAAGAGGTTAAGAAATAAAGATGTTGTGTCCGTCAAAGTGTTATGGATGAATCAACAAGTAGAGAGTGCTACGTGGGAAGTGGAATCAGACATGATGAAGCGTTATCCGTATCTCTTTCCTTCCACTCAAGCCTAAAGGTACAAAGTTGTTCATGATCAAATCGATTAAACTACTATGTTTTAGTTCCATGTGTCATTCATATGCATGCATGATTCCTGAAAATGATTCTTTTACTTAAGGACTATGTCTTATGTTCAGTATGAAGTTTACATGTTCTATACATTTTTTTCAAGTGTCCTCATGTTTATATTGGGTTGCTAGTCCTTTTTCCATGTCTTTCCTATATTAGTTGAATCTCATTCCCAGACGAATGTTCCCAAGGGGGAGATATTGTAGCATTCCTCAAAATACTCATAACTGCCTTAAAAATGCCTTTGGAATAGGCCACTCATGTAATGCATTATCCTTAATCTTTTTGGCAAATCTGAGTCCAAAATATCCATCAAGGGGTCAAAACCATTGGGGTATTAGTCTCGGTGGATTTTTAGGACCCGTATATTGAAAGATAGATTTTTCAAAGAAACTGCATAAAATAATAAAGTGCCGGCAAGTCCGCATTGCGGACTTGCTCCCGTTCAATGCAATTTTTATTGAGTCAAAATCTAGCCAAAATCTCGTTCACTCAAAATTTGCTTATCAGGGAGCACCTCCATGTCGCAAACCTGGGAGATCATTTTTGTCCGAATTTAGTTTTTAATTAAAGGCACTTTAGATTTTTTACTAATTGTTAGTTGATGAACCTAGACATTTTAGGACTTAATTTATCTCTATAAATTGACCTAAACCTCTAATTCTATTCGTTCTTCTACAATTCACCTACTCAAATATTTCTCTCTCTACAAAAGAGTCTCAAGGACTCCGTTGAAGACTTCAAGTAAATTCACTCAAAACTCTTAGTTCTTCCAAATTATTTGGTTTTCTCACTCATGGTTTGTGGGTATTGATTCATAGATTCTTTCGTTCATGAAGCCCAATTAAATTTTCAAATTTTCTATCAAATTAAAGTATGGTACTTTATGGGTTCTATGATCGCTATTCCAATATCATGAATTACAATTCAAGTTATAATTATGAGTCTATTTTAATATAAATTAATGGTTATTGCATTGAATTAAAGAGGTTTTCCATGAATCTCCTACATTGATCTCTAGGGTTCATGATATTAATTATGGGTATTTTTAGTTATACTTCTGAATGATCTTATCTTTATGAATTGTGTATGGGCTGATAGAAAGTATATGATCATGCATATTTTCAAGTCAATTTCATGATTTTCATGTCAATTGATCATGCATTCATTTTTTACCCTAATTTCCAATTATGATCATAGATATAAGCATGTTTCAAATTATGATTTTCATGCAAATTATGAAAAAGGTGATGTAGGGCCTAATGTGGTGCCTTAAGGCCTAATGATATAAACTATTTATGTATAATTTGTAACGTGGAAGGACAATACCCTCATTGCACTTATGTTATGAAAATGAGCTACTCTATGATTTCAAAACTATGATCATGACTATGATATATGTCATTATGATTTCTATGATATGTATGTATTCCATGGGATTTGACTTAGCACCGAGTGGACTTAAGGTGGGGGCCTTACCAAAAGCCCTAGTAGCAACCTCATGCCTCTTAAACTACCTGCCACTATAGGTTGGCTTCATGGCCTAGATATTGGATCCACATATAGTGTATGTATGACCCACCTAGCTGGGTAGAGTCTACTTTGACAAGTAGATTTCCCTTTTTTCTTCGTTGTATGGGGAGACAACGGGATTCCATATTATAGCTCGCGTGGTCTTATTTTCAGTTATGATTCCTATCCCATATATGTACGGCCTAATATGTATTTTCATGATCGAAATTATGCTTTTCTAATGATTTGGTCACTATGATTTTCTTATGACTTTAATTATCTCATCTTATCATGTGTTTTTCTTTACCTTTGCATACCATGATTTAAGTTGCATATCATGCTCTCATACTTAGTACATTCTAACATACTAATGCATGCATTTTGCCTACATTGTCTTATAAAGTAGGGGTTTAGATTGAAGATCATATTCATTCACATGGCTAGTTAAACTTTCCTATCCGGTGGTGTTTGTGGTGAGTCCTTATTTATCGGAGACTAGTCATCGAGTTAGTAATTATTTTTAAAGACTTTTGTTACATTTCATATTGAGGGTGAGCTAGGGACATGTCTTGGCCCCCACCGATGCTCATAAATAGAGGCATCTAGTTGGACAAATGCTTCGTGTCTATGTTGTCATTTGATATTCTTTTTTTCTACTAATGGTAAATTCTCTTACAATGTTTCCTCTTTTATTTTACCTTATGTATGCTTATGATATATAAAAAAGGCTTGGTACGAGCTCTTCAGGGTTTTAATCACCATGTTATGACTAGGCCCTACGTCGGATCATGATAATTTTGCACCGGTACATTCCAGATGATTTTCACATGCTTTAGAATGATTCTGTTGACATTGATGATCCTTTGACCTTTGTTGAGATGTCGGTTGCTATACTAGCCAGAGATGTTCACCAGCTTCGTTCCAGGTCCATCTATGTGGTTAAGGTCCAGTGGCGATATTGTCTGATCTAGAGGCTACCTAGGAGACCGAATAAGTGATACAGGAGCAGTTCCCCAGCTTATTTGAGCCTTTAGATAGATCCTTGTCTTTACTTTTATGGATGAAAATTCTTTTAGTAGTGGATGTTTTAATGACGACCCTCTGGTCATTTTTAATCTTCTTGTTTTGTATTGTCGTTTAAAGCATTCCTATATTGACCCTAATTCATTTATAACCTGATGGCATGGGTAGCTCAGTCTCCTGATCGTTCGTTTGGATTTTATGCCTGTTTCCCTATTTTGAAGCTTTTATAACTTGAAAAGTTGACTTCAATCTTAACTTCAGGTAAATGAACTCAAAAGAAAATTTTGATAGTTCCATCAGCTCTAAAAATGGACAAATTAGACTAGTTTCATGGTTGGCCAAGTATCAAGGCAATCAGTATGAGTTTGGAGCCATTCAATGCTTTAGCCTTTGAAACATGGCCTAAGGTTGAATTTGGTTAATATTCTTGGTAAATGTACTCGGATTAAAATTTCATCAGTTAGGTTAGATCTTAAATGTTGAGTTTAGTCCAGAACGACCTTTTATGCGTGTCCCGAGGCTTTCACTCTCATTCTAAGCCCTTTTATGGTTTTGGTTTAAATTGGTGCTTGGGCGTGGGACCCACTTTACATGTAACGGCCTCAATTTAAAATTTTGACTGCACTATTAAATCTAGAATGTTGTTTCCAATCATAATTCACATATGGTTTGCATTCATGGGACTCCGAATGGGTTCGGAGCATCAAATAATAAAATTTTAGACTGTAATATCACTATTCATAGCAATTATTGCTCACATCAAATTTTTGAGATTTAAGTCCCAACTTTGATAAATGATTTCTCCACCATTTTGAGTCAATTTTAGTGATTCAAAGGTTCAAATTAAAGGGACTTTCTAGAGAAATGCATTGGTAAGCTCGTAAAGTGAATTGAGAACTCCGTTTGTGGTAAATTTCTTATTTTTTATTATCTTTTGTGGTTTTCAGAGTGAAATTTTGAAGAATTTTGAGAAGTGAATTCTTGGCCCATTTAGGTACGAGTTGAGCAATTCAAAGGCCTATCTCAGGTACAATTTCATGTAGAATGTCCTGGTGTTATCAAAAATTGATTTGGGGCATTTTTTGAGGTAAAAATCTCGATTATAACCTCTTTTGTTAAATTTCATAGTGGAATTTTGATAAACTTTGCTGACAAGATTATTGGGCATTTTAAGTCCAATTTTGGAAGTTCATGATGAAAAATTGTGGGGTTTTTCATGAGTAATGTCAAGATGTCCCTTTTGTGTGGTCCAAGGAATGTTAGTTGATCTTTCAGAGGCTCAAGGAGTTTCTTACCACTGCTCATGTTTTGACTCTTCTGGTTGAGGGTGAGAGCTTTTTAATATATTTTGATGCTTCTAGTTACATCTTGGGTGTGTTCTGATGTAGTGGGGCCGAGTTTTTTTTATGCTTCCAGAAAGTTGAGAGCGCATGAGTGCAACCACCCCACTCATGATTTAGAGTTTGCAGCAGTAGTTTTTGCATTCAAAATATGGACACTACATATACGGGGTACATTGTGAGATATATATAGTTCACCAAAACCTATAGTAAATTATGAGTCAGAGGGAACTTAATTATAGATAGTAGGGCTGGATTAAGCTTTTAGCAGATTATTACATTTCTATCCTCTACCATCTAGGCAAGGCAAATGTTGTAGCGGACGTCTTTAGCCGGAAGGCGGAGGGGGGGGGTGTGTGTGTGGGAATTTTAGCTTACTTGCTTGCTGTGGAATGACCCCTAGCCTTGGACATCCGGTCTTTGGCTTATGGGATGGTCAGGTTTGATATCCCAAATTCTCGACTAATTTTGGTTTTTATGGGAGCACGATCATCTTTATAGAAATATATTCATGGCCAACAGTTTGAGGATGGAATTTGGTAGAGCTTTGGGAGTTGGTATTTCTAGGCAAGGGTGGCCAGGCTTTTATAGATTCAGATGGGGAAGTACAGTTTGACATTCACGTTTGCGTTCCCAGAGTTGGAGACTCTATTCAGTTGATCCTTCGCGAGGCCCACAATTCCAGATACTCTATTCATCTGGGCACTGAAAAGATGTATCATGATTTGAGATAACATTATTGGTTGTATGGAATGAGGAGAGATATAGAAGAGTATGTATCATGTTGTTTGAGTTCCCAACAGTTTAGGCTGATCATCAGTGGCCTGATGGGGTGTTTTAGAGATTACCTATTACCATGTGGAAATAGGAGCGCATTACCATGGACTTTATGATGGGATTACCTCAGATACCTAGAGGTAGTGATGGTATTTGGGTCATCATTTATCAATTTACCAAGTCATCACACTTCTTACCAATGAGCTCTGCTATCAGTGTAGAGCATCTAGCTCGGGCCTATATTCAAGAGGTGGTCTATGTTCATGGAGTACCAGTGTGTATTATATTAGATAGGGGGTCTAAGTTTACTTCTAGTTTCTGGAGAGCATTTCAAAGAGATTTGGGCACCCAAGTTGATCTTAGAATGACATTTCATCCATAGATCGATGGCCAGTAAGAGTGCATTATTAAGGTTTGGGAAGATATGTTGCTAGCTAGTGTGTTGGAGTTTGGGGATTATTGGGAGAAGTACTTGGATCTGATGGAGTTAGCATACAACAATACCTACCACTCTAATATTCAGATGGCCCCGTTTGAGGCTTTATATGATAGGCGTTGTAGCACTTCGGTTGGTTAGTTCGAGTCTTCAAAGCCTAGGCCACATGGTACTAATTTACTATAGGATGCCTTAGTTAGGGTCTAGATTATTCAGGGTAGACTAAGGATGGATCAGAGTAGATACTAGAGTTATGATGATCGCAAGCGCAACCTTTGTACTTTAAGGTTGGGGATCGTGTATTCTTTCGGGTATCCCTATTCAAGTGTGTGATTAGATTTGGCAGTTGGGGTAACCTTAGCCCTAGGTATATTGTGCCTTTTGAAATTATTAGGAGAGTTAGCGAGGTTTCTTATGAGTTGTCTCTACCTTTAGCATTTTTGGCTATACATCCAGTTTTTCATGTTTCTATTTTGCACCGGTACATTTCAAAGTATTCCCATGTTCTTTGGAATGATTCTATAGAGATGGATGATCCTCTGACCTTTGTTGAGAAGTCAGTTATTATATTTGTGAGTGATGTTCACCAGCTTCGTTCCAGGTCCATCCATGTGGTTAAGTTCTAGTGGTAACATTTTCTGATTGAGGAGGCTACATGGGAGATCGAACAGGAGATGCATGAGCGGTTCCCCTTCTTATTTGAGCCTTCAGATAGATCCTTGTCCGTACTTTGACAGATGAATGTTCTTTTAGAAGTTGATATTGTAATGACTCTCCCGGTCATTTTCATGCTTCTACTTCCATATTATCATTTAAAGTATTCCTCTAGCTACCCAGGTCATTTATGACATACAGAGGTGTCACGACCCAACCCTGTAGGCTGTAACTAGGTCCGACCTGGACCCTCATATATATATCTATCAGCTATAGTCAAGTTGAACTGTGTGTGATGTGATACTATACACAAAAACCCCAATGGATCAAAAAATTTTCATATACCTATAGCCTCTTTCACCTGTATTCTAATATGAAAGGGAACGCAAGCCGACAAGGCTTCTATAACATAAAAACATTTACAATGCATCGTATGAGCACAACTGAACCAAACATACAAACAACCCACATACACATGTCTACATACCTCTACGAGTATTAACTATATCATATGGCGGAACAGGGCCCCCGCTGTACCCCTGAATAAACGAATATATACATCGAATAACCAGCATCAAAAGTTAGACCTCGGAACAGTGGAGAACTTCCAACATAGTTGAGTGGAAATTCTAAGCCGGTGGATCTCCAAAATGAACAGTTGTACCTGCGGGCATGAAACGCAGTCCCTCGGAGAACGGGGGGTCAGTACGATATATGTACTATGTATATAAAGCATAACATAACATAACTGAGATAACAACTGAAATAGGAATGTAGAAAACAAGTATGACAGTTAATAATTCACTATACATGCATCTTATACAAAGAGGGCATGTATAGCATCCTCACATATCACTCCCAGCCTGCTATGGGACTCGGTGTTTCCATATCATCGTATACGGAATCATACCATCGTATACGACATTATTACATACATTACAAGTACCTCTTTATGTTCTCATATATATGCCTATCTATCATATTCGGCCTTTTAGTGAGAGTCTTGGTGAAAGAATAGTGTACATGTCGTACCGCACCCGACCCACTATGGGACTTGGTGCCATTATCACATAGTAAAATATACCAAGGAACATTTGGCTCGATCCATAATTTAAAATAATGTCGAGGAACGTACGACCCGATCCATATTTTAAAACAATGCCAAGAAATGTATGGACCAATCCATATTTTCTATCATATAATAATATATATATACGACACGGGATGCGATGACGAGCATCTTCACATATGGCATCATCATATGCTTTACTTCATCATATACATCATTTCATCCTCGTATACTTCATACATATATATAGCCGACCTGGGACTCGGTGAATAAATAGTAAAGATAGGCACGACCGCATTTCCGACCCCCTTATGGGACTCAGAGGAATATGGGTTACAGTGTGCACGAGTAGAGTGGTGAGATACTATATGCAACTAAGTCATCATTGGAGACTCAATGAAACAGTCAAGTGAACCGTCACCTAAAGACCAGTGTAGTTATCGTCTTAAGTACCTTCTAAACATCGTTAAGGATCATATCAACTGGAGTTTTAAGAATTGCAGACGTGTATCGCGGCAAGGTTAAACAGCTTATGGAAGTAGAGATATTTTTCATCGTAGAGATCTTAGAAATAGGTACTTATGCATTCAATTATTATTGATCAGATAGGAGACTCGAGGGTAGTAGTTCAACTACTTTAAGAATTTAACATCAAGTAGTGAATAAAAGTCACGAGTTACACTCGGAGCTTATAACTAGACCAACTTCAACCTCATATCATATACCATTTCCTTTATACTTAAGACATTCCGAAAAGAGAAAGAGACAAGCTTTACATATACTACTATTCATGATCTAAGAGCCTTAAAAGGCAATAACTCAACTATTACAGGAGTCTTAACATCACAAAGTGAATAAAGTCTATGAATTACACTTGGAGTTTCATGAGTGGAATTATCCTCACATTTCATATACAAACCATTCATAACTTATACCTAAGACATGCCAAAAGAAAAGAAGAATAGCTCTACATACCTGTTATGGGTTAATCGCATCCCAGCTCGCTTCATTACTTCTTTAACCTATTTAACATGAAAGTAATACTAGGGTTAGTGAATTTCTACTTTCCATACCCTAAACCTACCACCCATTATCCATAGGAATTACTTCCTTGTTCACACTTTTCGACTAGTCTCGACTAGTCTATTAGTTAGTTAAAGAGTTAACGGAAATCGGGCAGCATCTCCTCTATAACATGCCCTATCTGAACTTTTAATTTAACACCCAAACCTTAGAATCCAATGAAAAAAACAATCATCAGCTCATACACAATTAAAATATGGCAACATTACGCAATACAAGCTTCCAACAACTCCCTTAAAACTATGATATCAAAATAGGGTGTTTAGTCGCTATTTCGTAAAACCTTTAACCGTACGGAATGTAGGATTGTGTGGCTACAAAAAGAAGCACCCACGCCTTATTTATACCATGTTCCAGCATTGCAACACACAATAAAATCACCTGCAAGCGTAGCACAACAACCACAACACCCTACTCGACTTCGATTTAACTATGACGACCTTAGTTTAGTTTCTTTCTAATGTCAAACATCCTTGTAAAAATATCACAAGGATATCATCCTCACATATCACTCTCAGCCTGCTATGGGACTCGGTGTTGCCATATTATCATATACGGAATCATACCATCGTATATGACATTATTTCATATATTACAAGTACCTCACTATGTTCTCATATGTATGCCTATCTATCATATTCGGCCCTTTAGTGAGGGTCTTGGTAAAAGAGTAGTGTACATGTCGTACCACACCCGACCCACTATGGGATTCAGTGCCATTATCATATAGTAAAATATACCAAGGAACGTTCGGACCGATCCATAATTTAAAATAATGCTAAGGAACGTATGGCCCGATCCAATTTTAAAACAATGTCGAGGAACATACGGCTCAATCTATATTTTCCATCATATCATCTTATATATATCCGGCCCGCGATGCGGTGATGAGCATTATCACATACGACGTTATCATATGCTTCACTTCATCATATACGGCATTTCATCCTCGTATACTTCATACATATATATATTGCCGGCCTGAAACTCAGTGAATGAATAGTAAAGCTAGGCAGAACCGCATTCTCGGCCCCTTTATAGAACTCGGAGGAAGATGGGTTATAGTGTGAATGAGTCGAGTGGTGAGAAACCATATGTAACTAATTCATCATTGGAGACTCAATGAAACAATCAAGTGAACCGTCACCTGAAGACCATAGTAGTAATCATCTTAATTACCTTCTAAACATCGTTAAGGATCATATCAACTGGAGTTCCAGGAATTGCAGACGTGTATCGCGAAAAGGTTAAACAACTTATGAAAGTAGAGACGTTTGTCATTGTAGAGATCTTAGGAATAGGGACTTATGCATTCAGTTATTATTCATCAGATAGGAGACTCGAGGGTAGTAGTTCAACTACTTTAAGAATTCTAACATTAAGTAGTGAATAAAAGTCACGAGTTACACTCGTAGCATATAAATGGACCTACTTCAACCTCATATAATATACCATTTCCTTTATAATTAAGGCATTCCAAAAAGAGGAAGAGATAAGATTTACATATACTACTGTTCAGATCTAGAAGCCTTAAAAGGCAATAACTCAACTATTACATGAGTCTTAACATCACAAAGTGAATAAAATCTATCAATTGCACGTGGAGTTTTGTGAAGGAATTATCCTCACATTTCAAATACAAACCATTCATAAATTATACCTAAGACATGCCAAAAGAAAAGAAGAATAGCTCTACATACCTGTTATGGGTTAATCCCATCCCAGCTTGCTTCGTTACTTCTTTAACCTATTTAACACGAAAGTAATATTAGCGTTAGTGAATTTTGACTTTCTAGACCCTAACCTACCACCCATTATCCACAGGAATTACTTCCTTGTTCATACTTCTTGACTAGTCTCGACTAGTCTATTAGGTAGTTAAAGAGTTAACGGAAATCGGGCAACATCTCCTCTATAACTTGCCCTATCCGAACTTTTTATTTAACCCCCAAACCTTAGAAGCCAACCAAAAAAACAATCAGCAGCTCATATACAATTAAAATATGTCAACATTACGCAATACAAGCTTCCAACAATTCGCTTAAAACAATGATACCAAAATAGGGTTTTTAGTTGCTATTTCATAAAACCTTTAACCGTACGGAACAGAGCTTTGTGTGGCTGCAAAAATAAGAACCCACATCTTATTTATACCATTTTCCATCCCTAAAACACACAATAAAATCACTTGCATGTGCAGGACAACAGCCACAACACCCTACTCGACTTCGATTTAACTATGACGACCTTAGTTTAGTTTTCTTCTAACGTCAAGCATCCTTGTGCAATTTTTATACTTACAGCCACATATAAGACGTTTAATACACTACATAACCACACCATAAACTCCAAATTGAAAGGAAAACCCATACCTTAACCAAAATTGGCCAAAGCTTGCCAAAATTCACCTCGAAAGTTCTTCTAGCGCTGCTGAAATGTTGTGGCTATTTGTTGTACGCTTAGTGATTCTACCAACATTAACCTTAAATTATTAACACCCTCATAAAATGTCCAAATCCTTACTAAAACGTGGAATAAGAGAACCAAGCCATACCTTCCTAAAACTTGCTAAAACTTATCTCAAAAGTTCTATTAACATGCTGAAATTTAGCGGACTATTTGTATCACTTCCTTGCTGCCCCAAAATGAAATTTTATGTTATCAAACACCACTATATAACTGTAGTATACCTTAAATAGCTAATTCACAGAATGAAAGAGGGTCTTACCTTGGTAGCCCCTTAAACCCGTAAGTCTCTCTCTAGTCTCTAAGTTCTCTTTTCTTTTTTTTTGTTCCTTGTTTTGGATAAAGAATGACTCTAAGAGTCATATAACATACATATATATGTTTCCTTAGGAGGTGAAATGTGTCATCCCCTAAGGGTGACATATGTCAAGCCCTCATTGGGCCACCTCAATCATGCAACCACCCCTAGGCTGCCACATGACAGTGGGGTCCACCCCTTCCAAGTAGGCAGTGGGTCACCTCCTTGCTTCAGATGCTGCCATATGGCACCTCTTCCTTCTTCCATGTGGAACTCTCTCCTTGCTTCCATGTGTCATCCTCTTCTGTCCCTCGTGGATTCGTAATCTTGTCTTACCTTAACAACCCATGTAATCCCTACTACGTAAGCTTGGTATCAAGTAGCTTAAGTATGTAAGACTTCTAAGTTAATAGCTTACATAGGTAAGTCGAGTCCTACGACTCATTACTTGGCCTCCAACTTCTTCCGACTTCTCACCACCCTATTTCCAATCTCCCCTATTATGGGGTATCACATTCTCCCTTCCTTAGAGTTATTTGATAGTGTCGCTAATTTTCTAGCTCACATGATAACTTCTAAGAAGATTAAGAGACATTCTGTCATGACCCAACCCCGTAGGTCGCGACTGGGGTCCGACTTGGACCCCCCGTACATATATCTATCAGCTGTGGTCACATTGAACTGTAAATAAAACAATATCATGTAATAGAGCCCCACTGGGCGATAACATTTACATATACTTGTAACCCTTTTTATTTATATTACAACATGACAGGACACGCAAGCCGACAAGGCTTCCATAACATAACAATATGTACAATATATCATATACACCCAGCTGAACCAAACTGACATATACAACCCACATATATATGTCTATAGACCTCTAAAAATATAAATGACAACATATGGCGGGACAGGGCCCCCGCCATACCCCTGAATGGACAAAACAATTTTTATACATCAGTAGACAGTATCAAAAACTAGGCCCCGATACAATGGAACCTCTTCTAGCTAAGCTGCATAGAATCCTAAGCTGACGGACTCCCAAAAACTGCATTTGTACCTACGGGCATAAATGCAGCCCCCCAAGAAAGGGGGTCAGTACGACATATATACTGAGTATGTAAAATGTAACATAATACACAGGGGGTATATTCGAAATAGAGAAGCAGGGGAGCAAATTATTAAATCGAAGTCATGTACCTGTACTCTGTGAATCACAAAAGTATGCATGCTCAATTTATACAATATAGCCGGCCCTTTCAGGGGTCTGGTGAATCACATCTGTAGGTTCATCATAGGCTCGGCGCCATCACCACCTTATTACAACACATCATCATATATCTATACACGTATCCTGGCCCTCTATTGAGGGACTCAGGGAATAATGTAGTGAACTGTGCATGAGAACATATCCTGGCCCGAGACTCAGGGAAAGAAGTGTTACAATATACACGAGTAGAGTAGTGAGTAATATATGCAATTTAAATCATTATTAGAGACTCGACAGAATAAGAAAGTTAAGCTTTTATTTGAGGACCCGAGTAACGGCGTAGTCATCTCGAGTGTCCATTAAATGCCATTATGGGTTGTCTCAAAAGTAATCTCGGGTACCCTAGACATGTATTTACGTAGGGACAAATCATTTATGGAATCAAAAACACTTAATCTCGTATAGTCTTTAAGACTTGGAGCCTGTACATTTGGTGCCTCTTTAACATATAAAAGTTTCCATGGAAAGTAGTTCAACTACTATAGGAGTTTAATATTCAGAAGTAATTAAGAGATGTTTAAGAATGGAGTTACCTCGGAGTTCAGATCAAATTCAACTTACAACTAAGACAAGGACATGCCCCAAAAGAAGAAAGAGAATAAGCTCTATATAGTCTGTACTTTCCTTCAGGTGATCTTCATATACATATTTCATATATTCGGCCCTTCACGGGGCTCGGTGAACCACATGGCATTGTAACCTCTTTTTCTTATCAAATACATCTTAATGAAAATAAGAGATAGCTTCCCATACATTACATTCTAACACATAGAAGCCCTACTAGGCAATACTTAATCTTCATAGGAACTCTAATACTAAATAGTGGATAGGGGTTATGAGGCGTACTCGGGATTCTGGGAATGGAATTATCCCCGCACTTCATATACAATTCACTTAAGGTTAAACATTGCCAAAAGGAAAGAAAGATAGTTGTACGAACTTATACCAAAACATGCCAAGAGAAAGCTTTACATACCTTGTCTGAATTATTCCTTATCCTGCTTGCCTCTCCGTCCTTTGAACCTATTAAACATGAAAGAAGTATGAATATCAACCCTTCTTAACTTTCCAGCATCTTAGGTTACACCTTAGTATTAATGGAATCTATTTCCGTAGTCGTTTCCTCGACTAATTCTTTAGTTTGTTAAGGTGTTAACGAAAATTGGGCAGCACCTCCCCTATAATGTGCCCTATCCAAATTTATAATTAGGTCCCTAAGACCTACAGCCAACCAACAACAATAACCTGCAGAAATTCACACCAACAATATACAACATAAACTCCAAACGACTTATTCAAAAATACGGTAGCACAATAGGGCGTCTAGCCTTTATTTTGTAACGCCTTTCATTATACGCAATGAGGGGTCGTGTGGATTCAACCAGAAGCACCCTAACCCACATTAGAACATATTTAGGCCTGCAACAACACATCACACCCCTGAAGCAGCACCTCACACGAACAACACTATCCTTCGACGACAATTTAACTATAGCAATTCCAATATAGTTTATTTCGAATGTCGAGCATTTCTATGACATTTTTAAACTTTCAGAAGAATACAAGGGGTTTAATACACCATATAACAATACCATAAACTTCAAATTGAAAGGAAAAACCTTACCTTTCCCAAAATTGGCCAAAACTCGCCAAACCTATCAAAACGTGAATTCTGGACAGCCTACTGTCTTGTATTGTCGCTTAGTTTCGAAGGGGTAATTGAAGGAAACAAGATTTGTGGCCTCAATGAAAGTTATATACATGTGTATCAAGGTCGCAAAATTTTTTTAATTACCCCTACAGTAATTTTCTATGAAAATATATGACCAAAATACTCACAGCTGTCCGTGTAGGATTTCCAGAACTCAAATCTGGGCAGTACCTCCTCTACACTTCATCACCCTTCTTCGCGAAGATAAAAGAAAAAAGGGATTTGAAAGTCTAAATAAAAGTTATAGAACTATGAAATACCTGTCAAAACATATTGAATCACCCGAAACTAAGCTATATAAAAGAAGTTATACAAATATTACTAACAACTGTCCCCTCCAAAAATGGGTTTATGCCCTAGCGTTTTCTCTTTAAGTTTCTGTTAGTTTTCCAAGTGAAGAACTGGAAATATGGTTCCGTAGGCATCGTAATATACATATATACACCTCCACGTAATTAAGGAACACCGTAGATAATTAATTCATGAAAGAAAAGTGAAAAACTTACCTTAACTTCTCCAAAACGTGGTTGCCTTTCTCCTTTCTCTTCTTCACGTTTTTCTTCTAAGTTCTTGGCTGATTTTTGGATATGTAATGAAGTACATAGTCATAATAAATACATATATAGGTTGTCTTAGGAGGTGACACGTGTTATCCTCTAAGGGTGACACGTGTCCAACCCTTATTGGACCACCTAACTATGCAACCACTTAGGGGCTGCCACATAGCAGTGGAGTCCACCCCCACCCCAAGCAGGCAGGTGGGTCACCTCCTTGATTGAGGTGCTGCCATATGTCACTCTCTTATTGGCTTCCTCGTTTCATCTTGTTCCCTTCCCCGTGGGTTCGTAATCTCCTCTCATTTTAAAAGCCTATGTAATCCATGCTTTGCAAGCTTGGTACGTACTCCAATAGCTTAAGTATGTAAGACTTCCAAGTTAGTAGCTTACATAGGTAAATCGAGTCTTACAACTCATTACTTGGCCTCATATTCCTTCCGGATTCTTATGATTCCCTTTCCAACCTTCTCTACTACGGGGTATCACATCCTCCCTTCGTTGGAGTCATTTGATAGTGTCATAGCATATCCGGTTCATATGATAATGTCCAAGGAACTTATGAGACATTCCAAGTTTAAAAATGGTGGGGTATAACACATTCCGAGTTCAAGAGTGTGGGGTGTAACAAAGAGGTGGTAGCTTAGTCGCCTAGTCGTTCGTTTGGATTTTATTCGTGTTTTCCTTTTTTGGAACTTTTATAACATGAAAAGTTGACTTCGGTCATAACTTCAGGTAAACGACCTCAAAATGGAATTATAATTCTTCCATCACCTCTAAAATGGACAAATTAGGCTAGTTGGATGGTCGGCATGAGAAGCAAGGAAATCGGTATGAGTTTGGAGCCATTTGGCGCTTTAGCCATCGAAACTTGGCCAAAGGTTAAATTTGGTAAAAATTCTTTGTAAATACGCTTGGATTGAATTTTTTGTCAGCTAGGTTAGATCTAAAATGTTGAGTTTGGTTTAGAATGACCTTTCGTGTATCCCGAGGCTTCCATTCTCATTTTGAGCCCTTTTGTTGTTTTTGTTTAAATTGGTGCTTGGGTGTGGGACCTACTTTTCATGTAAATGATCTCCATTTGAAATTTTGACCACACTATTGAGTATGGAATGCTGTTTCCAATAAAAATTCATATACATTTTGTGTTCATGGGACTACGAATGAGTACGGAGCATCAAATAATCAAATCTTTTAGTGTGTTGTCACTATTCTTTACAATTAATATTCACCTCAAACTTTTTAGGTTTAAGTCCCAACTTTAAAAAACGATTTCTCCACAATTTTGAGTTCAATTTTAGTAATTCAAATGTTCAAATTGAATGGATTTTTGAGAGGAACGCATTGGTACACTCGTAAAGTTATTTGGGAACTCCATTTGAGGGAAATTTCTCATTTTAATTGTTGTCTTTTGTTGTTTTCAAAGTGAAAATTTCAAGAATTTTGAGAAGTGATGTTTTTTGCCCAATTAGGTCTAATTTGAGAAATTTAAAGGGCTATCTCACATGCAATTTCAAGTAGAATGTCGTGGTATTATCAGAAACTGATTTGGGGAATTTTATTGAGGTAAAACTCATGATTTTAGATTCTGTTTTTGTTAAATTTCACAGTGGAATTTAAATAAACTCTGCAGACTAGTTTTTTGGCCGTTTTAAGGCCGATTTTTTGAAATTCTTGATAAACTTTGGGTTTTTTCGTGAGGAAAGTCATGGTGTAGTTCGTTTAAGTTGTTGAGGCTTCATTTTTGTGATTTTTGCATAAATTATTGTTGCCCCTGTTATTAATTTTGGCCTAGAATTGGGTTTTGATGAATGAACTGATTTATAGAGTTTTCGATCCTCAAATTGTCCCTACTTGGGATGTGAGTTTCGGGGGTTGATTAGGATATGTTTTTGAGGTTAGTTCCAAAAGTTCCGATGTGGGTCCCACAATTATGATTTTAACTCCGAAATTGGTCCATCTCTGAATTCGATAATATTAATGTCATACAAACCGTATTGATGTTGTGAGTCTTTTTTTCACAGTGTGGTAGAGTTCCAAGGTCGTAAGAAAAAAAAATCTCTGGCAAAGTGATTAGGAGCGCACGTCTTCAACTGACAGGTAGGATATGACTTTCCTTTCCTTAGATCGAGATGGAATGTGTGGAATCATATTGAGATATATGGAATTTGGATTGGGTAGGTTATATATATACCTTAGGTTCTAGAAACCATGCTTTAGGTTTTTATTAGGTTTTTTGGGTAGTTAAGACCTTGTGATATCTTCTATTATATTTTAGTACTTTAAGTGGCGCCAATTTCATATATTTTGTATTTTGGAACATGTTGGCCTTAGTATAGGTATGGAACTTGCTTTAGATGCCTCAGCGTTACTTTGGCGAGCTTCGATCCTCAAAGAATGGCGTAGCGGGCAAGTGTCTGGTAGTTGAGCCGTAGCTAGGTGATAACTTTGATTTTATGATCAGCCTTATCCATAATTCCCTATGATTGTGACTTTCAAGATACATCTGTGATACTAGACTTCATGATTGACTTGTTTCAGTTTTGATTGAAGCCCTATCGATATACCAGTTAATTCATTATGGAGGAGATCGTCGGTAATTATTAGCATCGAGTTGAAAAGGAGAATTTTCCGCACCATCGATTAAATTATTTGTGGTTATTCAGGTCCCATTCCCATCTTCCATTCTGAAATTCCATTTGTGAGCATCTGGGTCTCAATCCCGGCCACCGTTTTGAAATTCCATCTATCTGCATTCGGGTCATAGTCCAGGCCTTCAGTTTTGAATTCCATCGGAGAGCATTTGTTTTGTAGTCCCAGCCTCTACCGGCCTGTTAGTATTGGAAGCATCTAGGTTCCTGTCCCGGCAACTACCGTATCGATGGATTATGGCGAGCATGCAGGTCTTAGTCCCAGCCTTGACCATATTGAGAATTCAAGCGAGTATTCGGGTGCCAATACCAGCCTCGGCCTTAGATCATTCATGACTAATCGATTCTTAGAGATTTTTGGTTTGAGAATAATATGGTTCTTCAGTTCTTGGTATCGCAGATTCTTAGTTCCTAGTCTTTGTAGTCATAACTATTCTGTGTACCCGGCAGGCTTATGGGGGTTCATCCAGGTTTTTTTAACCTTACGCACTAGTGTCCTGGATGGGCTTATGAAGGCCAGTTAGGTGTAGTTAGGTGTAGTCTTCCTAGTTTGTGTCTTCCTATTCGTATAAATATTTACCTTCCTTACCTTAGATGCTTATTATGACTCTTGCTTAGGGTTATTCCTCCTTTTCATATTATTTTAACCTTTCCTGCTCAATTGCCTATGATGCCTACTGTGTACCTTATATCTGATACTTATACTACTACATCTGCTTTCGTAATGTAGGACCGAGATCAAATAATAACTAATATATATCTAAAACTCAACTCATACTCAAAATGATAATTAAAAGACTTCTCAAACTCAACTCATACTCAGACTCTTTAATAATTTAATGGTCAAAACAATCATTCTTTAACTCAATTCAATACATAAAATAATTAATGCAAAACTCTATTTGGGTTTATGTTAGTGAAACCATTAATCCATAATCTCAAAAGTTCAACTCATCAAAGTATAATCAAATATACTTACTAAAATTCAATAGGAAATTGTATAGACATTCAAGAATTCACTTTATCGGAATTGAAGCTCAAATTCAAAATCACTTTACTGAATGAAGACATAGGGCATGAGGGCTAACTTAGTCCAATGTTATGATAGACTTACATACCCGGAAGGAAGATTATCTAAGTGAAATTTGAACACTTTTCTTGAAACTCTTGAACCATACCTATTCTCCCTCTCTCCAATTCTTTCTCTCAAAAGAATCTAAGTAATAATGTGAGGAAAATACCATTGGGTAGTGATAAGAGACTAATTTTAGTCCTAAAACAACTTGGGTTAAGTTTGGAAAAGATGGGGAAAAGACAAGTTTATCCCTCATTAGAATGGGCAACGGGTATATTTTAACTCCAAGGTACGCATCACGGACCTGTTCCCTAACTTCAGGTTTCTAGAATATTACTCTTTTATGTGACATGGATGCATCTCTCGCTCAACTGTCTCCAATTTTCATCTAAAGACAAAATAACTACCTAGGTCTGTGACACGGATACATGGCAGACTCCCTTGACTTTCCCCGACTTCTCTCTACTTTTTCTCAAATTTTCTCTTGGTTCTCGGAATTTATCTAAGTCAAATTAGTATAGGGTGTTACACTCTATCAAGAAACCTAGGGCTTCAAGATTTTAAGTCTCCACTGAAGATTAAACATAGGCTATCATTCAAAGTATGTAGGAACTTTATCAACGGGTTCTTTTTCACCCATTGTATCCCAAAGAAACCTCACTTTTTTAATCAATGATTCTTCTCCAATTCTAGGGTTTCATGATTTCTTATAGATTCTTTTTGGAGTTTGATTTCTTATTCATGAACAGTATTATTACACATTAATTGATCTAAATTATATGTTTTCAAGTATATTTTCCTGAACCTATGAAATACAAGAATTTTCATGATCAAAATTATGCCATTTTCACATGCAAACTTTATGAACTCAGATTTTCCTGAATTAAGAATGCTTTCGAATAAAGTATCAATCAGTTTATATGATTATCATGATGTATATTCTTTTAGATAAAGTGTATCTATATTATGTTATGTATTATGATCTCAATGAGCTATTCTTATGATTATCAAATTTGTCATGAATGAGATAGTATTACTAGATTCTTACTATTTCCTATGATTATGCATGTTTTCCGTTGGGAGTTTACTTAGCACCGAGTGGACCTATGGATGAAGATTCACCTGTTAGTAGAGGCATTATAACTTTAATAGCAAGTCCTTTCTCCTAAAACTATGCCTTCGCAAGTATATTGGGCCCATTTGATAGGGCAATACACCATACTTCATTTTGTAGCTCACTTGGTTATATGTCGATTATCGATATCTCCCACACATGTTATGAATTTCAGAATATTGTATGACCTTGTACTATATTTTCAAATTCAGATCCTCTATTTTATATTATGTCTACTTGGTCATTGCTATAACATATTCTCAGACTTCCATGTTATTATGTCATGTTTATGTTTTTGCCCATACTTAGTACATTCCAAGTACTGGCCGCATACTTTTATGCCTATGTTGCTTTATAATCTAGGTTTTGACGCTCCTCATTCGGCTCACAGTTAGTGTTATCCCAAATTTTGCTCTGTACCTAGTTGGTGAGTCATCATGATCCAAGGATGATTCTATCTTCTGACTTTCAGTATTTCTTTCAGTTTTAGGCTTTAGAGGTAGATAGGAACATGTATTAACAACTCACTTATATTTAGAGGCTATTTCACACATTAGAGTTCCTCATATGTGTATATATATTCAGATTTCTTTCTTATGTTATGTTAGTAATTTGAGACTCTATTATGATTTTCATGTTAATTTAGTTACGTATGTTATCTTAGTGGCATGCTATTCCATGTGGTTATTTTGGGATCTCTCGAGGCTTAATGAACCATGTCACATTTCGATAGTAGTCTTGGATCGTGACATGACCCATCTCCCAAATATATATCTGCACTAACTTTTCAGTGCTGAAAAAAGAATGAACGGGAAGAAAGTGTGTTGACGTGGGAAATCGATCAACGATGACCTATATATTGTCAAGACCTCTAGGAGTACAAGGAAATCCTATAATGATGTCTATGGTGATGTGCTCCCACTTCCATTCCTTAATGGGTAATCTATAAAATTCACAACCAGACCTCAAATGCTCAACCTTTACCTGCTGGAAGCATAAGCATTGGGACACATAGTTAGTCAACAATATCTCTCCTCGTACAGCTCTACCTGTAGCGGTGTCTCAAGTCACAATATACCTTAATTGTGCTCGGATGAATAGAGTATCTATAATGATGGGCCTCACGAAGAATCAACTATATCAAATATCCAACTCTCGAAATACAAATACGATCACTAAACCTCAAAAACGAATCAATATCCAAGGTGGCCTACCCGAAATCACTTCACAAAACCCCCTCTCAAAGAGCTACCAAGACATCATCCTCAAATTGACGACTATGAATCTGCTCCAAAAGAGATGACTGAACCAAAATATAGGCTAGAACCAGCCTAGAATCTGAAATATCAAGCCAAATCATCCTATTGGGTAAAGACTGAATGTCTAAAGTGAAAGGTTGCTCTGTAGTTGAGAGGAAGGCTAGACTACTTGTAACACCACGGGTAATTATGGTTTTCCTTTGTATCATAAGAATGGCTTGTGAACCTAAATTTGATGTTTTTATTGTAACGTTGCTCGTGTTCAGAAATATTTGTTTTAAATTTAAACTTAATAAGAATATATTTTTATTTTCTTCCAAAAATGTCCTAAACATTTCTAAACATTCTTTAGTTACGATATATATGTGTATGTATTTATTTTATAAAAAGATTTATAAATTATTAATATTTTAACAAAGATAGTACGTTTATTTATGTAAAGAAATATTATTATATGATGTAGGCTTTATTCAAACTATTTTTTATTAATTCTGACATATTCAAAAAGTTATATATATTTTATCACGATGCTATGCAATCCATGAAAATATATATAATGGGGTAAAACTATTTTTTGATGTTGCCACCTCCCCTCCATGTGGAGGTGCAGGGGGTGAAAAATACTTTGTATATACCTTTAGGGAGCTCCCACTTGCCTATTTAATTTAGCACTTAAAATTCATATATGTAGTAACTATATTTATGTTATCAATCTACTCTTTCAATATCAAATATTTACATACTAAGTTTGTTGGAAAAAATTGATTTATCAATTTATTTAATTGCCGAAAGAAAATTAATTATCTACGTTAAGTTATTCAAGGTATGTTAAGGCAAACTCTCTGTTTTATATTGCACAAACACTGAAAATTACAAATCTATCAATTGAGTCATTTTTACTATTCTATTTTTAGGAAGATCCTCTATGAAGGGCATTCGAATATCAACTGATCTTATTTCTTAACTTTATCGTATCATTATCGTTCTTGTTTTATTATGAAGTATTCTTTGCGGTTATTTTCCGTAGAGTTCCTTATTTCTTATGTCTATTAGTGAGCTAGTAACCTAAGAGTTAGACTGAAATGATGGGGATTTATTATATTGTATATGAGGGAGTTATTAAATCATTCTTTATCATAAGAAGTTCATATGGAAATGTTATTTGGAAATTTTATTCATACTAAATTTTTTACCCTATTCTTTTGGATATATGCTTATCAAACAACCATGTTTCTAAATAGGTTCATACTATTACCAACTTGGAGTTGTTTATAGTAAATCAAGTCACATGTCATCTACTTTGAGTTTCTAAATGATTAATTTACTAAGTTAAAGTCAATTCAAGAGATTTGAGTTTATTATGAGTTTTATAGGTCTAAATGGTCATATGAAAGTTAAACGAAGTTACGATAATATTCCTTAAGCACGTTAACCTCTTTATGAACACCTCAGGTTTAAGCTACCTTTGGGTGATGTTTGTTGTGTTGCGCCGGGAACTCACGTGGGCATGCTCCAGGGTCATTCAATCTTTCATTGAATATTCCATTTCTCTTGGTAAATCTTTTAATTTTCTCCTAATTTCACAAATTTTTATCCTTCTTAAGCTAGATAATGGTGGGAGTGATTTGGCTTGGTCTTTTATCGAATTATACCAGTTTTTAAGATATAAGTTCCTTGAGCTTATTAGGACCTTGTGACGGGTTTGTTTTTGTAATTTTGTGCATGTGTCCGAAGGTCTGATTTTAGCCCATTTTTGTTAGAATTTATTAAATGCAATATGAGTATCGTGTGTCTTGTTTTGATGTTCTCTCCGCTAATTTAATAGCGTGGCACCGTTTTGAGGCCGAAAGGGAAAAACTTTTGAGTAGTTGTTCATGAGTGGTTTTCGGCCTTGAGGTAGGTTATGGTCTCTTCTTTTAGGCTTGAATCATATATATATATATACACATATTTGAGTAGTATGATTGTTAGGAAGGTTTTAGGTGATAACTTTAGACTTGCATGATCCTTAGACTTTAAATGGCCATATTCGGGTGCTTTAGCTTAGACTTTATCCATTAAGCCTTAGCTTAGATTGATCCTTGGAATGTTTGAAGAGTTTAGCTCGTTAGTATGCCTCTAGGTGACACAAAATATAACTTTTTGCGTGTACTAAATGCTTTGGCTTTTTTGGGTGCCTTTGTGTTATTCTTGGCTTTATCGCCTTATTGATTTTACTATTGGGACCAAGACCTTGGACTATAACTGACAAGAGTTAAAGGTTAGTACTATTGCTTTGTAACGGTTGTTTACCCGATTCTTGTGTGATATGACTTGTTGTGTGATATTTTGATATTGATTGGATTGCATTCATGTGAATTACTTATGCATTTGGCATGACTTGATCTTGGTAAGGAATGAAAACTTGGGTTTTAAATCTCTTTTAGGTGGTTTTGCTATATTTTCTACTTACTGGGCTTCGGGGGGGAGGAAGATACTTTTTTCTACTTAAGGAACTTGTTTTGAAGGGGAACATACTAATTTGGAGTTTGTGTCCTAAAAATGGAATTTATTTGGGTAACTTGGAAATTCTTGAAATTGCATAACTTAAATGGCAAG